>NC_090276.1:40190000-40520000 GCF_040414725.1 Anabrus simplex
ACATGTTTTGTAAATTTCAATCATCGTATTATCAGAAAGAAGATCGTCCGCTATTTACACCTCAAGAATTTAAAAATAAAGCACCGATTGTAGTTATAGACTGCTCTTATCATGAAGAATCTATAAAAGAATCTCCAGTTGATATTCGTTTAGAATTTGAAACATCTGAAAACATTCCTGCTAACACAGCAGCCTATTGTCTTATTATTCATATGAGTGATGTTACTTACCATCCGCTAACGAATATTGTTACGAGACTATAAATAAGAATAGATCTTTATCATTTTCATTAATGTGTGCTTCGACATCGTACGCTATGGAACAAAACTGTAAATGTGCATGCTGTTTGCATGCTCATACGCAACATCTTATTTATCTTTCACGAGTGAGTGAGGCTATTAAGATGTTCTATAAACGTAGATCGTCGATGCCGAAACATCTTATTCAATACTTACCACCAGGATTTTATATACGTACGCTGCCTCTTACGTACATAATTTTTGGGACATCCTTCCTCTACACAGTAAGATGTCGATCGAAGTAGCATTATGCAGAACTTGTGAACGACATTACAAGCATCGAGGAGAAAATGGTGATGATGATTGGGATGGACCAAATCCGAGGATTGAACACTGTACACAGTGTATGAATGAACTTTCTCTAGTACCTCATGATGATGATGATGATTCCGAAAAGGAATAACGGCAAGGTAAGAAGTATATGATCTTCTCTGTAAAGCATAATCTACTTAGTATAATATATTTCTAAATGCTTTGTTTAATTTGAATGTTGCAGGAGGCATTTCAGAAGCATACGTTGTTAAGAAGCACACCAACCTTGTCAGCAGCAAAAACGAACACTGTTGTAGTACATTTGTAAATAAATATTTGATCGCATTCAAAAAATGTTGTACTTATTGCATTGCTTTACACCGACTTACTCTTAAGAAAAACGATCAGGTCTAAACATGCACAATGACGTCATCACTGCAGCACGTGCTTACTCTAGCTTTCCCGATGCGTGATTAAACTTGTTCGAATTTACCGCCACCACATTTCAACTAAAGAGTGCAGCAGCGAGTTAAGCGATGTAAGATGGCGGTAGCTAAAGATGGCAGCACGGTGCTCTGTTGATTAAAGATGGCTGCTGGTCAAAAATATTTTTTCAAATTATCCGCCACCACATAGAGTGCAGCACTGAGGTTTGCGATGCAAGATGGCGGGTGACAGCTTGTCAAATAGATTTTTTTTCAAAGGTAAGTAGCTAAAGAGGGCAGCACTAAGTTTAGCAATGCAAGATGGTGGATGACAGCTGTGACGTAAAATTTACTCGCAAGATAGCGCCACGATGCTCTTTTCATTAACGATGGCAGCTTGTTAAATAGAATTTTTCAAATTAACCGCCTCAAAGGTAAGTAGCTAAAGAGGGCAGCACTGTTCTCTCTGGATTAAAGATGGCTGCTTGTCGAAAATAATTTTTTAAATTAACCGCCTCAAAGGTAAGTAGCTAAAGAGGGCAGCACTGTTCTCTCTGGATTAAAGATGGCTGCTTGTCGAAAATAATTTTTTAAATTAACCGCCTCAAAGGTAAGCAGCTAAAGAGGGCAGCACTGTTCTCTCTGGATTAAAGATGGCTGCTTGTCGAAAAGAATTTTTCAAATTATCCGCCACCACAAAGAGGGCAGCACGGTGCTCTCTTGATTAAAGATGGTGGATGACAGCTGAAGAGAGAGTAGAATTTGTTTCCAAACAAGAGCACGTGGAATTTGCCGTCACCACATTTCAACTAAAGAGTGCGGCACTGTTCTCTCTGGATTAAAGATGGCGGATGACAGCTGTCAGAAAAGCGCATAGGTTTGTTTCCAAGCAAGAGCACGTGGAATTTGTCACCACCACATTTCAACTAAAGAGTGCAGCACTGTTCTCTCTGGATTAAAGATGGTGGATGACAGCTGTCAGAAAAGCACATGGGTTTGTTTCCAAACAAGAGCACGTGGAATTTGCCGCCACCACATTTCAACTAAAGAGTGCAGCACTGTTCTCTTTGGATTAAAGATGGTGGATGACAGCTGAAGAGCGAGTAGAATTTGTTTCCAAACAAGAGCACGTAGAATTTGCCGCCACCACATTTCATAGGTAAGTAGCTAAAGAGGGCAGCACGGTGCTCTCTGGATTAAAGATGGCGGATGATAGCTGTCAAAAAAGCGCATAGGTTTGTTTCCAAACAAGAGCATGTGGAATTTGCCGCCACCACATTTCAACTAAAGAGTGCAGCACTGTTCTCTCTGGATTAAAGATGGCGGATGATAGCTGTCAAAAAGCACATGGGTTTGTTTCCAAACAAGAGGACGTGGAATTTGCCGCCACCACATTTCAAAGGTAAGTAGCTAAAGAGGGCGGCACGGTTCTCTCTGGATGAAAGATGGCGGATGATAGCTGTCAGAAAAGCACATAGGTTTGTTTCCAAACAAGAGCATGTAGATTTTGCCGCCACCACATTTCAAAGGTATCTAGCTAAAGAGTGTAGCACTGAGGTTTGTGATACAAGATGGCGGATGACAGCTGTCAGAAAATAGCACGTGAAATTGTTTCCAAACAAGAGCACGTGGAATTTCCCGCCGCCACAAAGAGGGGCAGCACTGTGCTCAAAGATGGCTGCTGTCACGTGGAATTGTCTGCCACCACAGGTATCTAGCTAAAGAGGGCAGCACTGAGGTTTGCGATGCAAGATGGCTGCTGTCAAAAAAGCATTTTTCAAATTATCCGTCACCACATTTCAAAGGTAAGTAGCTAAAGAGGGCAGCACTGTGCTCTATAGATTAAAGATGGCGGATGACAGCTGCACGTGGATTTGTTTATCTCGAGCTAGTGAGGTTAAGTTGGTAGCACTAAGGTTTAGGCCCGCCAAGATGGCAGCACTGCCGATGACAGGTGACGAATTTTACATCTACTACGATAAAGAGGGCAGTACAGTGCTCTGTAGTTTAAAGATGGCGGATGACAGCTGTCAAGAAAGCACGTGGCTGTCAAAAAGCACATGGCTTTGTTTACCACACGCTAGTTAGGTTAAGTTAGTACTACTGAGGTTTAGGCCCGTCAAGATGGCAGTACTGAGGTTAGCGATGCGTTGTTGTCTGTCAAAAAGCACGTGGCTGTCAAAAAACACGTGGCTTTGTTTACCTCGCGCTAGTTAGGTTAAGTTGGTACTACTGAGGATTAGGCCCGTCAAGATGGCGGTACTGAGGTTAGCGATGCGTTGTTGTCGATGACAGCTGTCAAAAAGCACAAGGCTGTCAAAAAACACGTGGCTTTGTCTACATCGCGCTAGTTAGGTTAAGTTGATACTACTGAGGTTTAGGCCCGTCAAGATGGCAGTACTGAGGTTAGCGATGCGTTGTTGTCGATGACAGCTGTCAAAAAGCACGTGGCTTTGTTTACAAATTCAAATCTCGCGCCAAAATTCAAATTTCCCGCGGGAGGTGGAGGCCTCTCCCGAGAGCCGGAGGTGGAGGTGGCGCCCGAACCATCCAATTATACTACTTATCTCTATTCTTTGAAGGTGTTCTGGTTTTTATGAACATGAGTGTAATTTATATGGATGAACCTAAATTCGGCTCGTGAAAATAACATTGATATTGCGCCGTTCCCGCGTCCAGGCAAGGACACAAGAGATCCAGACTAGCTCTAACTTCAATAAATCAGGTGACTGAGTTCTACGGGTGTGAGTTCCGCAACGGAAAAACAACCAGGTCAAACAACGGTATTCCCTAACTAACGCAGAAAGACGTCTCTTACTCGTATTTAGCTAGGTACCATACTCATTAATTCTTAAGAAAATCGTCGTCGATCGCTACTACTATAATCTTACAACTAAACCTTACGCTAAGAACACAGAGAAAGAGTTTTTAGGTTTCACAATTCAAAATTTATTTAAATATTAAATCAGATATTCAAGCAATTAGTTCAAAATTTTACTAATGAAGTAACCTTAGTATTGACTGACTCATCGTCGACCTAGTAATCCATATCCGTCGATAACGTTGGAAAAATTACGTCTTTTCACTTCACCCTAAGTGATTGAATGTCTTCTCGGCTTACATAGCTTCCTTTCTTAGTACAGTACTCATTCATCTCCGAAATCATCAATTAATATTGCAAATGACATGACACATGTGGGAAGATTCTTAAAAATAAACTGCCCTATCCTTCTCTTTCAATTCACCTAGCGAGTTGGGTGATGAATAAATAAATTAAATTGGATACAGCTACTAGTATTTACGAGTGCCTTCTTGGCAAGAAAATAAAACATGAAAATTATTTACATTAAAAATATAGGATGCATCCACAGAAAAGAAAAGAAAACTCCTATCAACTACTATTTATAGTCCTTCTAGTTGTATTATTTTGAGAAATAAAGAAACACATGTGGACCTTCTGAGCCATTCTTCAGTCAAGAAATGGAGTTCTATTTGTTTAAGTCAACCGTCCTTGGACATCGCATCAGACTATGTTAACTAACACTTGATATTTATTCTAAAAAAAAAAACTATCACAGTACTTAATATTCAACTGACTGATTGACTGTCCGTAGCTTTAAGACTATCAATGAGGATATTCTAAACTCTTCTTGCGTTATTCTGACAAGTACACACATATACGTTTTACGTCTTAAATACTGCTCTCTGCCTATTTAGTTGCTTTTTTTAGACACTCATATTTCCTTATGTTACACATCATGAGCTAAGCTACGTCCATTGTAAGTCGTAATCATCCAATAAGTAACATCTTCGCAAGATTTAATTCATGAATTTAAGGTATATGACCTTATCTTATTGACATAAACTACGTGCGTACGAAATGGCAAGAAACGTCATCACTCTGGTTCTACAAGGTTATAACAACACATGCTACCAATGGAAAATCTACTTAGTCGGATGACAATATCTCCAGCTAAAAGAAAATGATTCTCCTTCGAAAACCTAGGTCACCAGCGATCGGCCTATAGATTGAAATTCATACAGAAGTGTAATTATTCAGTGAGTTCTCGAGATCTTCCTAAGCGAATCAATGAAGGCTCCAAACTATCCAGAGTAAACATTTGCTTCTCCAAGTAACTTAATATGGATAAAGAAACATTGCACTCGACGTCCTGAGATCATGTCCTGAGCTAGATAAAATGCGTAGGCTTAAAATCATTGCGTGGAATTGGCGAGAAATCAGTGATCTTCTCCATTATAACATTTGAAATCACGAGACCTTATTTCATGCAACTATGACTCTCTCTCGAAGAAACAATAACTACAACCATTATACATCATCAACAACTCTATATCATATACATGACGCGATAATTATTACTCTTATTTCATATACCCACACTATCACTTCATCACGTAACTCATTACCTCAACTTGCACATGAACGTGCCGCGACATTACTAAAATGCCTACTTTATTTACTACAGTCATAGTACCAAATTTAACGTAACTTGGAATAGTCTACTGCCATTCCTTCATAACACAAATCCTATGCATGATCTCGTACAATTTGACGTTGCTTAAGTTTATGACACGCAGATATAAATGCCTACTTCATTCTTACACATCACTGGTAATAATAATAATAATAATTTTAGCGATCTCTTCACGCATGTCTCTGGAAAACATTACGAACGAACATCACTTGGTGACCACGCCTACAAATGGAATTGACGTTTCGTACAGATGAATACCTACTTCCAATGAATTTAGCTAGATGTTTGTTTACGCACTGTGTTCGCACCAATAAATATTACAAAGCAAAATAAAGAAAACAATATCTTCTTACTTACGAAAACGACTTGGACATTGGACTTAACTTTGCTCAAGATGGTCTCGGCGTTTCCTCCTCTCCGGTCATCTGAGACTATGAGCTGGTCATCTGGTTCCTCCACCAGTGGTTGGGTACATCGTGGCTTCTCATCATCGCTCACTGGTCATCCGGGATAGCCAACATCGTCTCGCCTCGTCAGGATCCAAGCAGCATCGCCTTGCTTCCTTACAGACCCATGATGAAGACTCGTGCGTATGGAACAGAACAATGATAGAATGTTTGACTCATTGCTGACATTTTTTCAAGTACTATAGCTCTTGCGTTGCTCAGATTGTACAGGTTTTTACTGGAAACAGTTAGATCAATAAATAGTCCAGAATTGTCTAAGACTTATATTCAGCATATTCTGATTCGAAAATAAATTTCTTTCCGCCGTCTTTTATCAGCTTAAATGCATTTAATTTACTGGTCCGTAAGTGTCTTTCAATGTTAACCGGTGTCGGGCAAATTTCATCAAGGGCTTGCGTCACTGCGTGACGTAGTTCCACAGTAGTATATCTTATCTCTTATTGTTTCTTGTATTAAATCTCTCGCGCGGCGTTTAAATCTTGATCTCTGCCAAATAGAGTGTAGTCGGGAGCTAATCTTCGTTTCCAAATCTCCAATATATCGCTCCGCTGAATAATTCCTTTAAAATTGAGTTTCGCGTCCTGTTAATACACCGAAGTCAGATTAGATAGTAAAAGATGAGCATCTTTTTTCTTTGAATAATGGTTTCAAATAATGTCCATCTGTCATTTTTTTCTGCGCCTTCTAAACGCGGCTATTACTGTAACCGACTGACGAAAAGACTTATAATTTGGCCCGTTCTGACGTTAAATGTATTTTATTCGAGATTTTGACCGCAGAGACTCCATCTTGGTTGCTCTAGCTCTTATAAAGAATTGTGAAACGGCACATTAACTTCCCCTACGTTGAAAGAAATATATGGCTTGCTATATATTTATTATATTCGTCTTCCTTTTTATAATGGGACTTTTCACTATTCTTTATGAGTTCTCTTCTTGCATTATTACTCCTTTCTTTGGAACAATTTGTTTACTCATGCTGTAAGTGGCTTCAATCTGTACTTCTTTGACTCGTCATCACTTGAGATGGTTCGCCCCTTTCCTATTCTTTGAAATATAACTTGATGTTTGCACTGTTATGTATTCCTTTACTGTTTCCATTTAAGTCGTGAATTTCGTATGCATTATTTCTGAATGAACGGTTAATCTTAAATGGTCCTTCAAATAAATGCAGGAATTTCGCAAAGACTTTGTTCGTTACACTGGAAATTGCGGGTTTCTTTATTAATACAAGGTATAACTGTGAATTTTGGTATCCAATGCGTTCTTTATATTTTCAACCTCACCTTCTAATTCAAAATCGGCGTTTTTTTTTTGCTTGTTATCTTTTCACTTTCTCTTCTACATTCGAATTCTCTCACGTTCGGATCGAGGATCTGTTCTTCCTGTTTCTTCCTTTTGTACCTTTGCAACTCCAGACTCTCCGCTCCCTCTACATCAGCGTTGACGTCCTGCTCTCTAATTGCTTTTTCCCACTTGATCTTTTCGTTTCGGTCCTCATTTACATCGCGTGTAGGTCTCCGATTATAAGTTTGCCTTCCTTGGTCAGTTCTCGTATTTCTTCTTCCGTAACCATATCTTCCTCTAAAATTATTTCTTCCTCTGTTTTCTCTGTACGGGTTCCTGTACCGCATGTTGGGTCTATATGCTCTATTTTCCCTATATGCTTCTTGGTTGTAGGACCCTTTCCTGCAATAGCATCTTTCTTCATCTCTCCTTCCATTCTCCTGGTTTCCCCATTGTCTCTTCCTGCTCATTTTTACTCTTTCTTCAGGGGTATTTCCATCGACGTTTTCCTGTGTGAGCACATTAACCGTTTCTTCACTGTAAGCGTTCCTAATCATTCTTTGAGTGTGTGGTGCTGTAGTCATATCGATCTGTCTGAGTGTCGTTTCCATTTGCACTGCCGTAGTTGGGTTAGCAGTAGCCAGTAACCTTTGTATATCGGACGGAAATTGTCGTTGTATCGTTTTGATCGCTTCGAGCTCACTGGGTGGCGAATCAAGGTCTTGAAACCGATGAAACTGGAAAGCGAAATAATCACTAAACCCTGTTTGACCGTTCGTAGCATACTTGCGAGAGTACAACTCTAAGCGTAAATTCTGCTGCAACTCCGGACTCCAAAATTTCTGTAAGAACGCCGTTTTAAAGTCACTATACTCATGGAAAGTATATTTAAATGCTTGGAACCATAAGCTTGGATTAGCATCTAAATGCTTTTCCACTATTTTCAATTTCTTCTCCTCAGCGATGCCATGTTCCTTGAAGTAATCCTCCATTTCCCTAAGGAAACGTTTGGGCGAAATACTGGTGGAATTATTAAAGTGCTTCGGTCTATCATCGAAGGTTTTTATAACATTAATAATCGTAGGATAACCACTGTTTCCGTTATCCACATTTGTCTCTCCCATACTGTGGTTAGAACGTGTGGCTGGTATGGGTGTCACTTCTCTTTCATTTATTTGAAACTCCACTCCTCTGTTCCGCTCGCTACTAGACATCATAACAGTCTTTCCTGTTCCTTCCTCTCGAATTTCTTGTAACTGAGCTTGCATTTGTCTAAGCCCTTCTTCAGATTTCGTTATTCTTTGGTTTAATTCATCCTTATGTTGTTCTATTTCCTCTCTTATCTCCGTTATTCTACTTCCAATTTGGTTTGCAGCTTGGTCGTATTTCTTTCCCAGACTTGTACTCGTGGTTAGCACGTCCTCACCTAGTTTTCCTATACTTTCCTCACATACTTATTGTTACCTATGGGAATCGACCTCTTCACAGTTCTGTGTCGTATTCTTTCTCTTGACTTCCCACGACGACTTTCTCTTGAATTTCCACATACATGAGTATCTCAAAAAGAAATTCTGTTTGGTTTGCAACCAACAGTTCCCATGGCGTTTTCCTCCATTCGCATCACGTTGAGGCGCCATTTTCTATGGCGACCAACGGTTCTTGACCACGGTGTCTTTCTCGAATTGTCACACGTATGGGCGCCATTTTCTACTTGCGCCGTTCCCGCGTCCAGGCAAGGACACAAGAGATCCAGACTAGCTCTAACTTCAATAAATCAGGTGACTGAGTTCTACGGGTGTGAGTTCCGCAACGGAAAAACAACCAGGTCAAACAACGGTATTCCCTAACTAACGCAGAAAGACGTCTCTTACTCGTATTTAGCTAGGTACCATACTCATTAATTCTTAAGAAAATCGTCGTCGATCGCTACTACTATAATCTTACAACTAAACCTTACGCTAAGAACACAGAGAAAGAGTTTTTAGGTTTCACAATTCAAAATTTATTTAAATATTAAATCAGATATTCAAGCAATTAGTTCAAAATTTTACTAATGAAGTAACCTTAGTATTGACTGACTCATCGTCGACCTAGTAATCCATATCCGTCGATAACGTTGGAAAAATTACGTCTTTTCACTTCACCCTAAGTGATTGAATGTCTTCTCGGCTTACATAGCTTCCTTTCTTAGTACAGTACTCATTCATCTCCGAAATCATCAATTAATATTGCAAATGACATGACACATGTGGGAAGATTCTTAAAAATAAACTGCCCTATCCTTCTCTTTCAATTCACCTAGCGAGTTGGGTGATGAATAAATAAATTAAATTGGATACAGCTACTAGTATTTACGAGTGCCTTCTTGGCAAGAAAATAAAACATGAAAATTATTTACATTAAAAATATAGGATGCATCCACAGAAAAGAAAAGAAAACTCCTATCAACTACTATTTATAGTCCTTCTAGTTGTATTATTTTGAGAAATAAAGAAACACATGTGGGATTTCTGAGCCATTATTCAGTCAAGAAATGGAGTTCTATTTGTTTAAGTTAACCATCCTTGGAAATCGCATTAGATTATGTTAACTAATACTTGATATTTATTCAAAAAAAAACTATCACAGTACTTAAAATTCAACTGACTGATTGACTGTCCGTAGCTTTAAGACTATCAATGAGGATATTCTAAACTCTTCTTGCGTTATTCTGACAAGTACACACATATACGTTTTACGTCTTAAATACTGCTCTCTGCCTATTTAGTTGCTTTTTTTTTTTAGACACTCATATTTCCTTATGTTACACATCATGAGCTAAGCTACGTCCATTGTAAGTCGTAATCATCCAATAAGTAACATCTTCGCAAGATTTAATTCATGAATTTAAGGTATATGACCTTATCTTATTGACATAAACTACGTGCGTACGAAATGGCAAGAAACGTCATCACTCTGGTTCTACAAGGTTATAACAACACATGCTACCAATGGAAAATCTACTTAGTCGGATGACAATATCTCCAGCTAAAAGAAAATGATTCTCCTTCGAAAACCTAGGTCACCAGCGATCGGCCTATAGATTGAAATTCATACAGAAGTGTAATTATTCAGTGAGTTCTCGAGATCTTCCTAAGCGAATCAATGAAGGCTCCAAACTATCCAGAGTAAACATTTGCTTCTCCAAGTAACTTAATATGGATAAAGAAACATTGCACTCGACGTCCTGAGATCATGTCCTGAGCTAGATAAAATGCGTAGGCTTAAAATCATTGCGTGGAATTGGCGAGAAATCAGTGATCTTCTCCATTATAACATTTGAAATCACGAGACCTTATTTCATGCAACTATGACTCTCTCTCGAAGAAACAATAACTACGACCATTATACATCATCAACAACTCTATATCATATACATGACGCGATAATTATTACTCTTATTTCATATACCCACACTATCACTTCATCACGTAACTCATTACCTCAACTTGCACATGAACGTGCCGCGACATTACTAAAATGCCTACTTTATTTACTACAGTCATAGTACCAAATTTAACGTAACTTGGAATAGTCTACTGCCATTCCTTCATAACACAAATCCTATGCATGATCTCGTACAATTTGACGTTGCTTAAGTTTATGACACGCAGATATAAATGCCTACTTCATTCTTACACATCACTGGTAATAATAATAATAATAATTTTAGCGATCTCTTCACGCATGTCTCTGGAAAACATTACGAACGAACATCACTTGGTGACCACGCCTACAAATGGAATTGACGTTTCGTACAGATGAATACCTACTTCCAATGAATTTAGCTAGATGTTTGTTTACGCACTGTGTTCGCACCAATAAATATTACAAAGCAAAATAAAGAAAACAATATCTTCTTACTTACGAAAACGACTTGGACATTGGACTTAACTTTGCTCAAGATGGTCTCGGCGTTTCCTCCTCTCCGGTCATCTGAGACTATGAGCTGGTCATCTGGTTCCTCCACCAGTGGTTGGGTACATCGTGGCTTCTCATCATCGCTCACTGGTCATCCGGGATAGCCAACATCGTCTCGCCTCGTCAGGATCCAAGCAGCATCGCCTTGCTTCCTTACAGACCCATGATGACGACTCGTGCGTATGGAACAGAACAATGATAGAATGTTTGACTCATTGCTGACATTTTTTCAAGTACTATAGCTCTTGCGTTGCTCAGATTGTACAGGTTTTTACTGGAAACAGTTAGATCAATAAATAGTCCAGAATTGTCTAAGACTTATATTCAGTATATTCTGATTCGAAAATAAATTTCTTTCCGCCGTCTTTTATCAGCTTAAATGCATTTAATTTACTGGTCCGTAAGTGTCTTTCAATGTTAACCGGTGTCGGGCAAATTTCATCAAGGGCTTGCGTCACTGCGTGACGTAGTTCCACAGTAGTATATCTTATCTCTTATTGTTTCTTGTATTAAATCTCTCGCGCGGCGTTTAAATCTTGATCTCTGCCAAATAGAGTGTAGTCGGGAGCTAATCTTCGTTTCCAAATCTCCAATATATCGCTCCGCTGAATAATTCCTTTAAAATTGAGTTTCGCGTCCTGTTAATACACCGAAGTCAGATTAGATAGTAAAAGATGAGCATCTTTTTTCTTTGAATAATGGTTTCAAATAATGTCCATCTGTCATTTTTTTCTGCGCCTTCTAAACGCGGCTATTACTGTAACCGACTGACGAAAAGACTTATAATTTGGCCCGTTCTGACGTTAAATGTATTTTATTCGAGATTTTGACCGCAGAGACTCCATCTTGGTTGCTCTAGCTCTTATAAAGAATTGTGAAACGGCACAATATATTTCTCATCAAAACAAAAACACCCACCCTGTCCCAGAGTGCGGGGAGTTAATTCTCCGTCCCACTGACGACCTTTTATAGTTTCCTGAGATGCCGATATGCTGGAAAATCTTTCTTTCAGGATTTATTTTACGTGTCAGTACATCGATCAACACAACGTCGGCATATTTGAAATCCTTCAAATACCACCGGACTGAGCCGGGATCGAACACTTCATCGTGGCTCTACTGTCTGAGACATTGAGCATGCGAGACGTCTGCGGAAATCATAGAACAGCTGAGACCAAGTAGTGACAGTCTCTTCCAAAACCTTGGATGTGTTAAGTATGTTTACCTGTGCTTATGTCATCTGTCACAGTAATTACTAATTACTCTACTTCCGGCTGTCTTAAGTTGAGGACACAGAAGGAATGCTGGTCATCCACCATGACTTTCACTTCACATCGAGAAGAATGACATTTCGTCTCGAAGCTGGAGTCTAGAAGAAGCAACTGTCGAATCAGGCGCGCCGACTTTGGGTAATTATTGGGGACATGATTAACATGAAGACAGTCATGTGAAGCAAGGACAACTATCAATGCAAACATTGCTATCTAGAGCCCGGAATTTTATGCACTAATAGCTTGGAATGCAAACTTACTGAAGCGAGAAGCAAGTATAGTCTACCTTCACAACGATTATGCTATGGGGTTTGCATAAATATTAGGGGTACGGCCCATCAAAACCCCTATAATTTATGTTACTCTTTCTACATTATGGAACAGCGGGTGGCCGGCATTTTCTACTAACCAAATTAGTTTGCAATCTAACCTGTTACCGCATGAAAATCCGGGCTTTAATAATAACAATACCCACAAACAAACATAACAATAATAGAGCTTGCTCCTCAAATACATTTTTGAACGAGTCTTACGTACGTACGACGTTCTCAATAATATTTACATGTAAACAGAAAAATAGATCTTGATTCATAAATGCAGTAAATATTTTGAAGGAATGTTTTATGTCAACAATAATCACAAGTAAAAAGTTAAAACTTGATCATAAATACATTTTCTGAAAAAATATCCTCTAATAATGCCGTATATTATGCATTTCATGGCATGGTACGAAATGTGGAAAGTTCTACCGCCAGATGTACCATCTGAACATTGGGAAGTGTAGTTCTCGCTTTCTAATCTCATTTATTGATATAAAACCATCTACCACCTTCTCCAGATTTAACGCCTTAGCAGCCTACCAAATTCCACTTTTTAAAGGGATATAATGTGTAGGAGGAGAATTTCTTTGGGGAGGGGGTGGGGAAAGGCAAAATGGGATTCTGCCCCCTAAGATCATTTTGTGGGTGGGGCAGAAAATGTCTTATCCCCCCAAAGTCGGTGCCATTGTTTCGAATGTACGGATATTAGCCAGTGTCTTAATTTTTGGGGAAGGTACCCCGGTATCGGAGATTTAAACTTCTCTTTGAATAATAAATATTGGAATGGGTCTAATAAAAATTTTAAAATATTTTCGGAACCATATACTGTTTATGTTTAATAGGGGCAATGCTTTAATCCACAGCAAATAATGGCGGGAATGAAATTTTAGTAATTACAAACACTTGAGTTTTTATAATTTTAAAACATGGAACACGGTATCGGACATTATCAGTATTATTTTCCTGTTACACTGTACCATTGCATTACTTTCTAAGACACATGTCACATTTGTAACAAAGGGCATCTCCTTCAAGATTAGTAGAGTTTTCATGTGCCCAACCCTTGCACATGATGCACTGAATCCAGTCTTCACTAAAATTATCTCTACAGATGATGCACTCTTTTCACAGTCAAATGCCAGACTTTTTACTTTTTCCTGGTTCTGCTTCTTCGTTCGCACCGTTTTTGCAGATTTTTTCGTTTCTCTCAGCACTGAGTTTTGTTGTTTTTCTTTAAGCCTTTGTTTGAAAGGGGTGGAGGTTATAACTTCACTATGGTCTCCACGCCTTTTCCTCAGGTTTAAGTTTTCAATAGTTTAACTTGGACGAGGACTAATTTCCTTGCACTCTGAGATTTATTTTGATTAAGCCCATCTGAATCTTCACTCCTAGAGGAATTGGAAGTGGATGCTATGCATGGTGAAGCTGAAGGACTGAATGTTGTTGTAGTTGGTTGTGCTTCAGATGTCGCCTGGATCGAAGGAAGCTGGCTATTGGAAGGAATTTTAGCAGCTGTTGGTGATAACTCTTTAGAGGACGCGAGGAAATCTAAGTCGCTGAGCAAGCTCCATTCTGCACACCTTGGTATACTCAGAGTCAACTAGACCTGAAATATCTTTCAGCGTAATTTTAAGATTGGAATACTTCCTCATCCACATGGAACAAGCCTCGTTGAAGGCATTCATGAATGGCTTCATGATCACTAGAGCCCGGATTTTTATGCATTAATAGGTTAGAATGCAAACTTACTGAAGCGAGTAGCAAGTATTGTCTACCTTCACAACGATTATGCTATAGGGATTGCATATACATTAGGGGTACGGCCGATCAGAACCCCTATAATTTATGTTACTGTTGCTACATTATGGAAGAGCGGATAGCCGACACTTCCTACTAACCAAATTAGTTTGCAATCTAACCTGTTACTGCATAAAAATCCGGGCTTTAATGATCACTCGGTCAAGAGGTTGCAACCTGTGAGTTGTATGAGGTGGCAAACTCAGCATGTGGATGTTGTGGTCTCGAGCGAACAGAATAACATCCAAATCTTTGTGGCTGGAATGACCATCCACAATAAGTAACACTGGATTCTCTTCACTTGGGTTCAGTCTCAAAACAAAAGATTTCATCCACTTTGGGAATCCCTCCTTAGTTATCCTCCCGCTCGGATGGGCATCAAATACACTGCCCATGGGCGCATCCTTCGTCAGATCATTGTCCATTCTCACTCAGGGGAAAACAAACAATGGAGAAACAAACTGGTTACCTGAGGCATTTATGCAGAGAAGAACAGTAACGTTTTTCCCCTTTCCCCGGAAGTTAGCTTGCCAACTTGTTTCTTCCCTTTCACAGATAACACCTTCAACTGAGTATCGTGCACAACTGAAACACCAGTCTCGTCAGCGTTGAAAATCCTCGAAGGATGAAATAAATATCGCAGCATTAACACAGTGATCTTGTCAAAAATTGTATCCACTTGCTCATTGTTGAAGCATTTCGTCCGCTGTCGGCTGGTGGATTCGAACTATCTCAAGCTCAGGTGTGATATAGTTTTCGACCTCTTGAAACTTCGAATATGTTACAAAAAATCTAATATAATCATGTCAGAAAGCACTTGTAACAATTTTCAATGTTTTAACATTAGTTGTTTTGCTTAATTCGAAAGTCATTTTGAGTTGTAATTATTTCCCAGATTATAGTAAGTGATGTAAGAATTATGTATCCATGGAATTTCATTATAATAATGTTTACTCTAAATCGAGGATAATGATTGTTTTCACGAAAATCAATAGTAAAAATAGCAGTAAATTAATGAATACGATTATTACTAGAGACATATACACAAACACATAGCACACTTCGCTACATTGCGACTATGAATTTTACTACGTCACAGCACTTCAGTATGTCTTCTGTTGTTGTAACATTTTTGTGTGTGAATCCTCAAGAATAGAATTTTCAATCTCAGATGAGCTATAAAAAAGACACATTGACATAACAAAATGATTTTATTATCTACAGTTTAGTAGTTTCCTGCTTATTTTTCCACATAAACGCCATAACGATTTACGCATTTGTCGTATCGTGACACCAGCTTTCCGATGCTCTCTGCAAAAGATTTTGCCGCCAGTGAAGTAAAGTGCGCCAATCAATCAGTCACTACTGATCTGCATTTAGGGCAGTCGCCCAGGTGCCACATTCCCTATCTGTTTTTTTCCTAGCCTTTTCTTAAATGATTGCAAAGAAATGGGAAATTTGTCGAACATGTCCCTTGGTAAGTTATTCCAATCACTCACTCCCCTTCCTATAAAGGAATATTTGCCCCAATTTGTCCTCCTGAATTCCAACTTTATCTTCATATTGTGATGTTTCCTACTTTTAAAGACACCATTCAAAGTTATTCGTCTACTGTCATTCCACGCCATCTCTCCACTGACAGCTCGGAACATACCACTTAGTCGAGCAGCTCGTCTCCTTTCTCCCAAATCTTCCCAGCCCAAACTTTGCAACATTTTTTTAACGCTACTCTTTTGTCGGAAATCACCCAGAACAAATCGAGCTGCTTTTCTTTGGATTTTTTCCAGTTCTCGAATCAAGTAATCCTGGTGAGGGTCCCATACACTGGAACCATACTCTAGTTAGGGTCTTACCAGAGACTTATATGCACCCTCCTTTACATCCTTACTACAATACCTAAATACCCTCATAACCATGTGCTGAGATCAGTACCCTTTATTTACAATCCCATTTATGTGATTACCCCAATGAAGATCTTTCCTTATATTAACAATTAGGTACTTAGGAACTTCCACCCCATCAACACAGTAATTAAAACTGAGAGGACGTTTCCTATTTGTGAAACTCACAACCTGACTTTTAAACCCGTTTATCATCATCCCATTGCGTACTGTCCATCTCACATTATCGACAGCCTAGAATTTGTCCGCCACAAGTAGAGGTTCACGATCAGTCAGCTTTCTGCAGACATTGCAAGGTCTCCTCTGTACACTATTGTGATTCAACACTTACGATACTGGAAAGTTTGTTCACGTTTTAGGTCCCAACAATGTTGACTAACAATCACAAAACTCGGCGAATGGCGTCAGCCATAATGTTTCCCACGCGTTATCCTAGTGAGGGGAAAGAGTTTCTAAAGTCTATCGTTACCGGCGATGCAACTTGGGCCCTGTATGACACTCCAGAAGGATGTATCCTTCTTGTCCAAACAAACCAAGAAAGTTTAAACTGGCACTTAGCAACAGGCAAAACAATGGTTACCGTTTTTTGGACGATAAAGATGTCTTGTAAGTGCACCTTATGGAAAAAGAGGCGTCCAGACGCATATTAACTCACCGGCGGGACACTTTTTTGCAGAGAGCATCGAGAAGCTGGTGTCACGGTACGACAAATGCCTAAATCGTTATGGCGTTTATGTGGAAAAATAAGTAGGAAACTACTAAACCGTAGATGATAAAATCGTCAAGGTGTCTTTTTTTATAGCCCATCGGAGGTTGAAAAAAATAGCCTTCGTAATAACGAAAGGATACGTTCGTCGTCCGTGTGGGAGTTGAGCAAACAGGTAACATTACATTTATTGTGATATAAACAGTGTTGCAAAGCCTGCGGTTTTGTACCTAAATCTTATGATTTATTCGACTTGGGGAACTAAAAGTAAGGACTAATTGGCCCCAGAGCGGTTGAATAATTTGAGCTGTTGCTGCTTAGTTGTTCATTGCTGTGACTGTACGAATTACTGGACTCTCTCTGGAGTCGAACCAATCGTGTGTAGCTCGTGGCCCTGTGTTGACATCCAGAGGTCTACACACAGCTGCTGTATGAGGTAAATGGACTTGGGGACCTAAAGTAAGGATTAGCCGTCCCCAGGTAAATAGCAATGGGCCGGACCGCCTGCTGTGCCATAAGGAAGAGTGACGTGTAAGTAGACACCCCGAGTGTTTTAGTTTACTGTCAGAGGGTAGCTGTTTTTTAACGATTGCTCAAGATTTCAGTCCAGATAGGATAATTACTTTCATATCAATTGTAGACAACTGTCACTTAATCAGAAATACGAGTATATTTTCTTCTCTTTGGACAGAACACATGTTTATAGGTCGTGAAACACAGGAGAATCATCCCGTAAATAATTTGAGAACTATACATTGTCCCTGGTGTGCGAGTCTGAAGAAGACTACTGTATTTTGATTAGAAGATATTATTACGTACCCATAAATACGCTTACTTTCCTAATTTACATTTATGTATAGTTCTTACCAGTTCTTTTTTTTACACGTTTTATTTTTACACGTTGCTTTACGTCGCACCGAACCAAGCTGTGCGTTCGGGAGACGGGTGCGTCCGAACCCCACCGTCGGCTGTCTTGAGAATGGTTCTCCGTGGTTTCCAATTTTCACTTCCAGGCAAATGGCCGGGTAGTTTCTATTCATAGACCACAGCCTATTGCTTCCACCTCCTTACCCAATTTCACTCACAATCCTTCATTTCATCTTCGTTAGGTCCTCAACTGAGATTGGCGACAGGAAGGGCATCCGGCCGTAAAACCTGTCACATAATTTCATCTCACCTCATACCCGACCCCGTATCAGGAATGGGACTGGAGGTATACATACATGCATACATACATACATACATACATACATACATACATACATACTTACTGTACCTACTTTACGTCGCACCTGCACAGATAGGTCTTGTGGTGGCGGTGAGATAGGAAGGGGATAGAAGTGTGAAGGCAGCGGCCTTGGCTTTAATTCAGGTACCTGGCGTCAAAAGGGGGAAACAACAGAAAATCAACTGCAAGGCTACAGACAGTGGGGTTCAAATCAACTATCTTCCGAGTGCAAGCTGACAGATATGTGACCCAAACCACGACGTTCTTAGGACGGTTTTAATACAAGAGAAACTTCCAAACGTTGTAAGGCGTTTTTAAGGTAATTTAGTGGGATTTTAAAGCTTGTACCGAGCTCGACACCTGCAGTCGCTTAAGTGCAGCCAATATCCAGCATTCAGGACATTGTGGGTTCGAACTCCGCTTTCGGCAGCCCTAAAGATGGTTTTCCGTGGTTTCCCCACTTTCACACAGGCCTTAATTAAGGCCACCGCCGCTTCATTCCATTCTTAGTCCTTTTCTATCCCACCGTCGCCATAAGACCCATCTGTGTCGGTGCGACGTAACGCAACTTGTAAAACAAAATATGACGCAGTGGCAAATCGATTGTTCATTTGACAGCACTGGATGGAAACAGCTTCTCACTTTGGATCTCTTGTACCGCAGACACGTTTCGGTCAGTTCAATTTGTTTTCTTCTTTGACTTCAAGACTTTGCGCTTGAACACTGCTCGGAATATCCTCTTGATGACTTTGTAAATCACGAACGAGATGATGCCGGCGACAGCGAGAACCGTTGCTATCACATCTAACAACAGATACTGGAAGAAGTTCAAGTCGACCGCGGCTGAACGGAGATGCGGGGCTCCGCGATGTCTGATGACGTACTCAGTCCAGTAGACAGCCGTATCCATGGCCGACATCGGGCGATCGTGGTAAGCTCGCGAAACCTTCATGGCGTTCTCCTTGTAGCTGTAACAGAAAGAAATTGTCTACTTTAGTGGCTCATAATTTTTAACACTTTAATACTGTTTCGTGCCAGACCTGTGGTAGCCCCTTGGGGGTACTTCTTGGAAGGTAATAGTGAGATTCAACGAGAAACGCGAAAGTTCCGCCTCTAGCCACCTCGCGAATGTTCGGGTTCACATCACACGAGCTATAAAAGGGAGGCTAGCCGCGGACAGTCAGTCAGGGTTGGGTTACGTGGTGGAGTCAGTGTGAGACTCCGTGTGTTGGGGTTTGGTGGCTGGGCTGGGAGCAACAGAGGTGTTGTTTGTCGCTAGTGTCCTACTGAGGTCTGAACTAGGAGCCTTGGTTGTTGAGATCGGAGTGTTCAGAAAGTGGCTGGATTAGGGACGGCGTGCGGAACGGAAGACTGCATACAACTTGAGAGTGCTGTGTGTATGTGTGTTTCTGCGGACTGAGTATCGCCATGAGTTAAGGAGGGAAGCCGCGATCGTGAGTGTAGAAGTAAATGGACCTGTGATAAAATTCGTTGTTGTGAATATCGTCTTGCTGTTGAATAATTCTGAGCTGTTGTTGCTTCGTTGTTCACTGCATTTGACCGTGTGAATTACTGGACTGTCTCTGGAGTCGAGCCAAGGAATAGTTGTCGTTTTGTAGCCCGTAGCCCTGTGTTGAAATCTAGTGGTCTACACACAGCTGCTGTATGGGGTAAATGGACTTGGGGAACTGAAAGTAAGGCTTAGCCGTCCCCAGGTAAATAGCAAGGGCCGGACCGCCTGCTGTGCCATGAGGAAGAGAGACTTGTAAATGGACAGTAATTAAGAAGTATAGCCCATTCATCTGTGTGTGTGTGTGTGTGTGCATTTATTGGGCCATCCTGAAACAGATTTATAAAAAGTTTTACTCGTAACAATATTAACTTGCCAGGATAATAAATAAATAAATAAATAAATAAATAAATAAATAAATAAATAAATAAATAAATACATGAATAAATAAATATTTTATCGAGCAAGTTGGTTATGCGGTTAGAATCACGTAGCTCTGTGATTGCATTCAGGAGGTGGTGGGTTCGAATCCCCACATTCAGCAGCCAACAAACAAACCTAAGCTTTTCAGTTGATATGGATATCATGGTTTGGCACTGATATGGACTTAGCAACAAAAATCGAAATTAATGAATATGTCCGTTATCATAATCGGCATGGTAAAATGTGTAAGACATAAATAGTCGGAAATTTAATGTTGCCATTAATGCTCACACGACCCGTACTTATATACATGATATTGTATAGGCTTTTGGGCTTGTGCCGTGTCAAGATAATAAGGTGAAATTCTTAACGTTTCGCAGAAAACTGTGCTCTGCGTCCTCAGAAGAATTCTCGGCTGTCCACGAGAAAGGCTTCTTAAACAATTACACTTTTGAATTTGGAACGTTATAATAGAAGTAGAAGTGGAAATGGTACGTTCTTTCACCACCAGATGGCCTCCAGGACGTGGCACAACGCTAGTGTTCGAAGCGGAAGTTGACCGAACCATCACAATCACACTAAGCAGTTCACATAGCGTATTTGTGTAACACATGACAGGTGTATGACATAGACACAAGCCTGGAATGAAACATCTGGCGACGAGGAACGTACGAATTTGGAAAACACCGAGACGAAATAACAAGAGTGAAGAGGCAAAGAAGGGAACTACCTACGTAAATCCTTAATGGCTGGCAACCAGGTATTACTTAATTGATAGCCGGTGTCCCTGTTGAAAATGTTAGGATTTCTACGTATTTCCACATCTTTCCGTATAATCCTGGACCTGTAGTGTCTAGTGTGGGTAAGAGCTCGAGCATCTTGGAACATGACATCATGACCCAACGATAGAGCGTGCTCAGCTATTGCCGATTTGTCAGGTTGATTGAGACGAATATTACGTTCATGTTCTTTGATACGGTTACCAATGGATCGGCATGTTTGGCCAATATATACTTTACCGCACGTACAGAGAATTTCGTATACCGCAGGATGTAAAAGTGGGGACAATTTGTTCTGGGTTTTACTCAGACTGTGATCAATTTTAGTGGCGGTGCCAAACACGGTTTTTATATTGTGTTTGCGGAGGACCTTGGCAATTCGATCTGCGGTGTTGTGAATGTAAGGCAAGTAGGCAGTTCCCTTCACTTCTTCCTTCTGTGAGATTTGCTTGGTCGTTTCTCTGGGATGTAGGGCTCTATGAATCTGCAAGTCGCTGTAACCATTACCCTTAAACGCGACTTTGAGGGTGTCCATCTCGATCTGGATATGTGATGGCTCACAAATTCGTCTCGCCCTCTTGGCGAGTGTCGTGAGGATGCCCTGTTTTTGTGCTGGATGGTGGTGAGAATCTGCACGAAGATAGCGATTTGTGTGGGTAGGCTTACGATAGACGGTATGTCCTAAGGAGCCGTCCGGTTTCTTTCTTACTAGAACATCCAAGAAAGGAAGGCATCCGTCCGACTCCATCTCCATAGTGAATTTTATTGACGGATGTTAGTGATTTAGAAGGTCCTGAGAAACTTCATCTATTTCTAAACCACCTAAATCAGCAACATCCGTTAATAAATTTCACTATGGAGATGGAGTCGGGCGGATGCCCTCCTTTCTTGGATGTTCTAGTAAGAAAGAAACCGGACGGCTCCTTAGGACATACCGCCTATCATAAGCATACCCACACAAATCGCTA
Organism: Anabrus simplex; assembly: GCF_040414725.1. Classification (NCBI taxonomy): domain Eukaryota; kingdom Metazoa; phylum Arthropoda; class Insecta; order Orthoptera; family Tettigoniidae; genus Anabrus; species Anabrus simplex. Next base: position 40,212,088 of record NC_090276.1, read on the forward strand.
TCTTCGTGCAGATTCTCACCACCATCCAGCACAAAAACAGGGCATCCTCACGACACTCGCCAAGAGGGCGAGACGAATTTGTGAGCCATCACATATCCAGATCGAGATGGACACGCTCAAAGTCGCGTTTAAGGGTAATGTTTACAGCGACTTTCAGATTCATAGAGCCCTACATCCCAGAGAAACGACCAAGCAAATCTCACAGAAGGAAGAAGTGAAGGGAACTGCCTACTTGCCTTACATTCACAACACCACAGATCGAATTGCCAAGGTCTTCCACAAACACAATATAAAAACCGTGTTTGGCACCGCCACTAAAATTGATCACAGTCTGAGTAAAACCCAGAACAAATTGTCCCCACTTTTACATCCTGCGGTATACGAAATTCCCTGTACGTGCGGTAAAGTATATATTGGCCAAACATGCCGATCCATTGGTAACCGTATCAAAGAACATGAACGTATTATTCGTCTCAACCAACCTGATAAATCGGCAATAGCTGAGCACGCTCTATCGTCGGCTCATGATGTCATGTTCCAAGATGCTCGAGCTCTTACCCACACTAGACACTACAGGTCCAGGATTATACGGGAAGATGTGGAAATACGTAGAAATCCTAACATTTTCAACAGGGACACCGGCTATCAATTAAGTAATACCTGGTTGCCAGCCATTAAGAATTTACGTAGGTAGTACTCTTCCCTGCCCCTTCACTATTGTTATTTCGTCTCGGTGTTTTCCAAATTGGTACGTTCCTCGTCGCCAGATGTTTCATTTCAGGCTTATGTCTATGTCTTACACCTGTCATATGTTACGCAAACACGCTATGTGAACTGCTTAGTGTGATTGTGATGGTTTGGTCAACTTCCGCTTCGAACGCTAGCGTTGTGCCACGTCCTGGAGGCCATCTGGTGGTGAATGAACATACCATTTCCACTTCTACTTCTATTATAACGTTCCAAATTCAAAAGTGTAATTGTTTAAGAAGCCTTTCTAGTGGACAGCCGAGAATTCTTCTGAGGACGCAGAGCACAGTTTTCTGCGAAACGTTAAGAATTTCACCTTATTATCTTGACACGGCACAAGCCCAAAAGCCTATACAATATCAAGTCGGAAATTTAATTTTATATAACTTCAGTTATGTATTATTTATCGGTAGGTCCATTAATGACATAGATATTAGAGAATTACGTTTTAGGCCTTCCCCTGAGCTACCATTTCATTCAGCATGAATAACATTATTTATAGCCTAGATTGTAATGCCTCATTCCTCGATTTTAGGTACCGATTTTCGCTAAATTATCTCCAACCATTTTCTAGTGATGCGCGTACATACATACATACATACATACATACATACATACATACATACATACATACATACATACATACATACATACAGAGATGACGGGTCGGTGCGATGTAAAGCAACTAGCAAAAAAAGAGAGATAACGGGACCGGGCGAGTTGGCCGTGCGGTTAGGGGCGCACGGCTGTGAGCTTGCATCCGGGAGATAGTGGGTTCGAATACCACTGTCGGCAGCCCTAAAGACGGGTTTTCGTGGTTTCCCATTTTCACACCAGGCAAATGCTGGGCCTGTACCTTAATTAAGGCCATGGCCGCATCCTTCCAACTCCGAGGTCTTTCCTATCACATCGTCGCCATAAGACCTATCTTTGTCGGTGCGACGTAAAGCCACTAGCAAAAAAAATGACGGAAAATGGAAAAAAAAGTGCATTTCCTTGTTACTGTGGACACGACCGCAACAGAAATGGCATTTTTTGAACATTCTGAGCTATGTACAGACAAAGCACTGATTATATATATACTACTCTAAGATAACTAAATTGGTGGCATATTTTATGACATCAGTTGCCATCAGTAACTCGGTGTAGTCCTCATTAGATGACCTGCTCTTGTAGTCCTGTATAATGTGCCTGTCAGCTCCACAGTCACATTTTGGAGATTGTAATTTATCCCACTCATGGGGAACATCCGCGCACCAGCCATGGTTGCTCCGTATTCTATCTAAGATAAAGCAGACCAAATTCTGCGAGGCGGTTCAAATGCAGGAGATTTCTTCGTGATGCAGGGTAGATTTGACAGCTTGGAGGGCGGTTTTCTTCCCAGCTTTGCTTCCAGGAACTAACAACTTTGAAGTTTATTTGAAGTGTTTTTGACATTCAATTGTTATCTTTACCAATATACAAAAGATAACCTCACGAGCAATGTCACTTCTCGGTTTGTTGCATACATTTTCTGACATCACCGATATCCACGCCCTCAGAGCCTACTATGTGTTTTGCATCCTACCGATTAGAGCCAGAGTATCTGATTGTCGGAACTTGAGCAGCTATCAGATAGTGGGTAAGTTAAACTTTCGCCCGTTATCTACTCGCAGGAAAGTAGCCGACCTTAGATTCCTATATAATGCTGTTAACGGTTTATTTCGTTCTCCTGAACCTGCATCCTTGTTCTTCCTACATGTCTCAACTCGCAAAACCAGGATAAATCAACTCCTTCATATTCGGTATTATTGTCTCTCTCTTGATCAAAGAACTCCGCATTCCAACCCTCCTCAACTATTTATCTTTTGACAGGAACTTTAAACTTTTTCTTCGTATGCCTCCTTAAGCTAGCTCATTTCCTTCATATTACTCTTTTTTATCTTTACCGAGCTCGATAGCTGTAGTCGCTTAAGTGCGGCCAGTATCCAGTATTCGGAAGATAGTAGGTTCGAACCCCACTGTCGGCAGCCCTGAAAATGGTTTTCCGTGGTTTTCCATTTTAACACCAAGCAAATGCTGGAGTTGTACCTTAATTAAGGCCACGGCTGCTTCCTTCCCACTCCTAGCCCTATCCTGTCCCATCGTCGCCATAAGACCTATCGCCGGCCTGAGTGGCTCAGACGGTTAAGGCGCTGGCCTTCTAACCCCAACTTGGCAGGTTCGATCCTGGCTCAGTCCGGTGGTATTTGAAGGTGCTCAAATACGACAGCCTCGTGTCGGTAGATTTACTGGCACGTAAAAGAACTCCCGCGGGACTAAATTCCGGCACCTCGGCGTCTCCGAAGACCGTAAAAGTAGTTAGTGGGACGTAAAGCAACTAGCAAACCTTTTTCTCTTCTCATTGCTGTCCTCTCTATTGTACATAATGTAACATTTATTTATTTTTTACTGTACTATACCGTTACTTACGTGTCATGTCTGTATTTATCTTGCTGTGCTTACCTATACGTTCTTCCCTTCGTTTTATTTTCAATCTTTAATTTTCCCCGTTCTTTTCTTTTGCCTTTATGTTTTATTGTTAATGGTTGTGTCTGTACAGCAGGGGCGTATTCTCCTTGAATGCAAGGCATTCACTGCATGCGTTATGATAACACAAAGAACTGTCTGATTAACGATTTTAGGTTGTTTCAAGTCGAATATTAACGATTTCATCTCTCAGAAGTTCAAAATGTCCGCGCAACTGTACTGGTTCCGTTGCTTGACTACGTGTGGTGTTGGTGTAGTCTCGCCGTCTACACCACTCTAGGAAGAAAGAGACAACGAATGGACGAGTTCAGGAAGAAAGGCATTCAATCTTAAAATTGCATTCGGTGGCAGACGTAGTTCTAAAACCCTCCGAACGATGTCGCTGCAATTGAAACTTGGTCAGAATTTGTCACCCTATATCCGTGCTACCCTCTGCCATCTGTTAGCAACTTGGAGAAAGTCGGCATCTTTACAGCGAACGGGACCCACAGATTACCCCCCAGCGAGAACCCAACGTGACGAAACTGACCAATGCCACTGGAGTGACTTACCTCCAGTACTTGAGTTGTGGCTAACTAGTGAGTTAATTCATTGTATTTTCGGTGTTTTATTATATCTTGCGCAGATGTGGTATTAACGATGAATGAGTCTAAAACGGATATAATTGTAAATCAGTTTGAAAAGCCATTTACTGGCCGTTCGTTTGATGAAAAAATTCAAATTGTTAAAGCCGGGAGACCTCAACCTTCCCTCGTAAATTTCTTCCTCTTCTTCTTCTTAATCTGCTTACCCTCCAGGGTTGGCTTTTCCCTCGGACTCAGTGAGGGATCCCTCCTCTACCTCCTCAAGGGCAGTGTACTGGAGCTTCAGACTCTGGGTCGGGGGATACAACTGGGGAGGATGACCAGTACCTCGCCTCACCTGCTATCCTGAACAGGAGCCTTGCGGGGGATGGGAAGATTGGAAGGGATAGACAAGGAAGAGGGAAGGAAGCGGCCGTGGCCTGAAGTTAGGTAGCATCCCGGCATTTGCCTGGAGGAGAAGTGGGAAACTACGGAAAACCACTTCGAGGATGGCTGAGGTGGGAATCGAACCCACCTCTACTCAGTTGACCTCCCGAGGCTGAGTGGTCTCCGTTCCAGCCCTCGTACCACTTTTCAAATTTCGTGGCAGAGTCGGGAATCGAACCCGGGCCTCCGGGGGTGGCAGATAATTACACTAACCACTACACCACAGAGGCGGACCCTCGTAAATTTAAAAACAGAAAACAAGAATTGTGTACGCACGTTCAATCCAGAAACTTACAGTAAAACTGTTTGGCTCGAGTTCACCTACATGTAATAAGGGTGAGTAGAATTGAAATTTACTTAATACGTTGTGTTAACTGCATGGTTACTAGTTGCATGCCTCAGTGGAGATTCCAGGATACGCCACTGCTGTACAGTTATTTTGTTAGTTTTTAATTTTCTTCCGCTACTTTTGTCAGTAGATGATTGTTCTTCATTCTTCCTTTCCTTAATTTTTAAGTTTGGATTGTGCTACTCCATTCTAAATATGTTTTTTATTGCAGAACTCTCTAATTCGGCTTCTCGCTGTTTTGGTTTCCCAAAATAAATAAATAAATAAATAAATAAATAAATAAATAAATAAATAAATAAATAAATAAATAAATAAATAAATAAATAAATAGTTAATTCCCTACCAGTGATCATTGGCGGATGCCTAGATACTAATGAGTGTCTCTGTGTAAATCCTCCATGTCTATCTATTGGAAGCTGAGAGTCGTCTAAAATTTTCGAGTACCTCCCGAAGAAGAACGTTCTTCCATTGAATGTCTGGAGGAGGTGTATAACTCAACATTGGTAACTAGAAGTTGGGTGTTGTTCCACTAGTAATTTGCGTTGTAATTTTTAGCTCAGTGCAGCGTTGCCAACCTTCTGAGATGGTCAGGATCGTACAATAACCCCAAAGAGATCGTAATTTTTCAAGAGAGGATCGTACAACTTAAAATAACCATTAAAATATTCGCTGTAAGTCTACTTACAGATGCAACAACTTGCTTCTCCGGAAGCTGACTGGTACATTTCTCGATTAATAATACCGTATGAGATTTCCGAAAAGTCGAGTACCTCTGGTTCGGGCCGCACGTAAAACTCCACGTTCCGTCGACAAAACAGGTGGTGACAAAACAGAGAGTGAAAATTCTGGAAGTGCGGGAAACTCACATTCATCAAACGTGTTTTTCACCTCCTGTAACTTAGCCCAAGTTATTTACTTCAGAGCAGACTGTAACATCGTCACTGATGTTGACAAAAGGTAATTTGCTATAGTCATCGTCAATCTGCTGAAGGCGAATGCTATGATCTACAAGCGCGAGACCGTGAAGTAACTCAGAAAGGAAAGAGCCCACTTTGAGCAAATTCCCTTTGCGAATCTCATTATTCGAAACCTCTACTTCTTTCCAATTTGTCATCTATGACAGAACATAACTATCACGAATAAAAGAAGGAACAAAATCTACTTATTTTAAAAAGAAAAGAAGATAACATTTATGATACGTCATAGGATCGTACAATAGGCGTACGATCCGCGAGTTGGATCGTATGATAGTACACAGTGTCGAATTATCGTACGATGCAGATCGTACGGTTAGCAACGCTGGCTGAGTGTAAATTTTTCTTATATGAACGAAGTATAGACACACTGAAGAACAATATTCTGCCACAGAATAGATCAATGAAAGTGCAGAGATGCGCAGTGTGTCTGCGGAAGAACCCCATGTAGTGCCACGTAACTTATGGAGCATATTGTTTCTGGTTCTTAGTTTGGCTACAGTATTTTCCAGATGCCTCTTGTAGGAGAGCGTTCTGTCTAAAGCAGGGCCTCTTAGAGTACATGTACCGGTACATTCCTGGCGCAACGTGCAAAAGATACTTCGCTAGGTTGACCAGAGTGCAGAACCCGACCCTTCGCTTTTGAAGAATAGCGCTGTCTCTCTCTTTCCCTACTCCTGTCTCCCTCTTCCTCACTTGCTCTGCAGTGCTCCACCACCCGAGCCGAGTTGAGCCGAGATTAGCCGAGACAAAACACTGGTCCGAACCGAGCCGAGTCGCACCGGTGCACAGAACCTCTGCACCTCGGTTTGCACGCGTGAGAATTTGGGCGTTTGAGAGGCCCTGATCTAAAGTAAGCCCAAGATACTTGGGGTGGGTGTTGTGCTTAAGTAGAGAGAAAGTTACCTGTTGTAATAAAATAAAATATAAAAAACAAAAATAAATAAAATAAAATAAAATAAAAATTTCACCTGGGATCTGTGACTATGGTCCGTATTGCACCCAGTACACTCTCCTTGGAGAGACTCCAGTAACTCAGACGAATCGCCATTCCAGCTAGTTCTAGATGTCTTATATTACTGTCTTGGTCTCCGAGCATTGGTATCGCTATCATAGGCACTCCGCAGTGCGCAGCCTCGATGACACCCAGTTGTCCTCCATGACCGATATACAGCTTCACGTTGGGATGATCTGAAACAGGACATTGCCGTCCGTTGGTAAGCGTGGATTTTTCAATTAATGCATTGTAATCCACACTACTCACTGAAGTAATACAACTGTTCTTCAACGAAATCACGGCAGTTAATAAATCAATCACCATTGAGCTGCATTGGGGCTGTGACAGATTCCCTATAGATTCCTCAAAAATAAGGTTCCTAGAAGGAAACCATAATTTAATTTCATCGATTGCAAATATTAAGCTCTGTAGGCTTTTTCAATCATGAAATTATCAACTGATGATCCCACTGCTACACTGGGGCGAAATGTTGGTACTTTATTTTCACGATTGAAAAAGCCTACAGAACTTATGTTTCTAGAAAATAGAACTCAGAGAATTAGAGTAGGCGAAGCTTTATCTGTCCTTGTAATAATTAAGAGGGGAATTCCTCAAGACAGTATTATTGGACCTTTATGTTTTCCTATATAGATCAATGATATGAGTAAAGAAGTGGAATCAGAGATAAAGCTTTTTGCATATGATCTTATTCTGCACAGAGTAATAAACAAGTTACAAGATTGTGAGCAACTGCTAAATGACCTCGATAATTTTGTGAAATGGACAGTAGGCAATGGTATGATGATAAACGAGGTTCAAAGTCAGGTTGTGAGTTTCACAAATAGGAAAAGTCCTCTCAGTTTTAATTACTGCATTGATGGGGTGAAAGGTCCTTATGGGAATCATTGTAAATACCTAGGTATTAATATAAGGAAAGATCTTCATTGGGATAATCACATAAATATGATTGTAAATAAAGTGTACAGATCTCTGCACATGGTTATGAGGGTATTTAGGGATTGTAGTAGGGATGTAAAGGAGAGGGCATATAAGTCTCTGGTAAGACCACAACTAGAGTATGGTTCCAGTGTATGGGACCCTCACGAGAATTACTTGATTCAAGCACTGGAAAAAATCCAAAGAACAGCAGCTCGACTTGTTCTGGGCGATTCCGATAAAAGAGTAGCGTTACAACAATGTTGCAAAGTTTGGGCTGGGAAGACTTGGGAGAAAGGAGACGAGCTGCTCGACTAAGTGGTATGTTCCGAGCTGTCAGTGAAGAGATGGCGTGGAATGACATCAGTAGACGAATAAGTTTGAGTGGTACCTTTAAAAGTAGGAAAGATCACAAGATGAAGATAAACTTGAAATTCAAGAGGACAAATTGGGGCAAATATTCGTTTATAGAAAGGGGAGTTAGGGACTGGAATAACTTACCAAGTGAGATGTTCAATAAATTTCCAATTTCTTTGAAATCATTTAAGAAAAGGCTAGGAAAACAACAGATAGGGAATGTGGCACCTGGACGACTGCCCTAAATGCAGATCAGTATTGACTGATTGATTGATTGATTTTCCTTATCGATTGTTTACCTACTGATGTTTGAAGTGTATCAAATATCACCTTTGATCAATTATTTAATCCCTAATTCCTCTTCCTATAAACGAATATTTGTCTCAGTTTGTCATCTCGAATTCCAACGTTATCTTCATATTTGTGATCTTTCTCACCTCATTAAAACTTATTCGTCTACTGATGTCTTTCCACGCTATCTCTCCACTGACAGCTCGGAACATACCACTTAGTCGAGCTGCTCGTCTCCTTTCTTCCAAGTTTCCCAGCCCAAACTGTGCAACATTTTCGTAACGCTACTCTTTTATCGGAAATCAACCATAACAAACCGTGCTGCATTCCTTTGCATATTTTCCAGTTCTTGAATCAAGAAATCCTGGTGAGGGTCCCATACACTGGAACCATACTCTAAATGTGATCTTACCATAGACTTATATGCCCTCTCCTTTACATCCGTACTATAACCCCTGAATACCCTCACAATCAAATTAACAGATCTGTAATTTTTATTTACAATATTTCCTTATATTGACACGTAGGTACGTACAGTGATCCCCAAGAGGAACTTTCCCCCCATCAAAGCAGTAATTAAAATTAAGGGGACTTTTCCTCCGTGAAATTCTCAATCTGACTTCTCACCCTGTTCGTCATCACACCATTGTCTACTGTCCATCTCACAACCTCTCATTCCAGTTCTTTACTTATATCATTTATGTACAAGGTGAAGCCGATCTCCACCGATAAACTTTCGGAGGTTGTACGGGGATACCTTCTGAGTATATTGGTATAGGAGACCCGTGGTCTCCGATGGATCGTTACAGAGTAATAATGTAATTACGATTTATTCGGCTCGTTACCCCAATCATCCTTGTTTCTGCGAAAATACCTTCATATCAGTGAAAAACCTGTAATATGCAATAACCGAAACGTACAACACTAAACACAGAGAAATGCAAAGCCTGTAATATGCAATAACCGAAACGTACAACACTAAACACAGAGAAATGCAAAGCCTGTAATATGCAATAACCCAAACGTACAACACTAAACACAGAGAAATGCAAAGCCTGTAATATGCAATAACCAAAACGTACAACACTAAACACAGAGAAATGCAAAGCCTGTAATATGCAATAACCAAAACGTACAACACTAAACACAGAGAAATGCAAAGCCTGTAATATGCAATAACCGAAACGTACAACACTAAACACAGAGAAATGCAAAGCCTGTAATATGCAATAACCCAAACGTACAACACTAAACACAGAGAAATGCAAAGCCTGTAATATGCAATAACCAAAACGTACAACACTAAACACAGAGAAATGCAAAGCCTGTAATATGCAATAACCAAAACGTACAACACTAAACACAGAGAAATGCAAAGCCTGTAATATGCAATAACCAAAACGTACAACACTAAACACAGAGAAATGCAAAGCCTGTAATATGCAATAACCAAAACGTACAACACTAAACACAGAGAAATGCAAAGCCTGTAATATGGAATAACAAAAATGTACAACATTAAACACAGAGAAATGCAACAACCCTCAAACGTCACAGTGTGTTCAATCTGTTCTGTCAGTGTACAGTACAATACGCGACAAATGCAGAACTGTTCTCTTACAGTTGTTCAAAACGTCGATCAGCATAATCACGGTATCATTGGCTTACTGCACGTTAAAGAACTACTGTGGGGCAAAATTTCGACACCCCGGCGTTTGTTAACCAGCATTTATTATTTTCAGTCCAGTACAGGTACAAAGCTAACTGGGGAAATAAACAAAAAGGAAATACAATTACCATTTTACTCAGAAGTTTTCCCTGAACAACCACTGAAAGTTTGTCGGTGGATTTCGGCTTCACTCTTTATATAGGAAAACATACAGTTTTAATAATACTGCCTTGAGGAATTCCCCTCTTCCACATTACAGGATCAGATAATGTTTGACTTACTCTAATTCTCTGAGTTCTGTTTTCTAGAAATATAGCCACCCATTAAGTCACTCTTTTGTCTAGTCCAGTTGTACTCATTTTTGTCAGTAGTCTCCCATGATCTACCCTATCAAATGCCTTAGATAGGTCAACCACTCTACAGCCCGTTTGAGCTCCTAAATCTAAAAAATCTGCTATATCTTGTTTGAATCCTACAAGTTGAGCTTCAGTGTAATAACTTTTTCTAAACCCGAACTATCATCCATCAAACCAATTAGTAATTTCGCAAACATGGCTAATATAATCAGAAAGAATGCTTTCCCAAAGCTTACATGCATGTTAGGCTGACTGGCCTGGAGTTACCGACTTTTATGTTTATCACCCTTTCCTTTATACACAGGGACTACCATAGCAACTCTCCATTCATTTTGTATAGCTCCTTCATGCAAGCAGTAATCAGTAAGTACTTCAGATATTGCCCATTGCCTTTAGTGTACCCTAGATATGTTATCAATTTTAGCTGCTTTTCTAGTTTTCAACTTTTGTACCTTGTTGTAAATATCTTTGTTATCGTAGGTAAATTAGAATACTTCGTTAGTATTAGTCACTTCCAATAACTGTGAATTATCTTTGTAATTCTGTCTTTACTTAATGCTGACTGAATTTCAGTTTTCAGTTAAAAAGATTGCCAAGAAGGTTTCCACTAGAGGCCATTCATTTTTTGCATAAAACTGGCTTTGCTGGTTGTTAATATATAATCATCACCATCATTTCACATACTTAGAATATCAAACTGCGGCATCCACTTAGCTATCTTCACATTCTTGGGTTGCCCTGGAAGGACGTCACTATCCCACTTCCACAAGACTCGCTGTGGGAGTTCGGCGAAAGCTTCCACCAGAGCCTGGCGTCTACTCTCACTTAGGGTGTCGGCTTTTATCAGCGAGCCCATGCTGAAATAAATAACACCGTGTTCGGCACCATCCAAGAACTCCTGGAATTCCTGTAAACCGAATAATAATAATAATAATAATAATAATAATAATAATAATAATAATAATAATAATAATAATAATAATAATAATAATAATAATGGGCTAGACAAAGAGGCTATCAAAGGAAGAATCAGAAAATTAGAATTGGCCTACAAACTAACCCAGAGTATGTACCACAAACGGGCAATATCCTACATGGCCAAAATCCGACACTATCATTCAGTAATCAAACCAGAAGGATTGTATGCCTCAGAGTGTCTTATTTTGAATAAAAAAGGGGAGCTACAAGAACTGGAAAAGAAAGAAAGGAAGATCGTAAGGAAGATTCTGGGACCCCAGAAAACTACTGATGGAACCTGGAAAAAAAGGAAAAACAAGGATCTTTATAAACATACGGAAAAGATCTCAGACACAATGAGGAAGCGAAGGTTGAACTTCTACGGACATCTAGTAAGAATTGATGAAAGCAGACTGACCAAAAAGATCTTTAAGTACATTGTAGGATTGAAGGCCACCACTAAGTGGGTAGAAGAGGTCAAAAGAGATGCAGAAGAAGTTGGAATTACACTAGAGGTGATCAATAAAAGGAAAGAGTTTAGAAACATAATCAACAAAATCAATTTTTTTGAGGACAAACCACCTAAAAAAGAAGCCCAACCGGATAATCTCTGAGGAGGAGAGAAAAATACGAAGCGAGAGAATGAAAAGGTTCTGGGAAGAGAAGAGAAGAAAGGCCAACAAGCCTTAAGTTCTATGCGGTCCACAGTTGGCCAAATTCGGAATAATAATAATAATAATAATAATAATAATAATAATAATAATAATAATAATAATAATAATAATAATAATAATGGAATTAGCATACCAACTATCTAAGGATACCTACAATAATAAGAATCTTTCAAAAAAATTAAAATTAATTATGGCAATATGGCAATAAACGCATAAAGTCTCTATGCTATGTAATTTGTAGTAACTGCAGAAGTTCCAGCCCCTGTTCCTATTGGGATCCAACCAACAAATCTGTAGATATTAAAAAAAGGAATATTATTTCCTATTTCACCCAACCTTATACGAAACAAAGTAAACTTAATCTACGTTACCCACATTACGTGATCTGCTGAATATGAACAAAACTGTGCGAAGTAATTAAAAAAAATATAATAATCTTGATTACTTCCAACAAACATCAACGACAAATTATTCATGCATTAACTTAATTATTCAGAATCCAATATATTCTACTATGCTAAGTGATCTATTTTATTACTAGGAAACAGTGGCGTGCTTTGTTTTACGTACCACTAACTACTCTTTTACGGTTTTCGGAGACGCCCAGGTGCCGGAATTTAGTCCCGCATGAGTTATTTTACGTGCCAGTAAATCTACCGACACGAGGCTGACGTATTTGAGCACCTTAAAATACCACCGGACTGAGCCAGGATCGAACCTGCCAAGTTGGGGCCAGAAGGCCAGCGCCTTAACCGTCTGAGCCACTCAGCCCGGCGGATTAAATATAAGCTCGCACATTTCTTTTTTTTTATCAGATTATTCAGATCACGAAATTAATTAATGTAAAAGAAAGACGTGGAGAGTCCGACTCCGCGGTGTAGGGGCAACGCGTCCGCCTGTCGCCCGGCGGCCTCAGGTTCGATTCCCGGCCGGATCAGGAGTGTCCTTAACGTTCCTTTCCTCACATTCAACACTTTACACTTCCTCGATTTCCAAATACACGCAGGTTCCTAACATATGGTGCAAGTAGGGGCAAAAGATCTTTCTAGGTCGACGCCCCGAACAAATAGCATTTTTTTAAAAAATACATGGAGAAAAAGAGAAAGTCTGTAGAGAATTACGAGTTTCTTTTAAAGGTGAAATACGTACGTTGGCCATTTCAGTCAGTTCATCCATGTAAAATTGAAGATACTGTAATAAAATAATATTACAAAAGTAAAGTACAGAAAATTAACATACCACCGTCGGCAGCCCTCAAAACGGCTGGGCACGGTCAGCCACAGTCGATCACTGTTTTATTTTACTATAAGAAAGTGATTAAAAACTAGTGTTCAATAATTGTTTTACTATGTTTTCATTACCCATATTAAAACACTTAACCCTCAGACTTGACTGCGTAAGCAATAATACAAAAATCAACACAGAGCATTGGAAACCGAAGCAACGCCTTGGTCAGGTTTAGCAAGCACGAGGAAAGTGGAAATGAGAGTATATGCGCGTATGCGCGATTCCGGAGAATGAAGCTGCCAAGTTTTGAAAACATATGCTAAGATCCGAACCTTACTCCGTTTGCGTTGGTTGACTACAAAACAGAAACCCAAACTAATAGAGGCTGCCCGTAAGCGAAGAGGGAGAATGTGGCATTTATCAACAAAGTAAATGTTTTCGAGGTCAAAAATATGATCATGACATTTGTATTTGTTGTTTAAACGGGACTTTTGCCTTTTACGCAGAACTCGGAAAAGAACCTATTTCACACCCTGTCTCGCTTCCATCGACTACGATTCGAACTGTAGCCCTTTTGATGAAAATGGAATAGGTAGTGAATATACTAGACTGTGATACTCTTCCTGAATTATGTGAACGGAAAGAAAGACAAACCATTTATTTGATGCTACTGTTCTACGACTCGAGGTTATTACATATCGCAATGTATCCTCTAAGTTTTCACCGCGAAGTGTTGAACAAATTAATAATGTTTGTGATATAAAACAAACTCCATCTATCAGTCACAGTGAGATGCAGATTCCATGCATCTCGTCAACATCATCTTCACTAAGGAAAGAGTGAATAACAGTTAAAACACAGTTCAAAAAATTAGAGGAACATGTTTTGTAATGTCTGGTATGTGAACGTTAATTTGGTAGATGGGGTTCCAATGGTCGTACAGCATACCCTTGAGACCTTAGCTACTCAGGTTATGTCAAATCGAAGTTATACTCCATCTGTAGGCGTAGCCATGCATTAAACTGTCAGGTGACACCTCAAAAAAAAAGCGAATAGCGGTGCGTCCGTCTGTTGCTGTGAGATACAGACTACTGCCCTCATATGAGCACGTTGTACGTAAACCGGTACATCCCATGAGACATCTTAACGAGTTTCAAGTCGCAAGGGCCGTCACTTTGATTCAGGAAGGATAGACTTTTCGTCGTGGTGCTGTGGATCTCAATGTGTCTCCGTCAGTAATGCACCGCTTGTGGAATCGCTACAGTGAGACAGGCAAGTTCACAAGGAGGGTTGGACAAGGTCGTGGACGTATGACAACCCCATAGATTGACCGACATCTGACCAGCTGTGAGTTGCAGCGTCATTCAACATCTGCCAGGGAACTGCAAAAAGACAGGAGGGTCACTGAAGTCACGGTGTCTGACCAGACAGTAAGGGACAGGTTGGGAGAAGTCTCCTTACCACCCACACGTCCTGTTCGAGTGCCCCGTTCAACGCAACAACATCGCGCAGCTCGCCTTCTGTTTGCCCGTACCCACGTCAACTGACAACTTCGCCAATGGAGACCTGTGTTCTTCACAGACGAGTCCAGATTTCCCCTGACACAGCGTGATGGACGTCAACGTGTATGGAGGCGCCGTGGTGAGCAGTACATGCCAAATGTTGTCCAGGAAGGCGACCGATTCGGACAAAGTTCTGTGATGGTGTCGGGTGGCATCAGTATTGAAGGCCGTACGGATCAAATCGTCGTCCGTGGTAATCTTACCGCTGCGGGGTACATCGAGCACATACTGCTACAGCATGCGTATGGTGCCGGCCCTGAATTCGTACTCATACACGACAATACCAGGGCTCATGTAGCGCGCATGACCAGAGCTGTCTTACGAGAACTGGACATTCAAGAGATGGAATAGCCAGCAGTGATTTCCGACCTTATTCCCATCGAGCATGTGTGAGATAGCCTTGACGGAAGTGTTCGTGGGCGTCCTGTTCAACCACAGACTCTCCAAGACCTCGAACAGGCTCTCATTGAAGAATGGGACTTCATACCGCAACGAGACCTCCGTCGACTTATACGGAGCATTCCATGTAGTTGTCAAGCTGTGATAACGCGGAGGATATACACCATACTGAAGCTCTCCAACTGTGATAAAAATCCACGTTGGAGGACTGTTATCACTTTGTTTTCGCCGCTATTTGGGCATTTCCGTTCGTGTTCTGAAAATGAACGCGGATCCATCGATGTTCTTTTGTGTACTTCAACGGTAAAGAATAAAGGTTTAGTTGGTAATATACCTGAGTGTGAAGTACTGTTTTGTGGAGCATACGTTCAAAAACATGTTCCCCTCATTTTTTTGAACTGTATATGTATTATCACTTAGCATTTTTTCTAGGCTTAACGCTAATTTTGACGTTTTGCCCGATTTTTTGACAAAAACTTCATTCCCTATGTTTCTTAACATTATGTCTTTAGGATATATCTTACCTGAGGTAACTTCTTTACTGGAGATATGTGAAGACCAGCAAGTTCTATCACTCCTGGAACCTGTGGCCGTGGTCTATTGATACTAAAATGGTGGTTAATAAAGAAGAGACTGGCATTTCGTTGGAGTTCCCACAAGGGAGGCAAGGTTTCACCGAAATACTTCCGGGCGTACCATTCCGCTGGCCAATCGAAGACAACTGGTGATAAAGTTTTAATAAAAATATAATGGACAGTGTTGAAGAGACGTTCCATGAATGTCATTTTGACAGTGCTGGGCTCGAATAAGATCGGAATATAGGATGGATTATCAGGATTCCCAAATCTCTCACCGTCAAGAAATGGTATACCACAAGAACTGGCAGCGATTGAAGGTGCCTTGAATTTGTGAGCGAAACCTAAGAAGCAATCAGTATTGAAGAGTTCATAGATGATGAGGTCAAAATGTTGATCTGAAGAGATGAGTTCTTGCACTGGAGGGTACGATAAGCCGAAGTTACAGACGAAGGCTCCAAGAACACCTAACGATGGAGTGTTGCCGAAACGTTTGGCGAGAAGAGTTTCGGTGAAAGACACGGCTGACACCGACGGGGCGTAGTCTGGTAAACAGCCCCTCAGACTGATGTCCGTATAATTCGCTAAAGGCTTCGTCTGTGGGAAATGGCTAACTACGACCACTTCATGGCCTCGTCGCGCAAGGGTCTTCATCAACGGCTCAAAGAAATCAAAGTGGCTTTTACCGAAATGAGGGAAGAGGCCCAGGATCCGAGCACTGCTGGTCACATCAAGTGTTGTGCACAAGAGTAGCAGCAATGGAAGAAGTGTTACTGGTGGCCACATCTAGAACAGAGAAAGGAATACATCTAAATCTTAATCTTGTAACCATTCGAAAATTGAAGATAAATAGAAAAAAATACAATTTGCTTTCTGTCACACCGACACAGCTAGGTCTTTTGGCGACGATCCAATAGGAAAGGGCTAGGAGTGGGAAGGTAGCGTCCGTGACCTGCATTTGATTGCTATGAAAATGCTTATTTATTTATTTATTTATTTATTTATTTATTTATTTATTTATTTATTTATTTTAGCCGTCTAGGGCTATCAGTCATCACTGATCTGCATTTAGGGCAGGCGCCCAGGTGGCAGATTCATTATCTGTTGTTTACCTGGTCTTTTATTAAATAAGTGCAAACGCCAAAAATCTCACGCGTGCAAATTGAGGCGCATCGGTCCCACTTGACTCGGCTCGGACCAACGCTTCGTCTCTGGGCTACTCGGCTAAGCTCGGCTCGGATTTGGAGCGCTACGGAGCAAGTGAGGAAGAGGGAGACAGGCGGAGCGAGCGAGACGGGCGTGGGAAAAGAGAGAGACAGCGCTATTGCTCCAAATCGAGGAGTGGGAGTCTGCACTCTGGTCAACCAAGCGAAGTCGTCTTTTGCACCATGCACCTCTGAGAGGCCCTGTTTCAAGGCCTACCTCTTCCTGTAAATGAAAGAAAAATGAAAGTGAATTCCACAGCCTGTTTTCAGTCACGGGATGAATGAAGCCCCCATCTAGCGGCGAGGATAGGAACTGTGCCCGCTGCCGAAGCCTGTCTCACTCCTCTGGGGTAATGATTAATGACTAAGAGATGAAATGATATTGGAGAGTGTTGCTGGAATGAAAGGTGACAGGAAAAGCTGGAGTACCCGGAGAAAAACCTGTCCAATCTGCACTTTGTCCAGCAAAAATCTCACATGGAATGGTATTTCATCCACGGAACCCAGCGGTGAGAGGCCGGTGCTCTTCCGCCTGAGCCACGGAGACTTTTATAAACGAATATTTGCCCCAATTTGTCCTCTTTTATTCCTACTTTATCTTCATATTGTGATCTTTCCTACTTTTAAAAACACCAGTCAAACTCATTCGTCTACTAATGTCATTCCATGCCATCTCTCCGCTGACAGCTCGTCTCCTTTCTCCCATGTCTTCCCAGCCCAAACTACGCAGATTTTCGTAACGCTACTTTTTTGTCCGAAATCACACAGAACAAATTGAGCTGCTTTTCTTTGGACTTTTTCCAGTACTCGAATTAAGTAATCCTGGTGAGGGTCCCATACACTAGAATTATACTCTAGTTGAGGTCTTACCGGAGACTTATACACCCTCTCCTGTCGCACTCCTCTGGGGCAATGATTAATGAATGACAGATGTAATGAAATGATATTGGAGAGTGTTGCTGGAATTAAATATGATAGGGAAAACCGGAGTACCCGAAGAAAAACCTGTTCCGTCTCCGCTTTGGCCAGCACAAATCTCACATGGTGCGACCGGGATTTGAACCACGGAATCCAGCGGTGAGAGGCTGCCGGAGCCACGGAGGGCAATATGAATTAAATTTTGTCTATGATAACGGACTGGGCGTCACAGAGCAGAACCACGAGCACGAGCCGCCACTGCTCTGATTCCAGTTCATTATCCATATCATTTAGGCCTATAAATGTAAGAAAAAAAATAAAGGTCCAATAATACTGCCTTGAGGAATTCCCCTCTCAATGGTTACAGGATCAGATAAATGCTTCACCTACTCTAATTCTCTGAGTTCTAGAAATATAACCACCCATTCAGTCGCTCTTTTGTCTATACTAGACTTAACTAAAGTTGGCGTCTGACAGGTAAAGTTGGAGGGAGGAGCATTGCACGTGCCATTTCACGATGTTGCCACATTCAAGCATTCTTTTCTACATGCTCTTACCCCTGGCTTCCGGCTCACTTGTTCCCTCCTTCATTCTGACCACTGTGACCTGTTGTAGACTACCTGGCCAGGCGGTGTTGTCCCATTTGCGATCACTCTTATACAAACAATCAGGTTCTTATCAGCGACAGTGACAGGTTTGGCAACTCCCAGCAAGACGAGCTGCCCTGAAGTTTTATCTCCATGGCAACCGCAGTCGCCCCACCCTCGTTTCCATGGCAACCACACAGCCACTCCCTTTATCCCGCCTCGGCAGGCAGTAAACGGACCTCCTTCTAAGAAATGTCAGATACCAACTCTTATTATTAGCAGTATAATCTAATTTTACACTAATTATATAACAAACTTAAATAAGTATAATAAGTAGAGCCCAGATATCCATGCCCTACCAAAAGGCAAAACATGCACAATAAACTGGAAAATATGCGCTATCGAAATTCAGTTCCTTTTGAAACACTGTTTTACAACAACCGTAATTTCTCCAAATTGTCTTCATAAGCTCATCCTGTTATCAATCAGCACATTTTTAAGCACAGAAAATGACCTTTCTACGTCACAAGAAGCGACATGTGCATACTTAAATGAAGACATCTGGGACAAAATGAAATCAAATTGTACGTCTTTGCATTTTTCATCTCGATACGTCTTTCATAAGCTTGACGAATTCAAAAATCAGGATTTGAACGGATCACTGTTCAGCGTATCTCTAGCTGCCGCAGCTACTTCTCCGTGCGATGATTGCATATGGTGATGTCTTCAAAAAATTCTAAAGACTGAAGCTGCGATAACAGAGGCTTACGTCAATGTTTACTTAAGCAACAGATAAGAAAGTGTTTGGTTAATATATTTATGGGATCTCTACCCTATGTATGCTACTAACTTTGGTTGTCAGATAGAATGCCAGGAATACAATTCTCTCCGTTTCTCAATAACAGACATACCGTAAAACATGGAAAAACGGTCCGAAGTTCCACAAACCACCATTAATAAAAGGAACTGGGGTTCAGAGGGCCAGCGCCTCAAACTCTGAGCCACGTAGCCCGGCACATTTAACTCTAGTTAAGAAAATAGCGATATTATTTTTGCGAATTAATATCAATAAATAAAGAAATAATATTATATTTATAATAGTTTGAATTACTTGAACAAGAAAAGACATGGAGGAAGTTGGCATCAATCCAAAAGAAATCTTTAACAGAGCTGTGCTTGGAGCTAAATCTGATAAATTCGAGGGGTTCCAGGAAAAACAAAATGAAAAGTCCAAGAATATGTCGTCAGAGGAGAAGAAGATGAACCACAGCGAAATGGTGAAGAAGTTCTGGGAGAAGAAAAAAGGACTAACCAGCAAGTGAATTGTTTACCGTGGTTGAAAGTAGGAGGCCAAAATTGAAGACGAATAATTTTAGTTAATTATAATTGCATTATAATTTATTTATTTATTTATTTATTTATTTATTTATTTATTTATTTATTTATTTATTTATTTATTTATTGCACACCTCAGGACTTAGTGTCCCAATTACAGTGGCAACTACGTCAGATAAGCTACAATTAACATGGTGTCCGACTCGTTGGCTGAATGGTCAGCGTACTGGCCTTCGGTTCAGAGGGTCCCGTGTTCGATTCCCGGCCGGGTCGGGGATTTTAACCTTCATTGGTTAATTCCAATGGCCCGGGGGCTGGGTATTTGTGCTGTCCCCAACATCCCTGCAACTCACACACCACACATAACACTATCCTCCATCACAATAACACGCAGTTACCTACACATGGCAGATGCCGTCCACCCTCATCGGAGGGTCTGCCTTACAAGGGCTGCATTCGGCTAGTAATAGCCACACGAAATTAAATTAATTAACATGGTGATACTTTTATCTAAACTATATTCTACAATTTTATCTAATCTCCTATACTATTGATATAAAAAAATCGAAGGATTTTTCTAAAAACTAAATAACCTTTTGTTAATATGATGGAACAACACACGACAAACTAAAGTGACAAAATAAATGAAGCAAACCACGCACAAGCATAATATTATAGAACTTCGCCTTACAATTTCCCCTATTTTTAGGACTTCATACAATTCGGTTACAAACTCACGCAATGGCAAACTGAAGTCAAGGCCATTATTTTTCTGAATGGCACTGTTAAAGATACTACAAAGCCTGTTTACCGGCGAGTTATCATGGACACACGTCCGGGTTTTTTCATTTAAAAATGTTTTGTTATTTCTGGAATTGAAGCGAGGTACATGGAAATTTAGGAGAGACAGGAATTCAGGATTATTAGTAGCATAGTTTACAACTTTAAAAAGAGATTTTACTGCATCCTTCTGTATGCGAATTTCTAAACTCTCCTCTCCGAATTTAAAACGGTATCACTATAGGGTACCATAAAGGGGTTGGCAGCCAGGTTTTTTATATTGTAAGTGTTTTAAAAATCTTTTGTTGTTGTAATTTTTCAATCTGATAGACATATGATCGACACCTAGGGCTCCAAACGATGCTGGCATATTCTACTTTTGGTCTTACTATGGTATTGAACTGAGAATGCAAGTTTGTGTGTTTTATATTCCTGATAATGAATCCGAGGGTCTTGTACGACTCAGGTACCACTTTCAGTATGCGGGAATTGAAAGTAAGCTCGTGGTCGAATAAAACCCCGAGGTCTTTCATCTCGCAAACCGATCGTAAATCACTATCGCCTAGCATGAAAGTGTAGTGGTCGGGAATTTTCCTTCTGTTGAACGACATCGGTACACATTTTTCTACATTTAAGTACAGTTTATTTTCAGTCGCCCACTCGAATACACTTTTCAAGTCTAGTTGAAGCTCTTTACGGTCGTTTATGTTTTCAATGGCTTTGAACACTTTGAAATCGTTGGCGTATAGCAGACAGGTGGAATATTTCATATGTTCAGGCAAAATTAATATTTAGGAACTTAAATTCCAGAGCCTATCTTGATAATGTTCTACTTTTTCTCCACTCCAGAATATTATTTCTAAATATTTGGGTGTGACTTAATAGAATCTGCTGATGTCT
Source organism: Anabrus simplex (assembly GCF_040414725.1). Lineage (NCBI taxonomy): Eukaryota > Metazoa > Arthropoda > Insecta > Orthoptera > Tettigoniidae > Anabrus > Anabrus simplex. Next base: position 40,233,401 of record NC_090276.1, read on the forward strand.
TTTAAGAACGAAACACGTCATTCTTTATTTAATAGTGTGTATTTTCATTCTTTGTTTAACAGCGTGTATTTTTATTCTTTGTTTAACAGCGTGTATTTTTATTCTTTGTTTAACAGCGTGTATTTTTATTCTTTGTTTAAGAGTGTGTATTTTTATTCTTTGTTTAAGAGTGTGTATTTTTATTCTTTGTTTAAGAGTGTGTATTTTTATTCTTTGTTAAACAGCGTGTACTTTTATTCTTTGTTTAATAACGTGTTTTTTTACAGGTATGTTGTAGTATAACATTAATATTTAACCTGCGTGTTCGATAGACTGAACAGCTTTTAGATTACATTCTAGAGGTAAGATACAGTCTTTAATGGTTCCACTTCTTGTTGTTGTCCAATCCATGCCCCGTTTTTCTACGGCATCGGGTATGGAGTGAGATGAATCTTCGTTGCAAATTTTTACGATCGGAAACCCTTCTTGAAGTCAACCTCATCAGAAGAAATAATTCAGTGGCGTATGCTGGGATCAAAACGTGGGCTACCACTAGACTTAGGTTACGCCTTTCATGGGTTGGTTTAGTGAACGTCAAGCCTTAAGCGTTTTGAGCTGCAGCCAACAGCCAATGGAGAAGCCTGCTGTATTGTCAAGGCTGCTTCACAAGCTACTGCCCTGTCCTCTGCTAGTGCCAATGCTCAACCTCTGATCAGTGGAGATAGTAGCCTAGGGTTTAGCAAATTAAAGTCCGACTTTGTGGCTAAGTGGATAGAATGCTTGCCTTTGGTACGATGCCTCAATTTTCAGAATCAGCCCCCTCATACTTTTACAGTAATTCCCCTGGCTTGGGGACTGGGTGTTTATGACGTCTACATCATTTATTTTTTCCTCATTTGGTCACCACCAAGCCTATAAAGATGCCATGCATTATTATTATTATTATTATTATTATTATTATTATTATTATTAATTATTAAATACAAATGTTGAATTTTACAGTGGTCGTACCCATCGCTCAGTGGTTAGTTAGCTTCCTCGGGAGATCAGTGGTGGTGACCGACCCATGATCACGGGTTCGATTCGAACCAAGAAAAAAGAACACTAAACCTGAAAGACTGCATTTCATTTTAGCAGATCTTTTTTTTTTTTTTGCTAGGGGCTTTACGTCGCACCGACACAGATAGGTCTTATGGCGACGATCGGATAGGAAAGGTCTAGGAGTTGGAAGGAAGCGGCCGTGGCCTTAATTAAGGTACAGCCCCAGCATTTGCCTGGTGTGAAAATGGGAAACCACGGAAAACCATTTTCAGGGCTGCCGATAGTGGGATTCGAACCTACTATCTCCCGGATGCAAGCTCACAGCCGCGCGCCTCTACACGCACGGCCAACTCGCCCGGTTTTAGCAGATCTACCAATAACAAGAAAACTATATTGCTCCTATAACAGCAGCCCTGCAGTGTCTTTCTACAAGGATGTAGAAGTAAAAGGGAGTGAAATAAGTCAGAAGTATGAGGTGAGGAAGTATATAGGATGAGTAACGCATGGTTGATAGCGGTGGCGGTCTGACGGACCGAAGCCTAGCACACCTATCCCCCCGGTCCCTGCTCCTATACGATATACGAATACAGCAGCAAGTCGCGCGGGGCGAGTCAATGGGAGAGGGACGAGAGTCTAGACTGCAGTATCACTCTCCGATGCCTTGCTCTCAGAAATACGTGCGAAGTTTCTTCTCACTTCTTTCAAGTTTCGTAAATGGAACAATGTGTCAGATGCTTACATTATAATGTGTTATACAGTAGACTTCCATCATTCTCGATTGAGGTTTAGGCTTCACTGATAGCCTTGATAGCACTCAGTATACGCCACTGAATTAATTAGATGAAATTAATGTTTGGCGTGGATTTATGATAGTAGGAACGGAGATGTTGTAACGCGCCCCGGCACATAGCCTACTCTTGTCTAATAGCATCAAGGGGTCTACTCAACGCTTAACGTCGCCATCCGACAGACGAATCACCATCAACATCATGAACACTGCAGAGAGACTTGAAATTGAATTCATTCTAATCTAGTGATAGGAAATTTTATACTAGCATCCAGTAGCGGCGATTGGGGATTAGAAGTGGGGGGGGGGGGGTGGCAAAGAAATATACACACAACAGAAAGTAGCCGGGTTGGGTTATATAGCGGGTGGGGGTGGGGGGTTATATATATCAAAACTGAACAAAAAAGCTACAAAATGGTAAGTTTTTGATGCTCTTTGAGCGAATTTCAACGGCAATAACATTTTTTTGAGATTTTGATTCAATACTATACTTTCACCAAAGAAACAATATCACACACGTATTACAATTAAACAGAGGTATGGTGTGATTATAAAATTTTAAAAATCATTTAGTATTTGACTACACTCTAAGAAACTAACAGACAATATTAAAGAGACTGTCAGACTGACGAATGCACGCGGCGAGCAGGTGAATCATACCTGTGTCCACGACCTTGGCAAAATACTATCTGCGCACTTTTTAGCGATATATTTACACCCTAGTGCTGAAGCGGTCGACCTCGGCAATCTTCGAGATTCGTACTGGCAATCTTTGAAACACAAACTACGAATCGCTTATGCATCGCTGTGCGACGTCTGGCGTACACTTTACGTACTAGTACTGTTGTTATTTACACAGCAAAGCCAAACCATAGAAATCACTCTAGGAATAAGATTCGCATCAAGAAATGTTATATAATGTGTGTGTGACACAGTTGTTGGCTAAAAAATAACAAAGGTTTAGAAAATTCATATCATATCGATCGATCATAATTATTATCGATTCAATTCAGATTTCATTTCCATTCAGTTGGTAGTACTAACGGAACCGGAAGTGCTCCCTCCTTACTCCTCAAACCCGTACACAAATATATCGCTAAAAAGTGCGCAGATAGTATATACCACTGTTACCCTTCCTCATAGCATTTGCGAAGTCTCCACTACTTGCTGTGGCGCTATACAAATCGGTTAGCCGCGACGAACGACATTTTATGCGTATTTTCGATAATAATTCTGTTAATAATTAAAAATTTGCACAAATGGTTTTTTTAAAAATAATTTCTAGTTTCAGCCAGCTAAAATGGAATAAAATTGTAATGTTTTCTCTACAAAGTTGGGGGGAAACTGCCCCCCCTCGTCCCCCTTAGTCGCCGCTAATGCCAGTATCTCTCCTACCCTGTCGGCCAACGTTCTGGCAGTGATTTGTTTTTGCACGAACGGGACTCGAACCGGCTGACCACGGTGTCAGACCTTAACAATCATGGCTACAAGCGGGGTTTTAATGGTTCAACTTATTGGTACGTACTTACAGTAAGCTAACTCGTACGTTGAAATTTACCGTGATGAAGTAGACACGTGCTAAACAGATATTATAAACAGAAATCCTTTACTGGTTCTTACCTTATAGGAGCGGTCTGTTCTGTGTGTTCTCTCACAGTTCACTGATAGTGCTTCACACTCTGGGAGCAGATCACACTCGTCTACACTTCCTTACGTAACGCGTTCGCTCGCAGATGTCCGATCACCATGACATTGCAATTTCTAGTCCACCTTGAAGCGTGTTATCCACTGTTACAGAGTCCATCTCCGTCACGTTCACGCTATTAGCTGTCGTACTCAGAGACCCGGGTTCTATTCTCGATACTGCCAGACATTTAAGATTTGCAGGAGAACTGGTACGTGGTCAAATCGGAACATAAACTAGTGTTACCAACGTGGCGACTTTGTCGCTGAATAATAATAATAATAATAATAATAATAATAATAATAATAATAATAATAATAATAATAATAATAATAATAATACAAACCTCCGTGGCTCAGGCGGCAGCGCGCCGGCCTCTCACTGCTGGGTTCTGTGGTTCAAATCCCGGTCACTCCATGCGAGACTTGTGCTGGACAAAGCGGAGTTTGGACAAGTTTTTCTCCGGATACTTCGGTTTTCCCTTTCATCTTTCATTACAACACTCTCCAATATCATTTCATTTCATCTGTCGGTCATTAGTCATTCTCCCAGACGAGTGCGACAGGATTCGGCAGCCGGCACAGTTCCTATCTTCGCCGCTAGATGGAGCTTCATTTCCTCACCCAGTTGAAACTGAAAACAGGCTGTGGATTACAATAATAATAATAATAATAATAATAATAATAATAATAATAATAATAATAATAGTAATAATAATAATAATAATAATAATAATACCGAGCTCGATAGCTGCAGTCGCTTAAGTGCGGCCAGTATCCAGTATTCGGGAGATAGTGGGTTTGAACCCCATTGTTGGCAGCCCTGAAGATGGTTTGCCGTGGTTTCCCATGGTCACACCAGGTAAATGCTGGGGCTGTAGCTTTATTAAGGCCACGGCTGCTTCCTTCCCATTCCTCGCCCTTTCCTATCCCATCGTCGCCATAAGAACTATCTGTGTCGGTGCAACGTAAAGTAACTTAATAATAATAATAATGTTAGTGGCTTTGAGATTAGAAATAGTGGAACGAAAGATTCTCAGAAAGATATTGGGACCACGAAGAATAGAAGACAGTCAATTTAGAAGACAAGCGAACCAAAGAACTGTATACCAAGATAGAGAAAATCACGGTCATCATACGAAAGAGGAGTGTGTTGTTCGGACAGCCTGAGAATGGACGAGGAGAGGTTAACACTGCAAATAATAGTTTCTTGTGAACAAGAGAACCAAAGTACACTGAATCCAGGAGGCATAAAGGAATCTAGAAGAAATCGGAATACAGGAACCAGAGATATTCACCAGAAAGATTTTTAAATGTAATAAATCAGGCTTGCGCAGGTTAGAACTAGAATAGAACTAGGCCCGGAACAAAATCCTCATGGACAGAAGTGCAAACAAGTTTGAAAAGTAAGAGAATGAAAGAATATTGGACAAGAAGAAAGATCGGAAGAAAGAAAGCTCATACGAATTAACGGGGTCCTCAGATGACCAGAACGAAAAGGAGAAAGTTATTGGTTTCACGTCCCACTAACTACTTTTACAGTTTTCGGAAATGCCGAGGTGCCGGAATTTAGTCCCGCAGGAGTTCTATGAAATGGCGTATGGCTTTTAGTGCCGGGAGTGCAGGTCTTTCGATTTGACACCCGTAGTCGACCTGCGCGTAGTGATGAGGATGAAATGATGATGAAGACAACACATACACCCAGCCCCAGCGCCAGCGAAATTAACCAATGATGGTTAAAATTCCCTACCCAGCCGGGAATCGAACTCGGGACCGCTGTGACGAAAGGCCAGCACGCTAACCATTTAGCCGTGGAGGCAGACACGTGTCAGTAAATCTACCGACTCGAGGCTGATGTATTTGAGCACCTTCAAATAGGCTACCACCGGACTGAGCCAGGATCGAACCTGCCAAGTTGTGGTCAGAAGACCAGCGCCTTACCGTCTGCGCCATCAGCATGGCCTAGCGACTTATAATTGAATCAGTCATTTAAGAAAGGGCACATGTCCACAAATGTAACTTTTCAGGAAGAGCAAAAAACTTATTTAAAAGCCAGTCTTGCTATTTACGTTAAATATACGTGTTTTGGCTGTTAATGTTGATGGTTGTGGCTAGGTTACTTGATAAAATACGGAGTAAAGATGAAGGACTTTATGGAAATAGGCAGATAAAAAAATGGACATATGCCCTTTCTGTAACGATGGCTGAATTAAAATCAGTTTTGCAGCAAAAACACATTGTCTACTCAGATAATTTGGACACACTGTGTCATTGTTCTGCAATAATAATAATTTGAATGATGACAGTCAATCAAATCATTTTCAATTATACGCAAAAATGGTCACGCAAGTATTTCATCGAAGAAGTCTTTGTACTCCCCCGGAATGGACACTTCTAGACGCTTTAGATCATTCATATTATTCCTGTCAATGGGAATTGGTTCTTTGTTGCCTAGTTTGTTAGGAAGCTAAACATTGCTGTCTACCTTCAAATAGAAGGTGCGTTCAATAAGGCTGATGATAAACTGTTTTGTTTGAAGGGTTCCTGGATTTTTGGCAGAGTAAAGGAAGTGCATGAATGATTCTGGCTGGAAACAAATTTTCTATTTGGTAGGTACTCCCTCCTTTCAGATACATCTGACAGTCCTCCCCTCTTATATAGTTTCAACTACCATTCAGTAAAGTTCCTATACACCTTTCATATGCGTTTTACAGCCACCAGAACACTCAGAAACTGCATTAACTGTTGCCATAATCGTGGTAATCGAAGTTGGTAAACAAATGAAGGTGTATTCAGCTGATTGACCAACGGGCAGGCAGATGTTCCTTCTTATAAGCAACAAAATCATTCAATAAGGGGCACTTCTCCAGGGATATGTGCCCTTTCATAAATGACTTCCAAACCACACACAAATCAGCTTTGAATACAAGCATGTTACTGGTTCGATAAATGTCGTTCCTTTTGTCGAAAGGTGCACCATGACGAGAAGAATGCTAATCTGCATTTTTTTTTAAATTTGACAATTTGGACATGTGCCTTTTCTTATGACTGATTCAATTGTCGAAAACGACTAAATTTAAGCTTTAGCGATTCGTGACAAAACTGGTGATTTCTACCCATTCGTGCAACGTAATCTTGAAATTTGAACATTTTTATCAAATATTTTCTCTAACGGAATGACCAATATTATTTTTAGTGTATTCACCTTTTGTAACTAGCACTATTTATTTATTTTATTTATTATTTATTTTATTTATTTATTTATTTATTTATTTATTTATTTATTTATTTATTTATTTATTTATTTATTTATTTATTTATTTATTTATTTATTTATTGTACAAGTTAAGCCGGCACGACTTGATTAAGTAAAGCATGATGAAAAACAACGAATAATTTACAAAGCAGAATAAATATAAAAGGTCAAGATAAAACACAAAGTGAAAATCGAGAGAGATATGTGCAATACAGAAAATAAGAAAGAAAACAAAATAAATACAAAAACACAGAAAGGATGCAAAATATAAGTAAATGCATAAATTAACAAATGAAAATGTGGACTAAACTAGGATGTCCAGTTGCTGCAGCCACTGAAGAGTCGTTGTTGAAGCTGTTAGAACAGGGCCTTTCAGAGTGCATGCACTGTGCACGGTGCAAAAGACGACTTCGCTTGGTTGACTATAGTGCAGACCCCCACTCCTCGTTTTGGAGCAATAGCGCTGTCTCTCTCTTTCCCCACGCTTGTCTCGCTCGATCCGCCTGTCTCCCTCTTCCTCACTTGCTTCAAATCCGAGTCGAGCTGAGCCGAGCTTAGCCGAGTAGCCCAGAGACGAAGCGTTGGTCCCAGCCGAGCCGAATGGGAACGATGCACTGTGCACAGGAACTCTGCGCCTCAATTTGCATGCGTGAGATTTTGGGCGTTTGAGAGGCCCTGTGTTAGAAGATCGTCGACAGTTCCACGGAAGGCTCTATGTGAGCATCTGAAAATAATGTGTCGCATTATCTGGAATTCTCCGCCAGTCACAGCTTGGAGAAGGGCGAAGGCCCCAAGAAATTCATCGCAGAGCTACTTCTTCCATGCTCAGTTCGCACTCCGCGGTAGATGAAATTCGGGGCGGGAGTTGCGAGGGTCAAAGATCGTTCTCCAATAATCGGGGGTCTTAGCAGTCCATACTTCATTCAAGGTTCGCAGTCCTCAGTAGCTTCCTTTCATCAGTTTAAGAGCCTGCAGCAGGTGAGGGTGTCTGGATTTCAGTCGGGTTGAAGCGATTCTGTGCATGCCTTTTTGGTGAATTGGAAGTGATTTATTAGCCTGTATTTATTTTTCTTTTCTGGACGAGATGGTTCATGCGACGTACACCTGGAGGAACGATGTGGCTAAGGACTGGAAGCCATTGCAGTGGGGTTGTTAGCCAGCACTGTCTTCGACACAGAAACAAAGGAATTTCCCCGATTACAAAGTGGTGGTGTGGTGATCACTGTTTAAAGAGGAAGTAGGTCCACAACTAGACAACCATCCTCTATTTAATCAGGAAGAAAAAAAAATGGAAAGTTCGTCGCCATAAGACCTATCTGTGTCGGTGCGACGTAAAGCCCCTAGCAAAAAAAAAAAAAAAATGGAAGGGATGCGGCACTTCGAAAAATGAAGATATTGGCCAAAGAAAGACAATGGCCACGGAGAGCGTGAAAATTAAAGACTGGCTAGACCTCGATATCTAATAGCGTCGGGGTCGGAAAAGGACAAGAGTTGACCAAGGGAGGTCAGACAGTGTAGGTGAAAGTGAGGAGCCTGGCTCAAGTAAGTGGAAGCAATGCCAGGACTCAGCTAAGAGCCCCGTGGTCGGCAACCCACGTTCCAAAGTTCAGAGCTCCTGGGTCCCCATTCAGTCGCCTCTTACAACAGGTAAGGGACACCGTGGGTGTTATTCTACTTCCCCCACCCACAGGGGGTTCCCCGATTATAAAACTGTCAGGAGTAATATGCAATGCTGCCATTGGTAATCAGGAATTCATGACCTTTGTTTAAGCCAATATAAGTTACCGGTATCTAAAACAGTAAACTTCAGCCTGCAACCAGGCAACAGTATTCGGGAGATAGTAGGTTCAAACCCCACTATCGGCAGCCCTGAAAATTGTCACCCGTGGTTTCTCATTTTCACACCAGGCAAATGCTGGGGCTGTACCTTAATTAAGGCCACGACCGCTTCCTTCCCACTCCTAGCCCTTTCCTGTCCCATCGTCGCCATAAGACCTATCTGTGTCAGTGCGACGTAAAGCAACTAGGAAGAAAAAGCAACCAGGCAATGCCCAGAAGCATTTGTGATTTATGGTTTCTTGTGTGTGTGTGTGTGATGGTGTTCAAAGTTGTTTTTATAGTTTCTTTCTTTTGAGGTGTGATATATTTTAAAAATAATTATCTCAGGTATTATTATTTAGAATAGTAACTTTATTAACGTATTTTTTATCGTCGTTAATTATTTTTTCTACTACACCGGGACATTTTTTACAGGGAAGAAAAATACTGCACAGATTTGCCAGTGCCTAAAAGAAACTATCTGCCGTGGTACTGAAAAGAACGGGAAACCAATCCAAATTATCAGGGATGGCTTAGTATACACGCAATATTAAAAGAAGCGTTTTGACTGGTATGGCTAGAGGAAGGAGCATTGTACGAGCCATTGTACGATTTGTCAACTCCAAGCAATACGAGCCTGCCAGCGGAGTCATCTCCATGGCAACCGCAGAGGGCACGCCCACGTTTCCATGGCAACCATAGCCCGCCCAGGTAGGCAGTAAATGGACCTCCCTCTAAGAACTGTTAGGACGTATATTTCAATATTACTGGTGACTCAAAAGTGGCCCTTTGCAAATACTGTCGTACGCTTGTGCGGTATACGTATACAAAATTGATTAATCCAACACAACAAAAGCTTAGTTTTAAGCCTTCCGCTGAAAATCCATCATGAGTTGCCGAGGGAAGTTTATCACTCTCTGAACACCGTTCATTTCTAACTACAGACCATTTAAGTGAGATGTGTAAGAATGTATTCTCTGATTCCGAAGCAGCCAGTAATTTAGGACAGCACTGAACACAGAAAGTGTTAGGGAGGTGATTTTTTCCCCAGTTAAATGGAGAATTTACAGCTCTCAGAATAAATTAAAATGAAATCATGATGGTAAATTAAGAAAAATTTAGTCCGACTCCATGGCTTAATGGTTAGCCTGTTGCCCTTTGGTCAGAAGGGTCCCGGGTTCGATTCCCGGCAGGTTTGGGAATTTTAACCACCACTGGTTAATTTCGCTGGCACGGGCGCTGGGTGAATGTATTGCCGTCTTCATCATCATTTCATCCTCATCGTGATGCGCTGGTCGCCTAAGGGAATCAAATCAAAAGACCTGCATCTGGCGAACCAAACATGTCCTCGGACACTCCCGGCTTTAAAATCCACATGTCATATTTTTTTTATATTTTCTTTTACAGTTTGCTTTACGTCGCACCGACACAGATAGGTTTAATGGCGACGATGGCAGAGGAAAGGCCTGGGAATGGGAAGGAAGAGGACGTGGCCTTAATTAAGGTACAATCCCAGAATTTGCCTGGTGTGAAAATGGGAAACCACGGAAAACCATCTTGAGGGCTGCCGGCAATGAGGTTCGAACCCACTATCTCCCGAATGCAAGCTCACAGCTGCGCGCCCGAACCGCACGGCCAACTCGCCCGGTGTACGCCATTTCATTTCAAGAAAATTACAAATCGGTTAGTATAGTTAAACAAACAGGAGTGCCAATTTATTTAAATTGATAAGAATTTTAGCGACTTCTGAGATAAAAATACAAACGAATACATATATTGGACATATAAGGCACATTTATTAGAGAAGTCTTGCTCGTGAGCAGTGAGATTTTCTTCCGAAGACGCGGAGCGATAGGTGATTATAATGTCTACAGTAATGAATATTTTTTACATTTCTTCCCGGGTACATCCACTTCCTGTTCAATAACTTCACAATCATGTACAGCTGGTTTTCCTTATTGATTTTTCTCGTGATCTTCTCATCTATACATTTCTCTCTTATTTCCCTTGTCTCTAAACAGCCTTTCATGCGGTACAGATTTCTGCACAGAGTTATGTGGGTGTTTAGGGGTTGTAATAAGGCTATAAAGGAGAGGGCATATAAGTCTCTGGTAAGACCCCAACTAGAGTATGGTTCCAGTGTATGGGACCTTCACGAGAATTACTTGATTCAAGTACTGGAAAAATCCAAAGAACAGCAGCTCGACTTGTTCTGGGCGATTTCGATAAAAGAGTAGTGTTACAACAATGTGGCAAAGTTTGGGCTGGGAAGACTTGGGAGAAAGGAGACGAGCTGCTCGACTAAGTGGTATGTTCCGAGCTGTCAGTGAAGAGATGGCGTGGAATGACATCAGTAGACGAATAAGTTTGAGTGGTACCTTTAAAAGGAGGAAAGATCACAAGATGAAGATAAACTTGAAATTCAAGAGGACAAATTGGGGCAAATATTCGTTTATAGAAAGGGGAGTTAGGGACTGGAATAACTTACCAAGTGAGATGTTCAATAAATTTCCAATTTCTTTGAAATCATTTAAGAAAAGGCTAGGAAAACAACAAATAGGGGGTCTGCCACCTGGGCGACTGCCCTAAAGACACCACTGAAACTTATTCGTCTACTAATGTTATTCCACGCCATCTCTCCGCTGCAGCTCGGAACATACCAATTAGTCGAGCAGCTCTTCTCCTTTCTCAAAAGTCTTCCCGGCCCAAACTTTGCAACATTTTTGTAACGCTACTCTTTTGTCGGAAATCACCCAGAACAAATCGAGCTGCTTTGCTTTGGATTTATTTTCTAGTTCTTGAATCAGGTAATCCTGGTGAGGGTCCCATACACTGGAACCATAGTTTAGTTGAGGTCTTTCCAGAGATTTGTATGCCCTCTCCTTTACATCCTTACTACAACCCCTAAATACTCTCATAACCAAGCGCAGAGATCTTTTGTTGACAATCCATTTATGTGACTACCCCAATGAAGTTCTTTCCTTATATTAGCACCTAGGTACTTACAATGATCCCCAAAAGGAACTTTCACCTTATCAACGCAATAATTAAGACTGAGAGGACTTTTGCTATTTGTGAAACTCACAACCTGACTTTTAACCCCGTTTATCATCATACCATTGCCTACTGTCCATCTCAAACACTATCGAGGTCATTTTGCAGTTGCTTACAATCTTGTAACAACTAGGCTACTTCGTTTTTACAAGTATTATTTACTAGCAAGATACCCGTGCTTCGCTACGGTATTATACTGAAATTTATAATTGAATGCTTATTGTTTTAGATATATAATCCGCCGAAATTCGCGGTCTGACTCGTTTTCTGCGAGAACCCACCAAAATTCCCGATCTGACTCGTTTTCTATTAGATTACGGCATGTTTCCTCCCATTTTTCAATCTTCTTTTCCAGCAATCGATTTCGTACTTCCCGGGCTAGGCTCAGGTATTCCTCCCGGTCAGTTGGGTCCGTAAATCTTTGCCATCTTTTCCTATAATCATTTTTAATATGGATAAAATCCTTCAGGAGATCCGGCGTGGTGTCATATTGGATGCCTAGAAGGCACTGAACCCGCGGCCGGACTGCATTCTTAGTCATTACCCGTCCAGGAGCCGTTTCCAGCGCGGTCCGCACATTTGACGACGGTCCGGAACATTATTATTATTATTATTATTATTATTATTATTATTATTATTATTATTATTATTATTATTATTATTATTATTATTATTATTATGTGTTTCTGGAATGGATGATGACAGGAAAACCGGAGTATCCGGAGAAAAACCTGTCCCGCCTCCGTTTTGTCCAGCACGAATGTCACATGGAGTGAACGGGATTTGAACCACGGAACCCAGCTGTGAGAGGCCGGCGCGCTGCCGAGGATCCTTATAAGTACATTAAGAACAGTAAAATCAATTGGTCTCACCTCCTTCTACACCCCACCGCCGTTAAGTTTATTTGCCGGCACCCCCCCCCCCAAAAAAAAAATTAAAAGAAGGCTTGTTTCTTATGTTTAAAGAAGATTTCAAACACCAATGTTCACGTCTATTACCTTCAGTTTTGAGATATAAGTATCCCCATAAAAATAATTTACTTTTTCACTTCATTTCACACTACTCCCCCCCCCCCCCTAAGTGAATTTTCCCGCAAAAATACTTGTTTCTTTAATAGTAAAGGATCTTCTAAATACCAATTTTCACGACTCTAACTTCTTCAGTTTTTGATTTATGTGTCCTCATGAAAGGAATTCAACTCCTTTACACTCCCGCCCTCCAAGATGGTTTCCCCCCAAAACGCGTTTTTCTTTGTTTTTAATGGAGATCCAAATACGAATGTTCACGTCTGTACCAACTTTAGTTTTTATTAGATGTATGTATTCTCATTCAATTAATTCAATTAATTTTTTGAATTCTTTCACCCCCCCCCCCCTTTCATTGGATTTTCCGAGAATACGTGTTTCTTTATTTTTAAAGCAGATTGCAAATATCAAATTTCACGTCTGTAACATCTTCATTTTTGAGATATCAGTAGCCTAATTAAAAGAATTTAACACCATTTTCAGTCACTTTTACCCCCCCTCCAGCCAAGTGGTATTTCCGAAAGCTACAAATACACGTTTCTTTATGTTTAATAGAGATAAAAAACCATTTTTCACTTCTGTAACATGTTAAGTTTTTTGAGATAAACTGTAAAAATTCTCCTTTTAAAATTTCACCCCTTTTGAGTTCCCCTTAAGTGGAGTTTCCAAACACAAATCACAAATCACCTATGTTTCTTTAGATTTACAGGAGATTACAAACACCTAATTTTTACGTCTGTAACATTTAACGTTTCCAAGATATTCTGTAGATATAGTCTTTCAAAAATTCACCCAATTTGTCACTCCTGTTTAACCGCCATTAATTGGATTTTCCAAAACTAAAAAATACATGTTTCTTTATTTTTAAAGGAGATCCCATATACAAATTTTCAGTTCTGTAATATCTTTCGTTTCTGAGATATATGTATCCTCATTAAAGGCATTCAACTCATTTTTCACCCTTTTACACCCCTCCTATTGGGATTTACAGGAAACAAAAAATACATTTTCCTTTATTTTTAGAGGACATTCTAACTACCAGTTTTTACATCTCTAAATTTTAAAGTTTTAAGATGTATACACACTCATTTTAAAAAATTTACCCTCCCCCTTTTTACCCCCCAATATTTGGATTTTCCAAAAACGAAAAAATACGTGTGTTTATTTATTTTTAAAGGAGATTCTAAATACCAATTTTCACATATATAACCTTTAAACATTTTGAGATAGATATACTAATTTTAAAATATTACTCCCTTTTCACCCCCCCCCCCTAAGTTGGATTTTCCAGAAACAAAAAAATACGTGTTTCTTTATTTTTAACGGAGATCCCAAACACCAATTTTCAGGTCTGTAATATCTTCAGTTTCTGATATATAAGTAGCCTCATTAAAGGCATTCAACCACTTTTTAGCCCCTTTTCACTCCTCCTATTGCGATTTTCCGAAAACAAAAAAATACGTGTTCCTTTATTTTTAATGAAGGTTCTAAATACCAATTTTTACATCTGCAAACTTTAAAGGTTTGGAGATATAGATTCACTCATTTTAAAAATTCACCCCCTTTTCACCCCCCCCATTAATTGGATTTTCCAAAAACAAAAAAATACGTGTTTCTTTATTTTTAAAAGAGGTCAAAAGTACCAATTTTCAGGTCTGTAATATCTTCAGTTTCTGAGATATAGGTACCGGTATCCTGATTAAAGGCATTCAACCCATTTTTCCCCATTTTCACCCTTTTTCACCCCTCCTATTGGGATTTTCTGAAAACAAAAAAAATACGTGTTTCCTTATTTTTAAAGAAGATTCTAAATACCAATTTTTACATCTGTAAACTTTTAAAGTTTTGAGATATAGAGCAACTCATTTTAAAATTTCACCCCCGTTTTCACCCCCTTAGCGAAGGAATATCCAAAAATCCTCTCTTAGCGAGCACCTACGTCATAATATGAATATATCCCCAAAATTTCATCTCTTTATGTCCAGTAGTTTAAGCTCGGCGATGATGAATCAGTCAGTCAGGACAAGCTACTTTATATATATATAGATTACTCGACGGCATCATCAATATCGTATCGATATATAGAAATTTGATTATGGATATACAGTAGGCCTACATACACCTACGATTATTCTGTGAATACCTTGTGTTGTGATAATAGACGCTATTTACCACTGTGTATACTGCTTGCTTCTCTCTGAGCAATACCCCGTCAGAACACCGCTATGTTAATGTGTGACGTGCGACAATGTGACAAGCAACAGGGGATCATCTGCATTTGAAAGACGCCTGTTTTAAATGGAAGGCTCTGAAAGTAATATTTGTTATTGTGATGTTGAAAAATGTATTCTGTATTTGGCTTTCAAAGTGATGATGTGAAATCTTTTGATCAGTTCTGCAATTTCATACAATTCCAGAATGAGAGTAGTACTGACGATGAATACCTTTGTGGTCAGAAATGTGTAAAGTTGATTGTTGTTCTGAGTTATTAAAACTTGCAGAATAGTTTCCTTTCTGTACTAGGGCATAATGAAAATGTGGAAAGAGTATTTTCATTCATCGCAGCACAATGGACTGATAATAGAAACCGTTTCAAAGTCGAATGTGTGAAAATCCTCTTAATGGTTCAATATAATCTAAAGGAATTTACACGTGTATCTTTATATAATATGTTAGACACGCCAAAACTCCTGAAGGGAACCGAATCTTCAGAAAAGTACCAGCAAGGGGTGTACATTAGTTTTATTGTTTAAATTTTGTATGAATTTACTGTACAATATGGAACCTTGAGATTTGCCGATGATATTGTTATTTTACCTGAGACTGCACAAGATCTCGAGAAGTTGCTGAATGGTATCGACGAAGGCTTGGGTAGGGAGTACAAGATGAAAACAAATAAGTTCAAAACAAAAGTAATGGAGTGCAGTGGAACGAAGGCAGGTGATGCAGGTAATATTAGATTAGGAAATGAAGTCTTAAAGGAAGTAGATGCATATTGTTACTTGGGTAGTAAAATAACTAACGTTGGCAGAAGTAAGGAGGACATAAAGTGCAGACTAGCACAATTTTTTAAGAAAATAAATTTGCCACTTCAAGATGTTTCTGAAGACTTTCATCTGGAGCGTGGCATTGTATGTAAGTGAAACATGGACGATAACTAGCTCGGAAAGAAAGAGAATAGAAGCTTTTGAAATGTGGAGTTACAGAAGAATGCTGGAGGTGAGATGGATAGATAGAATCACAAATGAAGAGATACTCAATCGAATTGGTGAGTTGAGATCGATTTGAATAATTTGACGAGAAGAAGAGATAGAATGATAGGACACCCACTACTTGTTCAGTTGGTTTTTGAAGGAAGTGTAGGCGGTAAGAACGGAAGGGGTAGACCAAGGTATGAATATGACAAGCAGATTAGAGCAGATGTAGGGTGCGATAGTTACGTAGAAATGAAAAGGTTAGCACAGGATAGGGTGACATGAAATGAAATGAAATGTCGTATGGCTTTTATTGCCGGGATATCCCAGGACGGGTTCGGCTCGCCAGATGCAGGTCTTTCTATTTGACTCCCGTAGGCGACCTGCGTGTCGTGATTAGGATGGAATAATGATGATGAAGACAACACATACACCCAGCCCCCGTGCCATTGGAATTAACCAATTAAGGTTAAAATCACCCGACCCGGCCGGGAATCGAACCCGGGACCCTGTGAACCGAAGGCCAGTACGCTGACGGTTCAGCCAACGAGTCGGACATAGGGTGACATGGAGGGCAGCATCAAACCAGTCCATGGACTGATGACTCAAACAACAGCAACATGGAAATGAATAAATATTGTTTTTGTATGTAAAAATTAGAATATATATCTAAATTCAAACTCTCAATGGAGGACTGTTTCTGTCCTCCTTTTAAAATAGTTTTGCCCTCTTTTATATCTATTTGCATCTGATCACCCTAGTTTTGAAAAACTTGTAATTTTGAAAGTGGAGTTGTGGGAATATAACCCCAGCCCTCACAACCATACAGCAGGATAGGTCTGACACATTCTAACTGGCAATCAACAGCAATATTATATGGCAAATGAAGAGCGCGAAGGTCACTCGAACACTTACCTCTTGATTGCCTGTGACATCTAGTGACTGTACTAGTAACTATACACTCACAAGACAACCGCTAGATGTCACGAAGCTCGAGCTTGGGTCTCGACACGATACCACAATCCTTGGCGGTGACGGCCATATTATTTCTTAAGCGTCTTTGTGATGTGGCCGAGCCCGGTCAGATAATGTGAAATATATTTGCATTTTTAAAGAATAATAGGATATTGCGCTACACCAAATTGTCTGAATAAGGGATTAGAGCTTTCCAGAGATAAGCAATGATGTGCTCAGTGGGGTACGGTACAAAATTCAGACGTGATAAATGGCAAAGTACATAATATAATTCCGCCTTGTGCGAGGTTAGTAAATTATTACTTTCAAATTATTTTTGAAGATTCATACGTTATGTGAACTAATTGTGTACTTATGGGTTCAATTATGTATTTTATTCTGACATTTTAATGAATTGCAATTTGAACAGAAGAGGGGGGTAAATATTATGAACGTCTATACACACTGGTTTGCAGTTATGTATTACAAATATTATATCACTCATACAGAATTGGGTCTTGTGATTCGAATGATAAGTGGAGCCCAATATTAACATAATGCCTAAATATTCAACCTCCACACTGCACGCAAAGGAAAAAGCAGTGGCACCAACCAAAGCAATGTACGAGATCCCCAAGCCGCAGAACCTCTCAGTGAACACTGCAATGGTACTATTCAAGCTTAAAGTGGCCCCGGTAGTTACGTTTGGGATACAATTGATATGGCACAAATTAACTGTATCAAACAGGAAAAGATTTGAGAATATAAAGGCCAGGTAGTTGAAACGGATCCTACAGATCTCAAAATTTACAGAGAATCAAATGGCATACATAATGGCAGATGAAACATTCTTTCTGGAAGACATCAAACAAACATTCGGGCTACCAGACACCGCCGCATCGACTGCCGTCCTTGAAGAAAGGAGACAGAAAGCCCAGCAGATACCTGAAGGTTTCTACGAAACGGAAGTAATGAAGAACAGTGAATGGAAGGGCCCAAACTACAAACTACGCCATGTATACACACGCTTCGGTGTCCACGGATTCCACGGGAAAATATGCCTAACCAACAGATTTCTCGCTCCAAACGAAGAATGTATCTGCCGTCTCTGCGGAATGACCTGTCCTAGGTACCACCTGATGAACTGTACTGAACAAACACAACGCATCGGCACACTTGCCAAGGACTGGTTTAAAAAAAAAAACAAAAAAAAAAACAACCACAACGAAGTGATGTACCAAAAGAAAATACTGACAAATTGTAACCTTTAACACATATGCACACATTGTGTTTAATTTCAATAAATTAAATATTCTTCTTATGTCGATGATGATGATGATGATGATAACCCTGGGGTAATCACATAGACGGTATTGTAAATAAAGGGCACAGATTTCTTCGCATCACTATGAGCCTATTTAGCGGTTGTAGTAAGGATGCAAAGGAGAGAGCATATTCGTCTCTGGTGAGACCCACACTAGAGTATGGTTCCAGTGTATGGGATTCCTCACCAGGATTACTTGATTTGAGAACTGAAAAATAAAATCCAAAGAAAAGCAGCTCGATTTGCTCTGGGTGATTTCCGACAACTGAGCTGTCATTGGAGAGATGGCGTGGCATGACACGAGTAGTTGTGTTTTTAAAAGTAGGAAAGATCATAATATGAAGATAAAGTTGGAATTCAAGAAGACAAATTGGGGCAAACATTCGTTCATAAGAAGAAGAGACAGAAATGGGAATAATTTATTACCAAAGGAGATGTTCAATAAATGTCCAAATTCTTTGTAATTATTTTAAAAAAAGTCAAGGTAAACAACAGATAGGGAATCTGTCACCTGGGTGACTGCCCTAAGTGCAGATCAGTAGTGATTGATTGATTGATTGATTGATTGATTGATTGATTGATTGATTGATTGATTGATTGAGGGTAGATGGACGGAACACTCCAGTGAAATTCCGCCCCCAAAAATGTTCAGTGTTCCTAATCCACCCAAGTCGTTAAAATGTTCTAGGAAACCTCCCAAAGAAAGATTTAAAAGAAAAAGAAGCAACAAAGGTTATAAGAACTCTATAATAATGTTGTTGGTGTTTATGAAAGTATTTTCTTACTTTCGAGTTAATATTTAAAATAAGGAGCATTGCACAAGTAAGTGGAAGAAATCGGAGGACTCAGCTAAGGGCCCCGTGATCACCAGACCGTGCTTCCAAGTTAAGAGGCCCTGGGGCTCCTTTTTGTCTCCTCTTACGACAGGCAGGGGATACCGTGGATGCTATTCTACCACCCCCACCCACAGAGGGTACTGATTATGAAAGTCTATACACACTGGTTTGTAGTTATCTAGCACAAGTGTTAACCGATCGTGAAAAAGTGAATCGTGTGATTCGAATGATAAGTATAGCCAATATTCATATAATGCCTAAGTATTATTCTTATTCTTCCTATGTCGCCGCCGCCGCCGAAGACGATGGTGATGATGATATTCCCTAGAATTTTTGTCTTGCCAAACTCCAACTGAAGAATGTCACCCTACAAATTGTGATCATCAGTTTACAAATGGTCCGCCTCTGTGATGTAGTGGTTAGTATGATTAGCTGCCATCCCTGGAGGTCTGGGTTCGATTCCCGGCTCTGCCACGAAATTTGAAAAGTGGCACGAGGGCTGGAACGGAGTTCACTCAGCCTCGGGAGGTCAACCGAGTAGAGGGGTGTTGGATTCCCACCTCAGCCATCCTAGAAGTGGTTTCCCGTGGATTCCCACTTCTCCTCCACGCAAATACCGGGATGGTACCTAACTTAAGGCCACGGCCACTTCCTTCCCTCTTCCTTGTCAATCCCTTCCGATCTCCCCCGCCCCATTAGGGCCCTGTTCAGCATAGCAGGTTATGCCACCTGGGCGTGATATTGGACCTCCTTCCCAGTTGTATTCTCTCGACCCAAAGTGTCACGCTTCAGGACACTGCCCTTGAGGCGGTAGAGGTGGGATCCCTCGCTGAGTCAGTGGGAAAAATCGACCCTGGTTGGTAAAGGAATTAAGATAGAAAGAAAAGTTTCCAAATGATGTTGACATAAACATAAGATAGATGCCAGTCTTGCAGTATTTAGCTGCATGGGTTACCCATAAACCAGTTAGTGTAGCTAAGAACATGACTTTTGATGTGTATGTGAAGAGTGGTTTTTTTTTTTTTTTGCCTCAGAACCCAAAGAAATTACCACTCGAATGAATAACAACAGTTAGCAAAGACAATTTAATGAATTTATTAGAATAAATAAATATTAAAGTTACTTTCTGTCCGACTCCTTGGCTGAATGGTCAGTGTTGAAGCCTTCGGTTCAGAGGGTCCCGGGCTCGATTCCCGGCCGGGTAATTCTTCTGGCTCGGGCACTGGCAGTTTGTGTTTATCCCGACACTCTCGTCTTCATATTCAGACAACACACCACACTGCAGCCACCACAGAAACACACAATAGTGATTACCATTCTTCCAGATAGGGTTGCCGGGAGGAAGAGCATCTTGCCGTAAAACAGGGCATATGTGTTACACGAGCCGCACCCGCACTTTTGCGGGAAAAACGGTAGGAGAATATTAAAATTTTATATTAACGAGTCCAAGAAAGAAAAAGAAGCTGAGCTCTCTGCCAAGTTTCATTGGTTTTCATCCAGTAGGCTATATGAAGGTCTGCTGCCGACGTAAGCATAGACATTCTTCAAGGAACGTACTACTACTACTAAAAGGTTTTCATTCCTCCCCTGAAGGGGGAGGCGGGCCTCCTAGACGGTGACATCGTCTCTCAGGCCGGGAGATTTGTTACGGTGAAGGAGATGTTCGGAGAAGGTGAGAGGGTTGGCACTCGTGGCCTATTCTAGGAACTGTCCCGGCATTCGCCTTAGTGCAGGAGAATGGAAAACCAGGAAAAACCATTCTCAGGGCAGCTGGCGGTGGGGACCAGCAGTAGATAAAGTCAGGGATTCTGCGGCCGCCACCGCCACCACCGCCACACACTCTCGGGGGAGACCTCCACCACACGCTGGCTAAGAGCGCGACCCTAAGCTCACATCCGCCAATTTGGAGGGGCTTAACCTATCTTTTAATGCGTAAGAGAGCTAGCCTAACCTCATGGAAGGGCCTAACCTCAGTTTTACGGCCGGATGCCCTTCCTGACGCCTAAGAGAGTGAGCTTACCTTTCATCTGCTATCTTGGAGGAGCATAACCTAACTTTTGACGCACAAGACAGCAAGCCTAACCTCATGGAAGGGCCTAACCTCAGTTTTACGGCTGGATGCCCTTCCCCACGCCAATTGCACAAGATGGCGGCTATACATGGCTCCTTATGAGAGACCGTCTAACCTCACATCCGCTATCTTGGGCTTAACCTAACTTTTAACGCACAAGACAGCAAGCCTAACCTCATAGAAGGTCACATCAGTTTTACGGCCGGATGTCCTTCTCGACGCCAATTGCCCAAGATGGCGGCTATACATGTCTCCTTATGAGACGCCTTAAGGGTGCTTACGCAAGATGGTGGCTGCAAGATGGCTGCTATACATAGGCTCTTATGAGATTCCCTTGGGATGCTTGGGCAAGATGGCGGCTATACATGGCTCTTTATGAGACGCCTTAAGAATGCTTGCACATGATGGTTGCTGCTCTTTTGAGACGCCCTAAGGATGCTTGCGCAAGATGGCGGACACAAGATGGCGGCTATACACGGCTCCTTATGAGACACCTTAAGGGTGTTTGCGCAAGATGGCTTTTGCTCTTATAAAGAAAGCTAGCTTAGAGGCTAACGTGCCGTGCTGGTTCGATTCATTAAATTTGGGGCTCAAATGCAAAATGTTAAATATCTCGAAAACGGTGCGTCCTAGAGCAAAACGGACAAAATTTTTCTGCCTAATACCCGAGTTCGCAGTATCAGGAACATGATTAGCATAAGAAAAAATCAGTCTAATGATGAGATCAACGGTTCGAATCTTACTTAGGCCCTTTGGCATTTAGTCAGTTTTAGCTTGCATTGAAGCAAGTCTTCGTAACTTGATTAGGTCTTGCTATGGTAGAGAGTATAACGTACCGTGTTGGTTCGATTCATTAAATTTGGG
This sequence comes from Anabrus simplex, assembly GCF_040414725.1. Lineage (NCBI taxonomy): Eukaryota > Metazoa > Arthropoda > Insecta > Orthoptera > Tettigoniidae > Anabrus > Anabrus simplex. The sequence continues at coordinate 40,255,287 of NC_090276.1, forward strand.
ACTTAAATGCAAAATGTGAAATATCTCGAAAACGGCGCGTCCTAGCTATGGCTAGAAATGGCCACGATAAGAAAAGAATGTGTTCAAAATGCCACTAGTGTTTTTTTTAATGTATGACCATTTTAATATTCGAAATAGCCAGATCTAGTCTAATAATGACTAAAATGGTATACCTGCTATGGAAATGAAATGGCTTATGGCTTTTAGTGGCGGGAGTGTCGTCCAATGACAAAGAAAGCATGAGCAGACTCTTCATACAATAGAAATGAGGATTTTTCGATGGACTCTTGGACTGACCCGATGTGACCACATAAGAAATGAAGATGTTCGACAATGCCTTGGCGTCGCTCCAATTGTGGAGGATGTGAGGGAAGCGCGTCTCCGCTGGTACGGTCACGTTATGAGAAGGCTCAGTTGCTAAAACAGTTCTTCAAGTTCATCTGGGAGGAACACGACCATGTGGAAGGCCTTTTAAAGCGGTGGACTGACAATATCAAGGCCGACATGCATGACGTTGATTTAAAACCTGAAGATGTCAGCAATAGGACGAAATGTAGCAAAACAGCGAACCCCATACTTAGCGACAAACGCTAGGAAAGAGAGAGAGTGTCCGAGGACATGCACTATTCGGCTCGCCAGCTGCAGGTATTTTGATTTGACTCCCGTAGGCGACCTCCACGTCGTGATAAGGATGAAATAATGATGAAGACGTCACACAAACCCAGTCCCCGTGCCAGCGGAATTGACCAATGATGGTTAAAATTCCCGGCGCTGCCGGGAATCGAACCCGGGATCCCTGTGACCAAAGGCCATCACGCTAACCGTTTAGCCATTAGTGATGGGACATTCGATTCATTTTCATTTGATTCCGTTCACGTTACTGAATCGATACAGTGATCCGATTCACGGCTCCTTGGTCACCGCTCCTACTGCATCTGTGTAGTATGTGTTGGTAAGACAGCAGCAACAGCATTCAGTGCTCGCAGCTGCCATCTGTTCTTCATACCATGAACTCCTTTCTTAGGAAAAATGCTAGTTACTCTAATATATCGAAGGTTTCCGGCGACGCAGGATGGGAAAGGTTAGAATTAGGAAGGTAGCAGCCATGGTCTGAATTAAGGTACAGTCCCAGCATTTCCTGGTGTGAAAATGGGGAAACTACGGAAAACAATCTTAACGGCTGCCGACGGTGGGATTCGAACCCACCATCCCCCGAATGCAAGCGCATAGCCACGCGATATTAACCGCACGACAACTCGCTCAGTCATTTTTGAAAATATGTATTTTTCTATCAGCTGAGGATTTTTTTAATCGTCATATTTTGTATAGGCTACCCGAGATGTACAGTAGCCCGCTGGTTTTCTGATTCAACATACTGTTATTGCGTCTGTCCACATATGATTGAAGTCTTGTGCAACGATGTGACATATGAACTGAGAGAATACTGAGCCGTTCTTCCCAATATAAAACAGGTACTTCTGAGTGGTCATGAGCATGACTCATAGTCATAGGGCAGGCCAGAGTCAAGTTTAATTGTCAAATGTCAACTAAGTTATAATACTAAGATTCATTAAACTAATAAATAGTATAACCTAATAGCCTACCTACTTACTAGCTACTTCAGAATTATGTTGTGACTACCTTTTTAACACTGCAAATAAATCCATCTATTATTTAAACCTCCCTGTAAGAAGAGGACAGTGAATGCAAATGGGTATTATTTTCAAATGAGCTGAGCTCGAGAGTCCATTATAGCATACGATTGTTTCAGTGAAGCATGGCTCACTGTATGTCTCGCTGCAGCGGAAGTTCGGCTCTCCGCGTGTCCAATGAGCCGATAAGGAGCCGTATGTATCATGTGTCTCACTGAGCCGCGCTCGTTCACGATTCTTTCGATATGCCATGATTCACTGTCTCGCTGCAGCGGAATCTCGGCTCTCCGCGTGTCCAGTGAGCCGATAAGGAGCCGTGTGTATCTTGTGTCTCACTGAGCCGCGCTCGTTCACGATTCTTTCGATGTGCCATGATTCACTGTCTCGATGCAGCGGAAACTCGGCTCCCCGTCAAAGTCCAGTGAGTGCGCAACTCAGCACTGTCCGCTGGGAGTAAGCTGAATCGTGTGCCGTGAGCTCGCCGTTCCTGTGAATCGATTCACTCGGACACTTGAATGAATCGATACACTGCTTCGAATCATGCATTCAGTAGTCAACACTATTAGCCATAGAGCCGGACCCTGCTTTGGATATTCGTGGAACTCCGTATCGTTCCTGCTTTTTGGGTCTCTGTGCTTACATATGGAGCATGTTGAAAGATTCAGTTTTAAAGTCGGAGGACCCACTCACAGTCCGGCTCAATGGCTGAATGTTTAGCGTACTGTCCTTTGGTGAAAGAGGCGCTGGGTTCGATTCCCGCCCCGGTGGCGGATTTTAACCTTAATTGGTTAAATCGTCAAAATATTGCCTTCTACCAAACGAGTGAGTTGGTCGTGCGGTTGGGGCGCGCAGTTGTGAGCTTGCATTGGGGAGATAGTGGGTTCGAACCCCACTGTCGGTAGCCCTAAATGTGGTTTTTCGTGGTTTCTTATTTTCACACCGAGCAAAGGTCACGGTCACTTCCTTCTCACTCCTAGCTCCTTCCTATCCCCGCCGGGCTGAGTGGCTCAGACGGTTGAGGCGCTGGCCTTCTCACCCCAACTTGGCAGGTTCGATCCTGGCTCAGTCCGGTGGTATTTGAAGGTGCTCAAATACGTCCGCCTCGTGTCGGTAGCTTTACTGGCACGTAAAAGAACTCCTGCGGGACAAAATTCCAGCACCTCGGCGTCAGCGAAAACCGTAAAAGAGTAGTTAGTGGGACGTAAAACAAATAACATTATTATTATCTTTCCTATCCCATAGTCGCCAGACCTATCTCACCCCCTGCGTTTGGGGGACGTAGACGAAGAATGCACCCACGGTATACCCTGCCTGTCGTAAGAGACGACCAAAGGTTGATTTAATTAGAAATATGAAACTACTTTGTGATTAGTGCCATCACGCGGGAACACGGTGGGTCGCCTTTACTTGCGAGTAGTACTACTTAGGTACAAAATAGGTCTGATATTAGTAGGAATAGTGGGTGGGTCACCATTGGTTTACAGTACCCGTGATTAGTACCACTATATGCGGAACACCACGGGATAGTACGAGTCCCTATGATTAGTACATTTAGACGTGGAAGACCATGGGTTTGCGTTACCTATGAGTGGCGCCATTATGTGAGAAACACCTGTGCGACATACAATACTTGTCAGTAGTAGAGGTGTGACAAACGGTTATTTTTGTGTAAGTGCTACATCTCTTACTGCCACAATAAAGTAACTGTGAAAAGTAACAGTTAAAAATAACGTCCAATGTCACTCACCTGGTCACGGTTTCAAGCTTGTCTCGTTACAGCTGTGTTGCAAAGTCCCATTCAATCACTCGCACATGCGCGCACGCATCACTACACTGTTGAAAGTCGGGGAGCAAAACACGCATTCCTATTTGCTGTAAAGTTAACGAGAGGAAGACAACGGATGAAATGAGAAGACAACATAGCGTCTTTTCTGAAATCTAGAGGAGTGAGTTTGGCAATGGCCCGATCAAGGATAGAAGACAAGAAAACATGATGATCTGTCTGCCAAACATCGATACAAACCGGTACAAAAGGATCGATTAAGTAAAATGTTATCTATATTATCAATATCGAAAGTTAGCATACTAATTTATTTATGGTACAAGAAAAACTATACGGTTGAAACTTATAATGTAGGTAGCCCTGCGTGATGTCTGAGTCAACGATTATCCCTGAACAGTGGAATATGTCACAACAGTTTACACTTAGTTACCAGATGGCAGCAGCAACTTAAACAAATACGCTGTAGAGTATATTATACACTGTAGTGTATTTGACTTAAAGCAATCTCCTACTAAATCGCTCTTACCTGGAAGACATGCGTACAATCTGAACTCTGAAAGTCACATTCTGTGTCTATAAGCTACTACTAGTGACAGTTCCCAATTCCCAGTTACTGCTGTCATTTGTACGTTATTCTGTTGTCGTTTCTCGGTAACCTGTTATTTTTTGTCCTCGTTACATTTTTAATCGTGACAGGCATGTAACTGTGACAAAGTAGCTGCTACGTTATTTTTTAGCCATTTCTAGTCAGTAGTAACATAACGTTTGCAACACCGTGAGTCTACGCTACTCTTGATTAGTACCTCATCTTGAGAAATTCCATGGTTCTACTTTACTAGCGATAAGTACCATTATGAGGGGCCATTGACCTGGATTTTTGACCCATTTGGACAACACGAATCATCGATTCAGAATTGTGCTTTCTAAGCGGTCCCTTGATCAGTATATACTATACTTTCAATATATGTAGTTCTTGGGTAGGTGGATCATTGCGGGTCGGATCCACTGATTGTTTTAAGTTCATAATGATTGTTCGTCACCTTTTTGAATTCTAGCCAGTGCATCGATTTTGGAATAATTTTTAACTTTCAGTATTGTGAGATGGTTCCGCTGATTATTTTATATTCGTATTTATCCTTTCATTCTTCCTCATCACGTTTTAAATTTTAGTCAGTGGATGAATTGAAAATGAAAACCTACAACCTGTTTACCAGTCATTGACCGGGTCAGGTATGTAATGAATGAGGCGGATATAGGCTGTTAGTACGATGGAGTCGCCACTCCCAAAGTGATTTATTAATGACTGATAGATGCTATGACATGAGAATGGAGAGTGTTGCTGGAATGAAAAATGACAGGGAAAACCGCAGTACCCGGAGAAAAACCTGTCCCGCCTCCGCTTTGTCCAGCACAAATCTCACATGGAGCGACCGGGATTTGAACCTCAGTGGATAAATTATGGACTTTTAAATTGTCATTGCATTTCGTCTCATTTCGTACAATTAGTGGGCCGATGGCCTAGATGTTAGGTCCATTTCAACAACAAGCATCATCATCAGACCTATCTCTACCGAGTGAACTGGCCGCATTGTTTGGGTACTTATCAGCTTGCATTCGGGAGATATTGGGTTCGAATCCCACTGTCGGTAGCCTTGAAGATGGATTTTGCATAGTTTCCCATTCTCACACCTGGCAAATGCTGGGGCATCGGAATGAGTGGCTCAGATGGTAGAGCAGCGCTAGCCTTCTGACCTCAACTTGGCAGGTTCGATTCTTGCTCAGTCCGGTGGAATTTGAAAGTGCTCAAATACGTCAGCCTTGTGTCGGTAGATTTACTGACTTTTAAAAGGACTTCTGCGGGACTAAATTCCTGCACCTCGGCGTCTCCGAAAACTGTAAAAACAGTTAGTACGACGTAAAGCAAATAATATTATTAATTAAAAAATAGCAAAAAATCTCCTAAAGAGCTAGTGTCCACGTGGATGGGTCACGTAGTTACCAGCATCCATTCGGGATATAGTTGGTTCGAATCCCACTGTTGGCAGCCCTAAAACTGGTTTTCCGTGGTTTTCCAATTTCATACCAGGCAAATGCTGGACGGGTGCAGTACCATAACTAAGGCCACAGCCATTTCCTTAACACTCCTAGGCCTTTCCTATCCCGTCGTCGCCATAAGACCTGTGTACAGTATACCGAGAGAGTTGGGCGTGCGGTTTGACGTAGTTATCACCTTCCATCCATCCATCCATCCATCCATCCATCCATCCATCCATCCATCCATCCATCCATCCATCCATCCATCCATCCATCCACATCTCATCTCATCTCATCTCATCTCATCTCATCTCATCTCATCTCATCTCATCTCATCTCATCTCATCTCATCTCATCTCATGTCATGTCATGTCGGCATGTCATGTCATGTTATGTCATGTCATGTCATGTCATGTCATGTCATGTCATGTCATGTCATGTCATCTCATCTCGTTAGGACAGTCGCCCAGGTGGCAGATTCCCTATCTGTTGTTTTCCTACCATTTTTTTAAATGATTGCAAAGAAATTGGAAATTTATTGAACATATACCTTGGTAATTTATTCTAATCCCTAACTCCCCTTTCTATAAACGAATATTTTCCCCTATTGGTCCTCTTGAATTCCAATTTAACTTCATATTGAGATCTTTCCTACTTTTAAAAACAATCAAACTTATTCGTCTGCTTATGTCATTTCACGCCCTCATTGAAAGCTCGGAACATACCACTTAGTCAAGCAGCTCGTCTGCTTTCTCCCAAGTCTTCCCAGCCCAAACTTTACAATATTTTTGTAACGCTATTCTTTTGTCGGAAATCACCCAGAACAAAATTGAGCTGCTTTTCTTTGGATTTTTTTTCCAGTTCTTGAATCAAGTAATCCTGGTGAGGGTCCCATACACTGGAAGCATACTCTAGTTGGGGTCTTATCAGAGACTTATATGCCCTTTCTCATCTGGAAGATAGTGGGTTCGAACCCCAATGTTGGCAGCCCTGAAGATGATTTTCAGTAGTTTTCCATTTTCACACTAGGCAAATGCTGCGGCTGTACCGTAATGAGAGCCACGGCCGCTTCCTTCCCACTCCTAGGCCTTTCCCATCTCATCGTTATCATAAGGGCCATGCTGGCCTTTGGCCACAGGGGCCCAGGGTTCGATTCCCGGCAGGGTCGGGAATTTTAACCATAATTTGTTAATTTCGCTGGCACGGGGGCTGGGTGAATGTGTCCTCTTCATCATCATTTCATCCTCATCACGACGCGCAGGTCGCCTATGGGAGTTAAATCAAAATACCTGCATCTGGCGAGCCGAACTTGTCCCCGGACACTCCCGGCACTAAAAGCCATACTCCATTGTATTTTTTGTCGCCATAAGATCTATCTGTGTCGGAGCAACGTGAATAAAATAAAATAAAATAAAAACATCTTCAGAAATGTTATGAACTATGTATGACACGTGACGGTACATTTTTTGAACACAAAGTGTACGAACGCAATTAACTTTCAGTGTTGTTGGTATTACCGCAAAAGTATGAAAACTCATCATAGTTTACTGGTTTACAACTCTTTCATTATTTACTTTTCCAACTTCATCCTGGTAGGGGAATTCCGAGTGTTGAAGTTTTAGAGGTCGGCCATGTGTAGGCTTTGTGTCCAGACAGTGATAAGGACAGGCGCCTGGGGTCAAGGTGGTTTAGTTACGCCTAACTTCCTCGCAGGGTTATCAAGGGGGGAGCAACCAGATAACAGTGTCCTTCAACCGCGGAGAAATAGCTTGTAGAAATCCAAAGCCCCATGCAATATGTCTTGTTCAATTAGTATCGCATTATATGGCCGGGTGACATCAGCACAATCAATATCGATAAACTAACAGGGTGCCACAAAAGTTTAACCATGCAACACAGTTCATTTAAAAGCTGATTTGCGTAAAGGGGAACGAATCTTACAGGCCTCTTTTTCCAGAGTTGGGGTGTGATAGTTGAGCAGCAAAGTGACGAACGACAGAAATATACACAAACACCACGAAACATGTTAATAATAATAATAATAATAATAATAATAATAATAATAATAATAATAATAATAATAATAATAATAATAATAATAATAATAATAATAATAATAATAATTGTTACGGGGTTACCCGTGGAATACAGAGGTGAAAGAAGGTGCGGGCTGGAATGGGTCTATCCACAAAGCCGAGATATGAATTAAAATTGCATTAAAGGTTATATTTCCGAAAATATCAAAACTTAACATTTTTCACATAAAATTTCAACAAATAACAAGAAGTCAAATCAGGTACAAGACCAGGAAAGCCAAGATTTAGAGACAATTTAACTATCTGGGCCTCAAGCCCTAATTTTTACAATTTCTGAGCTCTCAGCTCACAACCACATATTTACCAAAGGGCAGAAAGAAACCCCTAATAACATGGAGCACTTGCTCGAACCTTTGAATATCTAGCCTCTCTGAGGCACTTTTACCACAAATAAAAGAGCTGACCCGCTCTCAATGTCCTGAGCCTATCAAAGGCCACACAGACTTTACCATTAACTGCCCTCAAGGCACACTTACACAGAAACAGGGGTATTTTGTACCCAACCTACTGGGCCTTAGTAAAAAAATAACAGGTTAAGTTAATGGCCCAAAATGCAAAATGAATGGAGGCGAGAATTTGCACTCCTACATGAAAGTTCTTAAAACCTACGAGGCACTAGGCCGATGAAACAGGGACTGTTCCCAAACTATGGAGGTGACTCGTATACAGAATAAATTTAACACATTAAGGAAGAGTAGAAAAACGGTTACGAAAACGTAGTCACCTCAAATCCAAAATGAAGGGGAGCTCGAGAGGGTAAAGCACTCTCTACCCCCGATTTACAGTTAAAGATATATGAAGTTTTTACAGAATTCTACCTGTTTAAGAGATAGATTACATCGTAAAGGTTTCGGACCTTCCCCGCAGGTTAAACTGCTGAGCTAGCAAGAAATAAAGATGTTAAGCGGCCATTACCTTACTGAAGACTGCTGCCTGAAGAAAGGGGCCTTCCCGCCTCCTGCTACACGTCCAGACACTAAGTTAACTGTTGATGATGTGGCCCAGAGACCGGAAAATCAGCAGTTTTTTATACCCTAGAGGAAAATTCGAGACCTTTCATGAATAAAACAGCCACACCAACAGGCTTTTATTGGCTCGCTAAAAGTTACACATCACAATTGAAGAAGAAAGACACGATTGGTCAAAAATTCATTACAGAAATAATTGATTGGCTAACTTCAAAAGTGGCGGAAAGAAAATATTAATATTGCCAACCCACAAATGAAAGAACGAAATTTAGTTATAGGAAAACTTATGAGTACAAAATATCTTCAAGAAAAGTTCCTTCACTTCGCACCAGGGTGCATGATCGTAGTTTTTTTATTAGAGACATCTATAAGAGAATGTCCACACTTCTTGATCAATGGAAAACAAAACAAGTTGAACTCCACATAGTATTGACAACTTCGTAATCACAAAATTTACTGTAGTGACATCTTCTGAGAAACTAATGAGTTGATCCAGTTTTTAAAGTTCAGAGTTTCTCCTGTAGAGGAGTACTTTAAGGCGGGAAATTCAAATGTGCGGCGTAGAGGTGTACCAGCCGGTACAATAATAATAATTGTTACCGTGGTTTAGTGGATCAGCAGAGGTGAAAGAAGGTGCCGGGGTGAATGGGTCTAACTACCAAAATCAAAGTTAATTTAAAACTGTAACAAGGTTATATTTTCTCTCTTCTTCTTCTTGTTTTTTGAACAACAAGAAACAATGCAATAGGTACAAGTAGCAAAAATTAGCTCTAGGAAAGATAAGATTGGTGGTATAAACAGCAATTGGGCTTCAAGCCCTCCCTTTACATTTTCTGATCTCTCAGCTCACAAACACATATTTACCAAAGGGCAGAAAACCCCTAATACCTGGAGCACTTGCTCCCAACTTTGAACCTCAAGCCTCCCAGAGGCACTATTACACACTGGAAAAGAGCTAACACGCTCTCAGTTTTTCACGCCTATTCAAGGCAATATCAGACTTTACCATTGATTGCCATCAAGGCACGACTTACAACAATGACACGGGGGTATCTTGTACCCAATCTACTGGGCCTTAGCAGGAAAAGAACAGGTTAAGTAAATGGTCCGGAATACCAACAAGAATGGAGGGGTATACTTGCCCTCCTAAATACACATTCTAAAACCTAAAAAGCACTAGGCCGATGAAACAGAGGCTATTCCCAAACTATGGAGGTGACTCGTATAAGGAAGAAATTTAAAACATTGAGGAAAAGAAGAAAATCAGTTACCGTAGTAACCTCAAACCAATATGAAGGGGAGCTCGAGAGGGTAAATCACTCTCTATCCCCGAATTACAGTTACCATTTTACTTAAGTTTTCACATAAACTGGTAGAAATTTACATATTTGTGAAGATGGGTTACATGGTAAAGGTTTCAGACCTTTCCCGCGGGTTAAACTGCTGAGCTAGCAAGAAATAAAGATGTTAAGCAGCCATTACCTTACTGAAGAACTGCTGCCTGAAGAAAGAGGCACCTCCCGCCTCCTGCTACACATCCATACACAGGGTTAGATGTTAAACAAATGGCCGAGAGACAAGAAAATCAGCAGGTTTTATACTCTCGGGGAAGGTTCGAGACCTTTCATGAATGATCAAGACACACCCACGGAGTTTTATTGGTTAACGTCAAAAGGTACACACAAAATCGAAGAAGAAATACGGGATTGGCTGAAAATTAATTACAGAAATTATTGATTGGTTAACTTCGAAACTGGCGGAAGGAAAAGATAAATATTGCCAACCCAAGACTAAATGAACAAAATTTAGTAAATAAAAAAACTTATGAATACAAAATTTCTTCAAATAAAGCTCCTTCACTTCGCACCAGGGTGCATGATCATAGTTTTTTAGTAGAGACATCTATGAGAGAATGCCCACACTTCTTGATAAATAGTAAGCAAAAACAAGTCGAAATTCACATAGTGACATCTTCAGAGGAAAGGTTTAAGTAGGTCCAGTTTTAAGTTCACTGTTTCTCCTGTAGAGTAGTACTTTAAGGCGGAAATTTCGAATGTGCGGCGTAGAGGTGTACCAATCGGTACAATAATAATAATGATAATAATAATAATAATTGCCGGGCTGAGTGGCTCAGACGGTTAAGGCGCTGGCCTTCTGACCCCAACTTGGCAGGTTCGATCCTGGCTCAGTCCGGTGGTATTTGAAGGTGCTCAAATACGTCAGCCTCGTGTCGGTAGATTTACTGGCACGTAAAAGAACTCCTGTGGGACTAAATTCCGGTACCTCGGCGTCTCCGAAAACCTTAAGAGTAGTTAGTGGGACGTAAAACAAAGAAATATCCAAAGCAATTAATTATGCAGCACAGAAAACATTTGGGCCAATAAAAAATAAAAGGAAAATATGGTGGAATGAAATATGTGAAGAAGCTTTAGCAGAGAGGGCTAAAACATGGAAAAAATGGAAATGCTCAAAGAAAATTGAAGATTTTGATCAGTTTAAACAACAAAGGAAGGAAACAGCAAGGATAATCAGAAGTACTAAACGAGCCTTTCAAAAGGAGAAACTTATAGAAATGGACAAAAACTTTATAAAAAATAACACCCGTGACTTTTATCAGACTTTTAAGAATGAATTAAAGGGGTACCAAACTACAAATGTTAGTTTCAAGGATGAAAACGGCAGAATTGGACTAAGCAATACTGAAAATTGTGAGATATTAGCAAGATATTTTGATCAACTTTTGAACTGTCCTGAACCAAGTCATAAATTAGAATTTCAAGATATTGATGAAAATTTGGAAGAAGACATACCACCAACTATAAAAGAAATTGAAGAAGTAATTAAAACCCTCAAAAACAACAAAGCTAGCGGAGAAGATTCTATTACAGCGGAACTTTTGAAGTGGTCCTTGCCAAATATAGCAAATGAGCTACAATTACTCTTTGAAGAAATCTGGAAAACTGAAAAAATTCCTGAGGAATGGAAAGTAGCCTTGATACATCCACTCCACAAAAAAGGTAATAAACAGGATGTTAATAACTACAGAGGAATATCTTTATTAGCAGTGGCATATAAAATATTTTCCAAGATTTTATTAAACAGAGTAGAAACAACACTAGACAATCATTTAGGTGAATATCAAGGTGGTTTCAGGAAAGGAAGATCATGCTCAGAACAAATATTTAATCTTAAGTCAGTAATTCGCCACAGGTTACTTAATTCAAAGGACATTGTAGTCATGTTTGTAGATTTCAAAAAGGCTTTTGATTCTGTTGACAGAGAAACTATATATAAAATAATTCGAGAATTTGGCATAAAGTCTAAACTGGCAAATCTAATCCGTGAAACACTTACAGACACAGTCTCTAAAGTGAAATTTCTGGGAGAGATATCACAGCCTTTCAAAATAAAAACTGGTGTACGACAAGGCGACGGACTATCCCCAATTCTTTTTAATTGTGTCCTAGAGAAAATAGTGAGAATTTGGAACGAAAAACTTATTGAACTCAACATTTCACCGATAAGGTTAGGAAGAGGAAACAAAAGGATTGAAATAAATTGTCTTGCATTTGCAGATGACTTTGCAATACTTTCTGAAAATGTGACATCTGCTGTAACCCAAGTAAATGTCTTGGAAAGAATCGCCAGCAGAACTGGCTTAAGAATTTCTGCAGAAAAAACAAAATTTTTAACAAATATTTGGGATGCACCAAAATTTCTGAAAACAGATATTGGCCAAATAGAGAAGGTAAAAAAAATCAAATATCTAGGGGAAATAATCCAAGAAAATGGTTTAGAAAAATCTGCAGTAGAGGAGAGGGTACATAAAATGGAGAGAGCTTATGGTGTCACCAAAGATATCTACAATAAAAGATGCCTATCCAAAAATGCAAAAATAAGGCATTACAACACAGTAGTGAAGCCAGAATGCCTATATGCAAGCGAGTGTCTGGCATTAAACTATAATTTAGATAAGCTAGAAATACTAGAAAGGCGAATCATGAGGAAAATATTAGGCCCACAAAACACAGCAGAAGGTTGGAAATTACGAAGTAATGCTGAAATATATCAAAAAATAGAAAATATATCAGATGTAATGAGGAAAAGGAGACTTATGTTTTTTGGACATTTATATCGAATGCAAGATAGTAGATTAACCAGTAAGATTTTCAGATATTTGTGGAGTAAGAAATCAACGACAAGCTGGGTCAACGAAGTAAGAAAGGATTTAGAAAAAAACAATATAACAACAGAAGAAATAAATAATAGAGAAGGCTTTCGGTTAAAAGTATTGAAAATAGAAGGATTCCAAGGTAGGAAAGTAAAAACGACTGGTTCAAAGTGGTCTGAAGACAGAAAGAAGAAACATAGTGAACAGATGAAAGCGTACTGGAAGAAAAGGAAAGAACAAAGAAGAAGGAATTGAAATTGGCACGTGGTCCTCTGGTGGCCCATTCGAAAGAATAATAATAATAATAATAATAATAATAATAATAATAATAATAATAATAATAATAATAATAATAATAATAATAATAATAATAATAATAATAACCATTGGCACACTACTTAAAGATAGAATTCACTTGCACTTGCACATGACATAGCAATCCTTTCCAATGACAGCCTAGAAGCAATTCATTCCGTTGAAAAATTACATGAAATTGCCACCAAAACGGGACTTCAAATCTCGTATGAGAAAACTAAATACATGGAAGGAGTTTAACGATACTTAGATGGACAACTTAGATGGATAACTAAATTCGGCAAAATCTTTCAGGTGAACCATTTCAAATATTGGGAGATAATGTTCAGCCATAGAGTATAGCGTCCGAAATATCGGACGTCTTAAAAATGAGAAAAAGTACGAATTTTATGCACTTCAGAAAGGCTGTAGCTAACAGGAAACAAGAATACGTTATTTTCAATTCTTAGCGTTCATTATCGATTCACATTTGTAGCCAGGATGGTGGCAGGACAAAAAATAACTTTATGTACTAATGGGTTTTAAGGCACGAAGCAAATAAAGAAAGAATTTCCAAACTACAGAAAGCTTACAGGATCATTTAGAACAGGTACAGTAAAAAAATCCATATCTCGGAAAGCAAAACTTAGAGGCTGTAATACAGTATCAAACCTGAAGCGTTATATGTTTCAAAGACCTTAATCATTGGTGGTGGGTCTCTAACCAAAGACTTAGAGGAACAGGAAAAGAAAATGTTAAGAAAAATGTTTGGCCCAGTTTGTACAGAGGGAATATGGAGGAAAAAAATCATACCAGGAAATATGTCATTCTGAAACAATACCTCACACTTTTCGGAAAAGACGATTGAAATGTTATGGAAACATTATCAGAATGAACACTAACCTACTACTTAAAAGAATTCCTAACCTGTCCCTTTCATCTAAAACAGATGGCTTCGTGAAATTTAAACAGATCTCCAGGATATAAACATCTCGGGAGACATTGTACAGGGCAGATGTAAATTCAGAACCAAAATCGACAATCACCAGTGACCAAAATGAGCAAAATGTGGCTTCCGGTTGAGATAGCTAAAAATAAAATTCAGGAAACTCAATCGTCAAAAATTACCTACCAGTGTTTCGCCGTGAGTGCGGCATGGGCTCATCAGTTGGATACGCACCTTTTCCAAGACACTGGCCGGCTAGCACGCCGGTACCGACACCACTGCAAGCAATACATGTGATAAGCACAATGCAGCGCCGACGTACCAAAATACAACGGAATTCATATCCACTCATTCTCCAAAATATTCCGAATTCATAGATATCACCGATTGGTCTCAAAAGAAAGAAAGAAAAGGGAGGGAGTTATGGGTCCCGAATTTGGTGGTTCATGACTTCCGAACCGCTCGTTTCATTCTGACAATGATTTACCCGGCGCGTTATATGGAACTGAATGCTGGCCAACCATCAAACAATGTACTGTGTGGAGCTGAGAAGAATGCAAGAATGAGGAATGTGGCCTGCAAGCAGGAACTTCCTGTTCAGTCCAGACAGATCAGCTCTTATCTGCTACACGAAAACATTGACTCACACTTTGCAATTTCCTGGATTACAACTGACAAGAGCCAAGAGCTGCCAGTAGAAGACAATACGAAGTCGCCTGGGTAGTAGCGGAGTTGCTATGGTAACCATTGCGCCACTAGCCCGTGCCTCACCGGGCATGTGCATTCTTCTGATCTCCCAACAGTACCCATCGACTCAGTACGTCGGCAGATGGGCATCGTATCCATCACAGAGAAGATGCGAGAGAGAAGACTCGTAGTGTTTTGGACATATACAGCTTGCATGAAAGTATTTAAAAAATATTTTTTCTAATTCCTATATCCGTGTTCGAAGTGAGCAAATTTTCCTTACTGTACCCAACTTTCAGTGGCGACTACAGTGAGTGAGATGTCCGGGGCGGGGAGGAGGTTGGCGCCGGCTGTAATCGAAATATTTGTTTCATATTCTATAACAAATATTGCTATCCTCAGATTCTCACATCCATGAACCTACAGTAGGCAGAAAGCTCTTCCACCGCAATTCAAGACTAATAAATTCGTACTTTTGCTGTCTTATTTCACAAGAACTGACCAGTAGATCCTGCCAGCACCGTATTCTGAGAAAAGGTGCGAGTAACATTTCACATACAGCACTCTTTCACCCGCCACCCGCAGCGGTATCACCTTACCAAACACTTAACAACCACTAATGACAATAAGCTGCTTGACAATGTGACCGTCACTTCCTTACAAGAATAGATTCTTCTATTTCTGCCACTGTCGACTCGATTTCAGCCAGGCCTTTACAGTCAGTTCAAAGACAGTGAGTGAACAGACGAATTCTAGTGCGTGATTAGTCGAGGTGGTTAGCCCGATTTACTATAAACTGGTACAGTACAAGTATCGCTTATTTTTCTTCTTCATGTGCCATGTTCTCGAAGAACGTTGGCGATTTGTAGTATGATCTGTTGTTTGTTCATAGCCGTTCTGAACAGAGTAAGCTTGGTCACCCCAAGCCACTGGTTCAAGTTGCCGAGCCATGATGTCGTACTTCTCCCCGGACCACGCTTTCCATTAATTTTCTCTTGGAGTATTACTTGCAGAAGATGGTATTTACTGTTCCGCATCATATGATGGTAGTGAGAATTTCTGGTTCTTTGTTCATACGGTGCAAAACGTCTATGTTGGTCATTTTAGCTGTCCAAGGTATCTTCAGCATCCTTCGATACGACCACATTTCAAATGCTTGCAACTTCTTGCACAAGGTCTCAGTGTCCATGCCTCAACGCCGTATAACAGAATGCTGAAAACGTAGCACCGGAGTAGTCGTGTTTGCAGTGTAATGGAAAGGTCACGGCTTGTCAAAAGTTTTCTAAGTCTCTGAAAAGAAGTTCTGGCCTGCTAAATTCTGCATCGGATTTCGTGAGTAAGGTCCCAGTCGTCATTGATGTGACATCCCAGTTATTTAAATGTTGCCACTCGTGCGATCTGGTCCTTTGCTGCTGTGAGATTACCTCGAATGCCATCTTCTTTCCTACTCATAACCATCCACTTGGTCTTCTTTACATTAAGCCTCAAGCCCATGGCGCTGCTGACATCAGTGACAGCGTTAAATAGTTCCTGTAGATCCTGGAGATTGGTTGCAAGTAGCTGTGGTAAAAACAAACCCCATGGAAGTGATTTTTCGAGTGCTTGCCCTCCTTCGAAAATATTCAGTCGTAATAAAGAACAAGATTCGAATTTAATCAAAGCGCATTGTTCTTCCGCCTCTACTTCTGCTCCCATCAGCAGCATTAATTCTATACCTAAAAGCAAAGTGCGTAAATATCAAGACGATTATTTGAAATTAGGCTTTAACAATATTCTTTTGAATAATAGACAGAAACAAGTACTGTAAATCTCGTGGTCCGGTTTTTTTTTTTGCGAAGTAGCCTATGAGAAAGACTATGAAAGGAGAGAAGAATAAGGAGAAGGAGGAGGGCGCTAGATATTTGAAGTTTCAGAAGAGGGGTGCGACCGAAAAAGTTTGAGAACCCCTGGTTTAGTGTTTGAACGTGATACCACTGGCATTCTGTATAACCACGAGTGATATAACTTGTAGAACTTTTTGTTCTTGTACGCTTCGACTAATTGTCGTGAGAATAAAAGAACACTGCATGGATGAAGGTCGGTTCGTAAACAATATTCTGCAAATTGCATTATAATAGATAGCGGGATGTTTGATCAGCGGTGACGAAGCTGATCGTTCCAAAGGTTGACGTTGACGTAAGAAACGGACTTCTTTTGATCGGATGTTAATTGGGCATGACGATCATTGTGCCAGCCTGTGATACGACTCCATTAAAAAAAAAAGGACAGCAAACGCAGTACGAAGCCAGATATTCTGAGTAGACTAACTACATTTGAATTGATCTTTCAGATGTTCATAATTGATTTCAAGTGTTTCAAAGCCAAATTATAATCACACAACATTTTTTGAAAATTTAGTTCCTGTCATATGAAAAAAATTAAAATAAATTTGTATTGGAATGAGTATTTTAGATATTTAAAAGATAAAAAATGTATGATTTTCACTATAATATTCATCATCATCATCATCCTAAACCCTCTTCCAGTTTCCCGGGTGTGGTATATGAGCCTCCTCCATCTCATCCTGTCCTTGTACCATTCTTCCTCCACCAACTTGTCCCAATCATGACCTCTCAGCAGTACATCGTTCTTAACTAAATCTATCCATTTCCTTCGTGGCCTTCCCACGGGTCGTCTTCCTTCTACTTTTCTGTCAAATTCCTTCCTTGCAGTTCTGTTTACTGGCATCCTCTTCATGTGACCAAACCACTTCAGTCTTGATATCTGAATCTTATTGAGGAGTGAATAATCTATTCCTACTTCTTCTCTAATTTTCTCATTCCTAATCTTGTCTTTCCTGGTTTTCTGGATCATAGTGCGTAGGAATTTCATTTCAGCTGCCTGAAGTTTGGAATTATCTCTATTGGCCAGTGTTGTGGTTTCGAGACTGTATGTAGCCTAATAATTGGTGTATAATAGGACTTGTACAATGTCATTTTTGTTTTCATGGGTATTTGCTCATCCCACAGCAGGTGTCTTACCTGGTGGTAAAATTGTGTTGCCTTATTGATTCGATTGTTCGCCTCATGTTTCGCTAGGTTGTCATTTGATATAACGCTACCCAAGTATTTGAAAACTGGAACGCTGTCCAGTTGGGCTTCATTTACCATGACTATTGGTTCTGCTCCTTCCCCATACACTTTCATCACCACCGTTTTGGTCTTGCTGATGTTTAAACCATATTTCTTAAACTCCTCATTCCAGCTTTGCATTCTCTCTCCCAATTCCTCTTCTGAGTCACTCCACATCGCAACATCATCTGCAAATGTGCAGGCTTTGATATCTCCATGTTCTTTCCTTTTAATTGATTTCATTACTACATCCATTACAATAATAAATAGAAGTGGTGACAATGAGCTGCCCTGCTGCACTCCACTATAATATTATGAAACCAAAATATGGAAAAAATATTGATTTGTGTTATATGGATACCGATTCATTTATATATGATATAAGTACTGATGATTTTATAACGATATGAAAACAATGTTAAATGAATTTGATACAAGCGAATATGGAAAAGATAATACATTTGGAATACCAAAAGTAAACAAAAAAGTATTGGAAAAATTTATAGATGAAAATTGTGGGAAAATAATGACAGAACATGTTAGTTTGAAATAAAAAATGTACGCTTATAGAGTAGAAGACAGAAAATATAAAAAATCAAAAGGAGTTAAAATCAGTAGTTAAAAATGAAATTTATTTTGATGATTATAATTAGGGCTCGGATGTTTATACAGTAATAGGTTAGAATCCAAACTTACTGAAGCGAGTAACAAGTAGAGTCTACCTGCAGGACGGTAATGCTATGAGGTTTGCATAAACAATAGGAGTTCGGCCCATTAGAACCCCTAGAATTTATGTTACTCTCACTACATTACGTTAGAGCGGGCTAGTCGACCATTTCCCTGTAACAAAATTATTTAGTAATAAAATTATTTAGTAGGAAATGTCGACTATCCCGCTCTAACGTAATATAGTGGGAGTAACATAAATTCTAGGAGGTTCTAATGGGCCGAACCCCTAATGTTTATGCAAACCTCATAGCATTACCGTCGTGCGAGTAAACTCTACTTGTTACTCGCTTCAGTGCGTTTGCATTCTAACCTATTACTGCATAAACATCTGGGCCCTAATTATAATAAATGTTTAAACGAACAAATAACACAATATAGGAAAATGAATTTAATTAGATCGTATAAACACGAATTATATTCTGTTGAATGTAATAAAATAGTTTTAAGTCCTGATGAAAATAAAATATATATATTAGAAAATGGAATTGATACATTACCTTGGGGTCATTATGAAACAAAACTCCATCAGCAACCGAAGAATAGAATAATAAGAGAAGATATATCACATTGTTTGCTCTCTATGTCTTACCTGGAAATCAGTTGCAGTAGGTTGAGCAGAGAACCAGTTCTGTCCAAGGTAATGTGCTCACACATCCAGCAGGAAACGCGCTCTCTTTCAACGTGCCGGGTTAGGCCGGTGGCACGTATTTATATATAAATTCATTCTGGAAATTACGACACGTCAGGTGAGTGGGAGAGTCAGATGACTGACCAAGATGGCGGGCAGTATGAGTGGAAGAGGTAGTTTTAGAATGAAGTACCTGGGATATGCAAAGTAAGTCCGGAATATTTGCATCACAGTAGTTTAATAGCCCGTGCTCCTAATGTGTATGCAAATGTCATAGCAAAGCTGTTGTCCGGGCTAGTGTACACTTGCATTCTAACCTTCAAATACCTAAACATCCGGGCTGTACTGATCGCAACCCCTTTGTGAACTACAAAGTTGGGCGTATTGCATAGCTAAAGCTTGAAGAGGCAATGCTCTGGGTATGGCGAATATGAGCACAATTTCTGTGCGATCATGGTCCGCTAGCCCGCTTCCAGTGCCTTTACCTGAAGTTCTTCTAGATTCCCAAAGATGGCAGCATGTATCGTGTAGTCTGTGGCAGTGGGTAAAGCATAGGGCTGATACTGATACCAGGGAGTGGTGAATTGACCAATCGCATGGTGCTGTCTTCTCAGTCGCGGGTGCAACTTAATATTGCTTAACACTTCTTTACACGCTGAAACATTATAACGCAGTGGCGGGGATTCCCTCACCTTGTACAAAATACCATACTTATTTCGTGTGCTTTAGAAGTTTTACCTGCTTTATCTTCTCTACATAAGTGTCACGACGTTATTGTTTTAAATTGTCCGTCTCCATGGCTAAATGGTTAGCGTGATGACCTTTGGTCCAGAGGGTCCAGGGTTCGATTCCCGGCCAGGTTGAAGAATCTAACCTTAAATGGTTAATTTCCTTGGCTCGGGTAATGGGTACTTGTACTGTCCACAACATCCCTGTAAATCACACGCCACACTATCCTCCATCCCAATAACACGCAGTTACCTACACATGGCAGATACCGCCTACCCTCATCGGAGGGTCTGCCTTACAAGGGCTGCACCCGGTTAGAAATAACCACACGAAATAATAATAATAATAATAATAATAATAATAATAATAATAATAATAATAATAATAATAATTATAATAATTATAATAATAATTATAATAATAATATAATATAATAATAATATAATAATATAATATAATAATATAATATAATATAATATAATATAATATAATATAATATAATATAATATAATAATAATATAATATAATAATATAATAATAATTATAATAATTATAATAATAATAATAATAATAATTATTATTATTATTATTATTATTATTATTATTATTATTATTATTATTATTATTATTATTATTATTATTTTAAATTGGCTCTACTCTATTTTCACAATTAACTCGTAGTTTCCCGCTGGCTCCGCCCGCAATATACAAAGTATAGTGCTGTTCGTTACTATCCTCACGGATGTATTTGCAAAGTTTCGAGTTAATGAAATAAAGCATATGATCTGCTGTGGTAACAGAATGTAATATTATGTCAACAAAACACTTGAAAATACATCACACAAAGAAATTAAATTAAACGTTCCTTGGAACAACACTACGCGCCGAACTGTTAAAAAAAACCTTCAAAGATCTTCGTCATGGAATCAAATGTACTCATAACTTTTCTCAGAATCTACCAGTTTAAGTAGCTATTACCTATAAAGAAAGCGCTTGATCCACTGAGTGTTTTTAGACCAAAACGAACTGCGTACCTCAATTAGAACGAAAGATATGATTGCTTCAATGAAAAAAAAGTTGAAGAAATGAGACGTCAAATTGAATGTGCACTCATAACTTTCCTCAGAATCAACCAATTTGAATAGTTAAGAGCTGAAATGAAAGATCTTGATCCACTGAGTGTTCTTAGGCTAAAACGAACTCGGTACCTCAATAATAACCAAAGATATGATTGCTTCAAAGTGACAAAAAAATTGAAAAATCAAATAATTTGAGAAAGGCGGAAGTTAAGTGATTTATAGTACCAGATGACAAATCTGTGCATGAATACATTTCAGTTGAAACAAGAACGAAGGAAATCGACCGGATAGAATGGCCGGACTGACTGACTTTAGTTTCCATAATTTTTAATATATAGATTACAGCATATTAGAGGATAGCCGGCCTCGCGGTGTAGGGGTAACGTGTCTGCTTCTTCACCGGAGTCTTCGGGTTCGATTGCCGGCCAGGTCTGGGATTTTTACTCGTATCTGTGGGCTGGTTCGAGGTCCACTCACCCTACGTGATTACAATCGAGGAGCTATCTGACGATGAGGTCGCGGCTGCGGTCTAGAAAGCCAAGAATAACAGCCGAGAGGATTCGTCGTGCTGACCACACGACACCCCATAATCTGCTGGTCTTCGTGCTGAGCAGCGGTAGCTTGGTAGGCCATGGCCCTTCGGGGCTGTTGCTCCATGGGGTTTGGTTTTATAGTAGAGGAAATATATATAAACATTACCATTTCTAGTTTTGCTGGTGGATTCGCTTCCAATTGGATGCCGTTACACGCGTTGATGGACTTTCCCCACCAGGGTGCATTTTATTGCAAGTAGGCTTATTGTCACTCCTAGCTATTGTTGATGTTATTGTTATCTGTATGGTGATCGCCATTATCCTTCTTCTTCGTCTTATTACTTATGTATGAAATAATCTCTGTTAGAAGCTAAATTTAGTACATGTCTCCTAACATCTCTTTCACGAGCTTAATTTATCCTAATAGATCTGATGTTCTTGTTGGTATTTTCTACAATCCTTTTGACCATATAATGCGTTCAAAACACCCCTGTTCAGTGTTAGCATTTTGCACGTGTCAATCTTCTGAATCACTGCGATCTGAATCGACTCCCTGAAGCACCGGAGGAATTTCAAGCTCATTATCCCAGCTGGTACTCAATGAAGTATGAAGTCCGAATATTCTAATTCAGCACAAGTGTTTCTTATGCGTTGTTGCTCTTTCTCGAAGTCCATAATCTATCAAACAATAAACAAACACAAACAAAGCAGAGAACAACGAAACAACGAGCAAGTTAATCCACAGCCAACCAACTACACTGTCACATTGTGTGTATACAGAATGCCCTAAAGCGTCACGATTCTACATGTTACAGAACTGCTGAAATAGCAAAATTTGCTATCTGGTGGCTATTCCCCGCCGGCGCGTGGAACCTAGTGTTAATGAACTACAGACCCGTCCCTATAAAACGAAATATTTTTTTTTCAGTTTGTGAAACCATTAGTGACGGACGTTTCTTCGAAAAAAAAGTATGTTGTGAAATTTTCGGTAATAAAGCTTCGCTAACAGTGCCTTTCACACGCCGCGTTTGCCCTCACGGCAGCTCCTTTTAAACCGTAGATGGGTCTCATGAGGCATCACTGACGTGTCGCTGTCCACCGCCATCTGTTGGTCTATTTTTGCACTCATTGTTGGTGTCAGTAAAACACCATGTCATGTCAAGCTTGTGTGGCCATTTGTACCTGATGTGTTGCTGTCCAGCGCCATCTGTTGGTCATTTTGTGTTCTTTATTTTGGTGTCAATAAAACCCCATGTCATGTCAAGCTTGTGTGGCCATTTGTACCTGATGTGTTGCTGTCCTGCGCCATCTGTTGGTCATTTTGTGTTATTTATTTTGGTGTCAATAAAATCCCATGTCATGTCAAGCTTGTGTGGCCATTTGTACCTGATGTGTCGCTGTCCAGCGCCATCTGTTGGTCATTTTGTGTTCTTTATTTTGGTGTCAATAAAACCCCATGTCATGCCAATCATGTGGGTCAATTATTACGTCTCTACTTCTAATATTCCGTGAAGTATTACCTCGTCAAATGTTAAATCACTTTTGGGTCGTCCTGTATATGGAAATAAATAAAATATATGATGAAATATAGAATACAAAGATGATGAAATAAAAATATTTTACTTCACACGTTTCCTCACGTTTGGAGTAAGTGACACCTCCGAGGATTTTTTTTTAAATTTTTCAGCGTGAAGTTGTGAAAGATGAAGAGTTTTGTGACCCCTGTCCAGTGTCGGCACACATGTTCCCTTGTTCTTGTCGCTCTCTGCCACCATTTATCTTGTGCCACCCAAGACGCGACGACGGCCGAGCTGAATAAATATAGCCAGTCTCGTCCACGTGCTTTGAATTGTTCAATAAAAACTCATATATGCTGTGTATGAAGGCACTTTCTGGGAACAGCGCCAGAGGGCATCGCATCGCTTTTATCGCCACATTTAACATCTTACGTTACACCTTGAGGAGAGAGGCAGAGAAGTTGATGGTAGTGATTATTGGTTTTTAAAGGGGGCTTTAGGTGCTTGAAAAATCGATATTACTCTGCACGACTGCACATCTCTAGACATGGGAAACATAAATTACACTTATATGAGAAATATTTTACTTTATTATTGTTATTTACTTATTTCACTCAATTACAATATTATTACTGATTTTTCAACTAGTAGTAAAATTATCATTGTTCCATATAACGCGAGTCGTTAATAAATTACTGGCATTTTCTTTAGAGCATGGGAATGGAATGATTCCAAAGTTTGCAAGGAGCAATACATTACTTTCACGAAGGGGATTCTTTTTTTTTCTTTTTGGTATTAACTTTACGTCACACCAACACAGAGTGCGGTCTTATGGAGACAATGGGAGAGGAAAGGGCTAAGAGTGGGAAGGAAGCGGCCGTTGCCTTAATTAAGGTACAGCCTCAGCTTTTGCCTGGTGTGGAAACGGGAAACTACGGAAAACCATCTTTAGGGCTGCCGACAGTGGGGCTCGATTCCACTATCTCCGGGATGCAAGCCCACAGCTGCGCGCCCCTAACCGCACGCCCAACTCCCCCGGTCGAAAGGAAATATTCTCTCAGCTTTAATTAATGCGTTGTAGGGGTGCGAGTTTCTCATGAAGTCACTGTAAGTACTTAGGTGTTAATACAGGGTGGAAAAAATAAAACTTGCCCGGAAAAGTATTTCTAAGACTGACGCGGAATTGACCAGGAGAACTGCCCATCACAGGAATGCTGGAAACCGTGATTTTGATGCACCAATCGGTTGCTGGCACATGTCTGCGCGCGCACACCTCCCGAGTACGTCACTGTGTCGTTACGTGTGAGTGAGAGGAACAGACGTGTTCAGTGACCAGTTGAATGCAACACAAAATGGTGCTCACGATAAAACAGCGTGTGTTCATTGTCGAGTGTTAAGCGAAGCACGATTCGCAGAAATCCATCCATCCATCCATCCATCCATCCATCCATCCATCCATCCATCCATCCATCCATCCATCCATCCATCCGTCCGTCCGTCCGTCCGTCCGTCCATCCATCCGTCCGTCCGTCCATCCATCCATCCATCCATCCATCCATCCATCCATCCATCCATCCATCCATCCATCCATCCATCCATCCATCCATCCATCCATCCATCCATCCATCCATCCATGTCTCTGGTAACACCACAATTAGAGTATGGTTCCTGTGTATGTATGACCGCCGCTTGGATTAGTTGATCGACAACTGGGAAATATCCAAACGAAAGCAGCACGATTTGCTGTGGATGATTTCCGACAAAAGAATAATGACGCGAACATTTTTCAAAGTTTGGGCCAGGAAGACTTGGGAGAAAGGAGACGAGCTGCTCGAGTAAGTGGTATCTTCCGAGTTGTCAGTGAAGAGATGACGAAGTGTTTGAACGTGAAAGTAAGGGTCAGTATGCGTCGTCGACGGTCTCTCGGGCTCGCACAGTGCATGCTGCTACGACAGTGATGCGTGTATGGAAGCAGTAGACAGAAGAGGTTCATACGCAGTGAGGAGCAGGTACTGGACCACAGCACGGGATGACCGCCACATCGTCCACATTGCCGTAACGGACCGCACAGCTATGTCGACAGTGTTGGCTCGACGCTGGAGAGAACTTGTCTGCATCGTCGGTTCGATGCCAACTCCTGCGGACTGGACTAGGTGCATAAATGCCACCATGGCGGCTTCCATTGTATAAAGGGGCGATCAAAAACGTTTCCGTTCGGCGACCTTACAATCCTGAATGGGGATGCAAATTAGGCAAAATCGCCGTGAGCATTCAGGCACTCATCTAACCGACGCACCAGGTTGATTGAAGATCCCCGTGTGGTAAAAGAACGTGTTCTGCTGCGTGAAGAAGTCCGTATAACCACTTGTTACACACCCTCACCCGACAGGAAGCGTTGACCTTTCAAGGCCTTTTTGAAGGGACCTAAGGCATGATAATCGCGTGGGGAGAGATCAGCACTTGTTGTTGTCTGTAATGGATGAGGCTGGCCTCCCAGATCGACCTGCGTCTTGTGTCGAAACGCGATCTGCACGGAACTTGGTGCACCATTCCACAACGGTGGTTTTTAACAGACATGTTGCCCCACACAGTCTTAATTCTCCGATGGATGTCCACGGGTGTTCGTCCTTCGGCAGCCAAGAACAGAATAACAGCACGTTGGTCCTGTTTGGACGCATTTGCTAATAACGTCGCCATAATTCACGTGGCCACATTTAAAGGTACGCCCACGCTTGGAGCAGATCACCGTATCTGTATCATGATCGGCCTTTTGAAAACAGATTAATGTTCTGTATCAAGATCGTGCATGTAATATGATACAATGATCGGATCGGGAATGTTCTCCCCTTGACGGTGGGGGCGCTAGAATAACACCTACGGTATCCCCTGCCTGTCGTAAGAGGCGGCTAAAAGGGGCCCCAGGGGCTCTGAAATTCGGAGCGTGGGTTGGCGACCACGGGGCCCTCAGCTGAGTCCTGGCATTGCTTCCACTTACTTGTGCCAGGCTCCTCACTTTCATCTATCCTATCCGACCTCCCTTGGTCAACTCTTGTTCTTTTCCGACCCCGACGCTATTAGGTTTGCGAGGGCTAGGTAGTCTTTCATTTTCCTGCCCTTCGTGGCCCTTATCTCTCTTTGGCCGATATCTTCATTTTTCGCAGTGTCGGATCCCTTCCATATTTACCCTCTGATTAGTGTTATATAGAGGATGGTTGCCTAGTTGTACTTCCTCTTAAAACAATAATCATCACCACCATCGGGGATGTTCCAACTGGCAGTCGGTTTTTTGCCGTCGCATAAAAGGGAAGATAGGTGATACAAATACGGACAGTATCGACGGAGCGTTTCCGTGATCAGCACTCCGTATCATCGCTTCGTGTGCTGCGCATGGTCAGAGTTCCCTCACTGTCCCTTCGACTTCGTTTGATTTGGGATCTTGCGATTTGAAGAAAAATGGATTCGGAGTTATCCATGGAAAAAGTTCAACAGTTGATAAGTTCATATCAACAAAAGACCTTTTGGTTGGATGCATAGGATCCGCACCATTGTAATTCGTTAAAAAAGAATGACGCATGGGAGGAAATCCCGAGAAGACATTGGGAGCCCTAAAAACAAACACTCAACAGATGATACAAGACTGATGTGTGGAAAACTAACACATGCGCAGAGATGATACAGATGCGTGATACAGATCGGGCAGCCTTGTCAAAAGACGGCTGTCTTATGATCGCGTATCAATTCTTGGTACAGATAGGCCTACGCTGATCTGATACATGTGTGGACGCACCTTAACGCACACACCTCGGCACGATACGACTGCCACACTATTAATCCATTTGCTGTTTTTTTTTTCAGGGATGCTCCCGAAGCCCGCTCCCCCCGCGTGGCAATCAGCTCAATCTACATTGCCTCCGACATGCTGTTAGTTTCTAAGAAGGAAAGGGATAGCAGGGAAGTGTGGAAAAGGTACTACTGCAGTACCTGCCTGTTTGCACGTCAGACGCGTTGCCAGACAAGGTTTGTGTTGGTAAAGTAGTGTTAAGGCGTGGTATTAAGTGCCACGGTAAAACCGCATAGGTGGAAAGAGCCTACATGTAAAACCTGACTAATCCATTTGCCTACGTGTCAGGGCTTATATGCCCCCATCGGAGTCTTGTTACGTTGCATGTTGCTGTAGCAACGCCCTCAAACGGACATTTTTTGATCACGCCTTATACAAAAACCTCAGACTGCAATGGGCCCTTGAATGTCGACACTGGGAAGTATATCAGTTTCATAATTGTAATAAATACAACTTAGCTAAACTGTTAACTGCCTTGATAGGTAGGGCGTGTAATAATGGGTTAAGGGGAGGGGGACGACATTACAGGAAAAAGTGACATAAAATAGGTTTGATTTGAACTTAAATATCTTACTCCATTTTTGCAGTATAAATTAAAAAACTCTCAGAACCGGTAAATTTGTACCTTTCCTTGACTGTTACGATCCTAAAAGTTTCTAATACTTCTAGGAAACGGAGTTATTCAATATTATTTAAATATAGTACAATATAATTTTTAGTATTCATCCCAACTTTCAGGTACACTTTACTAAGGAACTATTAAATATATAAAGCTGAAATCGTACATTATATTTATGTGAACTGTCGTTTGTAAGACAGACTAAAAAAATTATTCCCTAATGACCCACAGGGCTTATTTTTTGAAAAAAGATATTTTTTCATTTTCATGATCAGAAATTTAAAGTGACTGAAAATAAAAAGTAAGTATAATTTTTGTTCTAACCGAAGTCTATTATCACACAGCAAGCCTTATTAGGCATGATTCTGAAATTTTACTTCTTGAAGTACAGCCATTACTTACAAAAGTGTACCTGAAATTTGGGGTGGATACTAAAAGTTAAATTGTAGCCTACTATATTTTAAATAATATAGAATAACACTATTTTCTAGTAACATTGAAAACTTTTAGGATGTTAACATTTAAGAAGAAGTACAAGTTTGCCTGTTCTGAGAGTTTTGAAGTTATATTGCTAAAACGGAGAAAGATATTCTAGTTCATATCTTTCCCCCATAATGTCGCCTTCCTTCCCAAAAGGACTTCGTTCTCGATGGTTGATATGTTCTCTTTCCGGGGCACCCTGTGTTATATTCAACTTCACAATCGCAGAGCGCATTAAAGAGATTGCAATACTAAGTGAGCGTCGTCACTTAACCTTCAAGCAAGTCGGTCTAGTTAATTTAAAATCAGTTGGCCAGTGCCCCATGCTCCGGCGCCTCTGTCTGCAGGCAAAGCCCCCTGTAAGTCGGCTCGCTTGCTCTTTTACCACATTGCTGATGTGATCTACTGGAGCACTCGTTAATTAGGTTCATGACAACGTATTACCCGCAAGAAGAAAAAAACAAACAAAATGGATATCAAAGGTCTTTCAAGTGTGCCGCAAGATGAATGTAATGATTATGATCGCTGCTGTCTGTTAATTATGAAGAGCTGAAAACAGACCAACTTTATGTTCTTTAATGTAGGTGAGCTTGTCCAACGTCATCTTCTTTGGCCCCTAAGACTTTCACATGATTAGTGTCACGGGATTTCCGAATGAAGGATACTTAAAATGTATACACAGAGCGAAATGGCTGTGGCTTAACAGCTCTGAATTCGGGAGGAGAGTGGTTCTTATATGTAGCCGGCTAAAGTCGTGCCAGCCGCCGCGGTTATACGCAGGGTTAGAGTAAACATTATTAGTGTAGGAGTTAGTAAATTTTTAATAAGTTTAAATGTACATTTTTAAGGTAGAATTTTTGAATTTATGTAGAGCTTAAAACTAGTATATGAAGCTTTGAAAATTGGACTATAAACTAGGATTAGATACCCTAGTATTCCAATTGTAAATATTGTTACATGAGTAGTAATAGTTATGTTCTTGAAACTCAAAGAATTTGGCGGCGTTTAAGTCTTTTCAGAGGAATCTGTCCCGTAATCGCTAATACACGTTATAGTCGACTTGGTTTTGTTATCAGTTTGTATACCGCCGTCGTAAGATTATTTTTTAAGAGTGGTAATTTTCTATAACTCTTATTAGAGTGAATGTCAGGTCAAGGTGCAGCTTATAATCAAGTAAGAGATGGATTACAATAAAAAATTTTAAATGGATCTTGCATTGAATGGTAGTGCGTTTGAAGGTGGATTTGAAAGTAATATTGTTATATTATGATAATGTGATTTTAGCTCTAAAACATTTACACATCGCCCGTCGCTCTCATTATAAGGTGAGATAAGTCGTAACATAGTAGATGTACTGGAAAGTGGCGTCCTTGAGGAATGATTTTCCGTGGTTTCCCATTATCCCTTTTTTATGTTGAAAACATTTCTTAGAAAAAGTAGGGGTCCTCATATTATGAAAAACGAAAAATTAAGCATTTTCCTCAATTGTGACGAAAGTTGAAGGGCCCAAAAAGATTTCAAAGTGTAAGTCTTAAAAAAAAACTTCGAAAACCACTTCCGGCCTAAATGCAGTTCCGAAAAAACTGCCTAAAATCACTTTTTATTTCTGTACACGTTTTCTTTTTCATTGAAATCCTAGCCAAATTAACTTATTTTGCATAATTATTTCTGTAATGTGTTTCCTCGTTAAATACCCTTACGCGATTTTTAAATTTTTTTAAAATGTCCACATCGAAGGCTTAAGTGAAACTCTTCATTGACTCACATTACTTACTTCCACTTACTTGTGCCAGGTTCCTCACTTTCCTCTATCCTATGCGACCTCCCTTGGTCAACTCTTGTTCTTTCCCGACCCCGACGCTATTAGGTTTGCGAGGGCTAGGGAGTCTTTCATTTTCACGCCCTTCGTGGCCCTTGTCTTTCTTTGACCGATATCTTCATTTTTCGAAGTGTCGGATCCCTTCCCTTTTTCCCTCTGATTAGTGTTATATAGAGGATGGTTGCCTAGTTGTATTTCCTCTTAAAACAATAATCACCACCACCACCTGACTCACATTAGCGCTCGTAGTGGTACAAAAAGGCAAACTGCTAATTTAATCGACCGGATAACGATGATTAAAAAGAGGATTGTAATTTTTAGGAATAAATAACATATTCTCATATTTTGTAAATTATATTTTATGCACCTAAAATTCGTAGCTCATATCCCTGGGATGTTTTCAAAATTGAGTTGCTTGCTTGAAGGGCTAGAATTTTGGGTGTTCCAAGTTGCTTTACAACACCCCGATACAGATAGGTCTTACGACGGCGATGGAATAGGAGAAGCCTAGGAGTGGGAAGGAAGAGGCGGCTTCTGCTTCTTGTACCATACCCTCATTGGATGTCGGCTGTCATCAGGGCGATCTGGTTTGTGTTCTCAGCAATTAGGAAAAGAGTGGGGGGTACTGAACCCATACCATTCTAGTAGATTCCGTAGGCAAGATATTCTCCCTCTTCTCCTACTTCTCCTTCCTACAATTTTACCTTGTTTGGACCTTCGTTCTTCATTGCACCGCAAATCACCACGCATCTCGTATCAGGAGAGAAGGCGTTACCCTCTTAGAGGCCCGCCCTACTTCTTTAAGGTACGCATTTAAAGAACAAAATTGGCTATAAGCGTTCACTACCGTAATGGCCGCAGGGTTATTAGGGTTTCGTAGACTTTGGAATGATATGGGCAAAGTATTGAACTTTCTTCTTTTTGATGTTGTACGTGACCTTTAGCTCTTTGTTCAGGCGTTGAAGTAGTTTTCAGTGTTAGGTATTCTGTCAAACCATAATTTTCTGAGTAGACGTTGGTAGCACCACATCTCAAAGGATCGAAATATTTTGGTGGTGTTCTCTGTTGGGATCCAAGTCTCGACACAACAAAGTAAGACAGGAAATACATAACACCGAAGTAAACGGATACGGAGACCGGTCTTAAACTTCCTGTTACAGAGAAGTTTGCTCATTCTCTTGAATGCAGTCCTTGCCTATTCAGTCCGTCACCTACCGGGTGTATGCATAAGACTTTCTCGGTTTCACTAAGAGATGGCGCCAGCGAACAGTACGCAGCGTATGAATTTGAAACATACGTCAGTTTGTTCGTCTGACATTATCTATCAACACACTTAAGTCGAGTCCGTCAAACACTAACGTCTGTGTTGTATCGTTCAGTGATCATATCTACGTTTGTACCTCAAAAAGAACATTTGCGGCACGCATTGCTTTTCTTATTAAGCAAAATAAAAAGTCTGTGGGAAGTCATCGTTTGCTGGTGAACACGCTCCATTGATTAGAACAAGTGAGACATGGTTTCGACAATTTAAACGTGTTGATTTCAATGTGAAAAACAGTGCGCGCTCTGGTAGACCACTAAAGTACGAAGATGAGCAATTGCAGGCGAAGCCCGGCGAAACTGTTAATGCACAACACTATCGCCAACAAATGATTAATTTAAATCACGCATTGATCAAAAGACGACCGGAATAGGGCAGAAGACATGGCAAAGTGATTCGGTCACACGACAATGCGCCGTTTCACACAGCAAAACCTGTGAAAGACACCTACATCTCGCTTGGATTGGACATCCTTTCGCACCCAGAAGACATGCTGTGGGCTTCATTCCGCATCTGTCTCTTCAATGAATTTCATTCGTGGCCATCATAAACGGAGTGACGTGCTGGATCTGGAATGTTTGGGGTTCGTCGAGGTAGATACTTGGGAACGAGAGCTCTTCGGCGTGTTAGTCGTGCTATCGCTTTCTGTGCCATGCCCGGTGTGTGATCTAAATAATTTTCCACATAACAGTGTGTTGCATATTTTTCTTCTTATTAGCACGCCGTCTCCCTAAGGAAGATTGGCGATCCAATTGATTATGATAACTCGCCAAACAGCGGCTAGAAAGATTTATATGGAAGTTCGTCCATACCAGTGGCCAGGAATTTCTCTGTCTCCCCACAGATCGTTTTATTTCAATTTTACCCTCGACGGTGAGTAGGAGAAGTTCGTATCGTTTATCTCTCATGATTTGCCCCATGTGCCTTCATGGTTGTTAGAAGTTATTTTTTCTTATTTATCAAGTTGAGGACTTCCTCATTGGTCTCCCTTTCTACCCAGGATATTCGAATTATTCTTCTCTACAAGTACATTTCGAAAGCTTCAATCCGGCTCTCCAACAAAGGCAGTGTTCTCAGGTCTCCCGAAAATTCAGGAGATCACCCGATTTTTTGCAACACACCAGAAAACCTTAAGAAACAAAAAATCTCCAGAAATTTCTTCTAATCCAAAGTTAAGGACAATGAATAACAACGATTAATGGTACATAATATATTTGTGCAGAAAAATTATTTCCTCGTCTCACTGCGTGACATTTTATCGATAACATCACTCGTTAGGTACTTCCCTGCATTCATTTTAGGCTCGAATTGCGCAATCTCTCACCTCTTATTGAACTCAAAACTCGTGCTTGACTGCATCATTGGAAGGGAAATCGCCGACCCGCATATAGAATACAAAATCTGCATTCTGCTACACCTTCAAAATTGGTACACAGTTTCTACGCCTGATGAATAACTACATCTACAGAAAACGTAGGGAGAAAGACGAAAAATCATAGGTTATAAACTTCATGGTTCTGATCCGTATTGAATTGCAAGTACAATGTAATTATTAAATTAATGTAGTAATGGTCCACCTTTCAATACTATAATATGTAATATTCTAAATTACATTAATTAGGGACTAGTTTCGGCCTGGGCTGGCCATCTTCAGCCTTAATGTAAAACACCTAATAACTAAACAAATGTACATGCAAACAATTGACATAAAAACAAATGAAAACAAATATGTACAAAGTGACATTAAAAACTGGGATGGAATATGAATAAATTTGAAAATGAACTAGGTTCTAACATCTTGAGTATGTTCATTAATTAATTAATTAATTAATACTTAATACTTGAAATTATTCTCAATGATGAACGTACTCAAGATGTTAGAACCTAGTTCATTTTCAAATTTATTCATATTCCATCCCAGTTTTTAATGTCACTTTGTATATATGTTTTCATTTGTTTTTATGTCAATTGTTTGCATGCACATTTGTTTAGTTATTAGGTGTTTTACATTAAGGCTGAAGATGGCCAGCCCAGGCCGAAACTAGTCCCTAATTAATGTAATTTAGAATATTACATATTATAGTATTGAAAGGTGGACCATTACTACATTAATTTAATAATTACAAAGACGAAAAAGAGGAGAAGAAGAATAGGGTGGCCAGAGAGTAGGCTACGGCTGAGTGAAGTTGTATATTTTTCTCATAATAACTTCACATGACTATTGCATTATTTAATGTAGTTATATTATTACATTTCAGCGCTCGAGAAACTACAGAAATTTTCACTAAAACTTCCGAAAATTTTACGTACAATCTTCCGATGTTTTTATTTGTAGACCCGGCAACACTCAGCAAAGGACTGAGCATCCAGCCTTCCAGAAAAGGGTAGGGAAAACATAGAGTCGCAACATTAGAACTCGGAGCTGAAGGTGAATAGGGCCCTCATACTGCGGAACAAATTATTGGCTTGCCCAGTCCTGGATAAAATTTCATTTTTGGGATCGCAATGCTCTGTCACTGTAGTCCAAAGATATTTGAAGGATGACACTTGCTGAACAGTTTTGTTGTGAATGTACAGGGAGGCATGCTTAGGTGATTTTAGGTGTTGCGTAGCGATTAGAAATTTGTTATCATCTGGAATGGAACTAACAGCTGGCGCTCTAATATCAATATACACTGCCGAGTAAAAAAACCCTGCAACATTTCAGAATTTTCAAAGATTGTGATTTATTTTATTAAAATTAATAACTAACTTATGGTGTGTTGTTGTTGTTATCTTTATCACTGTCATTTAACACACTACTAATGTGATATCCAGAGCAATTTTCATTGAGAGAAATGAGATTTAACAGCAAATTATTCACAAGGATACAGAAATTTCTAAAATTACCTTTGTGTGTATCAAAATTTAATATTGTTTAAGGACAGTTATTTTTAATTTCCTTTCACTCAAAAGTTATGGTTATTAATGCACTGCATTTCTGCACTATAACATACACTTTCAGAAAGGTGTGTTGCCGCCTCTGGAACGAATCATAGCCTCCATCTTTTGAGGCATACTCCTGATGAGTGCTGCAATGTCCTCTTAAGGAATGAGCTACCATTATTCTTGAAGGACTTCCCGCGGCTTCTACATAGTCGCTGGACAATGACTACACACTTTTCTTCCCAAAACGTCCCATAGGTGCTCAATCGGGTTGAGATCCGGACTGCGTGCAGGCCATGACATCAGTTCGATCCCTACTTCCTCAAGGTACTGAAGGACACAACATGAGGGCGCGCATTGTCCTGCATTAGCATGAAATCGCCACCAATGAAAGGTGCAAAAGGAAGAACATATTCTTCGAGGATTTCTTCAAGGTAGCGACGGGCCGTAAGTGACCCGTCTTCCACGAAGATGAGTTTTGTTCGAGCAATCAAGGAGATGCCTCCCCACGCCATTACAGAACCGCCATTGAAAGGCATCCGTGAAGAAGAGCTGCATTGGGAATACCTTTCTCCACGTCTCCACCACATCCTTTCTCGTCCATCTGGGGATCTGAGGCTAAACCGAGATTCATCCGTGAAGAGAACTGTCCCCCACTGTTCATCAACCCAATCCTGATGATCTCTCGCGAAACGTAAGCGATCCTGTCGATGCTGACGCGTAAGATCTGGGCCATTAGCAGGTCTTCTGGAGTTGAGTTGAGCATCACGTAACCTCCTCCTCACTGTCCACTCACTGACATTTACACCTCGTACCTGTTCAAGCCTACTTCTGGCTTGAACCGCAATACTATGCCCGTCACGCAGAAATTGAAGGCGCAAGAACTTGTCATCCCTTGCAGAAGTTGACCTTCTCCTAGCAGATCTTGGCCTGAGAGTGTATGAACCCTCTTCCCGATACCTCTGAATGGTACGTGAAATGGTTGATGGACGCAGTGTAACAACGCAGCCACGTAAAGCAATCTGCGCCCATCCTCTACTAACGCTACTGCCCTAGCGTCATCTTCACCCAGTAGCGCTCTGCTATAAGTAGCTGTCTAATACTGATTAGAAGGTCAGAGAATTCCCTCAATCGCAATTGGAGGTAACAATGAAGGTATGGAAACAAAGATGTGCATTCTTGTGATAGGCGGTACCTTTCACCTCCAGAACACTGTACCTTTGGGATGGTCTATTGTTCGCTATTGTTACCTATTGTTGAGTTCATTCCATTCAACAATATTTGATAACATTTCCTAATATCCAGTACACAGAAAAAAGTTTTAGGGGAGGGTCCTATGAAAGTTACAATGTATATTTTATCACAGTTTCTCAAATATGTTGAGGTGTTGCGATTTTTTTTACTCGGCACTTTATAAATAAGGTATAACTAACAGCTTGCGTTCTTATAAAAACGCATAGATGACTACGCTAGATGACTAACACTGGTTGCCATGGATAAAATTGGTTTGGGAAATTGATGATGACGCTAATTTCATATACACCCCCCAGCCCAAAAACATATCCATGTTAAAAGGGGGAAAGTAATTATGGTATTCGGCACGTAAGGTAATACTCTAAAAGGCATTATAGTACTCGGCACGTAAGGCGACACACTGAAAGGCATTATAGTACGCGGCACGTAAGGCAATACACCAAAAGGCATTATAGTACGCGGCACGTAAGGCAATACACCAAAAGGCATTATAGTACGCGGCACGTAAGGCAATACACCAAAATGCATTATAGTACTCGGCACGTAAGGCTATACACCAAAAGACATTATAGTACTCGCACGTAAGGCTATAAACCAAAAGACATTATAGTACTCGGTACATAAGGCTATACACTAGAAGGCATTATAGTACTCGGCACGTAATGCTATACACCAGAAGATATTATAGTACTCGGCACGTAAGACTATACACTAAAAGGCATTATGTACTCGCACGTAAGGCTATACACCAAAAGGCATTATAGTACATACACTAAAAGGCATTTTAGTACTCGGCACATAAGGCTGTACACCAAAATGCATTATAGTACTCGGCACGTAAGGCTATACACCAAAAGACATTATAGTACTCGCACGTAAGGCTATAAACCAAAAGACATTATAGTACTCGGTACATAAGGCTATACACTAGAAGGCATTATAGTACTCGGCACGTAATGCTATACACCAGAAGATATTATAGTACTCGGCACGTAAGACTATACACTAAAAGGCATTATGTACTCGCACGTAAGGCTATACACCAAAAGGCATTATAGTACATACACTAAAAGGCATTTTAGTACTCGGCACATAAGGCTGTACACTAAAAGGCAAATATCGCCGCTCTATTCTCTTTTCTCTTAATGGCTCATTACTGCTCCCAACTTGACTATAGTCGAAATACTTAGTAAACGTCCTTCTGAGTGACGGGAGGGGCGTGGTCATGTAGTTAGTGTGGGAGGTCTGACACTGCGTACAGTGTTTAGCACGATGTATAGACGAAGACTGGGCAGCGAGAGGAGTGGGAGATGAGGCAGTCCCCTTCGATTACTCCTCCCCACATGCGCGGCCGATTCTCGCGCAGGACGTTTACAAAGTATTTGGACTATAGTCACGTACTGAAATCACAAGACATAATCATCAAAAACCTAACCTCAGTATCAGTAATGGAGGTTCCGTCACCTACGTAAATGATCAATCAAGATATTCATAATTAAGTCGGTTTTCAAGGTTAATGAGGAATTAAGGAAATAAACACTCTCCCTTACCCTCAATTACACTGACTGACAGAGAAAATGCAACACCAAGAAGGAGTGGTCAGAACTTTATGCCAATTGCAGGGTAGACTGACGTCACTGAGGTATGCTCATGATGTGAAATGCGCCGCTGTGCTGCGCACGTAGCGAACGATAAATGGGACACGGCGTTGGCGAATGGCCCACTTCGTACCGTGATTCCTCAGCCGACAGTCATTGTAGAACGTGTTGTCGTGTGCCACAGGACACGTGTATAGCTAAGAATGCCAGGCCGCCGTCAACAGAGGCATTTCCAGCAGACAGACGACTTTACGAGGGGTATGGTGATCGGGCTGAGAAGGGCAGGTTGGTCGCTTCGTCAAATCGCAGCCGATACCCATAGGGATGTGTCCACGGTGCAGCGCCTGTGGCGAAGATGGTTGGCGCAGGGACATGTGGCACGTGCGAGGGGTCCAGGCGCAGCCCGAGTGACGTCAGCACGCGAGGATCGGCGCATACGCCGCCAAGCGGTGGCAGCCCCGCACGCCACGTCAACCGCCATTCTTCAGCATGTGCAAGACACCCTGGCTGTTCCAATATCGACCAGAACAATTTCCCGTCGATTGGTTGAAGGAGGCCTGCACTCCCGGCGTCCGCTCAGAAGACTACCATTGACTCCACAGCATAGACGTGCACGCCTGACATGGTGCCGGGCTAGAGCGACTTGGATGAGGGAATGGCGGAACGTCGTGTTCTCCGATGAGTCACGCTTCTGTTCTGTCAGTGATAGTCACTGCAGACGAGTGTGGCGTCGGCGTGGAGAAAGGTCAAATCCGGCAGTAACTGTGGAGCGCCCTACCGCTAGACAACGCGGCATCATGGTTTGGGGCGCTATTGCGTATGATTCCACGTCACCTCTAGTGCGTATTCAAGGCACGTTAAATGCCCACCGCTATGTGCAGCATGTGCTGCGGCCGGTGGCACTCCCGTACCTTCAGGGGCTGCCCAATGCTCTGTTTCAGCAGGATAATGCCCGCCCACACACTGCTCGCATCTCCCAACAGGCTCTACGAGGTGTATTTATTTATTTATTTATTTATTGACTTGTGGCGTGGCTCAGGCTATGAAGCCTGCTGTTATGCCAAACCATCTCATATGTACTACATTGTACAAACTACAGAGTATTAGGATTTCTAGTTATATATAATTAATTATAAAATTAAACTTAAATAATAGTTATAAACAAAAGGTAAATTTCTGAGAGTCACTTTTAAAAAAACATTAAATACTAATTTCTTAAGTCTATGTACCATTTATAACATGTTTTTTTAAATACATTTCTACTATGTATGTCTCTAATTACAGCCGGAAGGGAATTCCAAGAGCGTATGGTTGCAGGTATGAATGAGTTGCCGTACCCGGTCGTGCGGTAAATTGGGAAGCTCAGCAGGGAAGAGGTTTCTGACCTTGTAGGTATACTGTTTGGAGATGACAAGTATTTAAGATCCATTCTCAGATAACTTGGTGTGTCTGTACGGAGAATGTTGTGAACAAGCGAAACAGAGTGAAGGTTTCTTCTCTCCGCCAAATATAACCACGACAGCTGTTCAAGACAAGGTGATATATGGCAATACCTGGGCATATTTAATACAAAACGGATGCATGTATTATATGCCCGCTGAAGTTTAGCGTTAAGTGTGGTGTTTAGGTTGTTGTATATTACGTCACCATAATCGAAGATGGGTAGAATTAAGCTTTGAACAAGTAACTTTCTCGTATTCAGAGGAAGGAGATCCCGTAAACGTTTAAGAGAGTGCAAAGAAAAGAATACTCGTTGGCATATTTTCGTCGTGTGCTCCGTCCAGTTTAAGTACTTAACAAAAATGAGGCCAAGGTTTTTTACAGTTTCGTTTATTTGTATTGGTGTTGCGTGGAATAGGATTGGGGGAATTTTAACACTTTTCAGTTTGGTATGATTACTTTTGGATCCAATTATGATTGCTTGCGATTTGAATGGATTGACTTTAAGAGAATTATTTTTAGTCCAGTCTTTTATATTTTCCAGGTCATCGTTTAGTTTGTTAATGTCTAGTTGGATGTCTTTCGGGTTTGAATATCGTCTGCGAAGAAATGGTATTTACACGTTTTTATATGTTCTGGTAGGTCATTTAAGTACAGTGAAAATAGCAGTGGCGCTAGAACACTGCCCTGAACTACGCCAACTTCAGTTTGTTGCCAGTGTGACACTTTCGTACCTGCTGAGACGCACTGCTGCCGCCCAATTAAATAAGAGTGCAGCCACGTCAGTGCGCTTGAAGAAAATTTTTGTGCTTGTAGCTTAGCTAATAATATTTCTCTGTCCATACAGTCAAATGCTTTACTTAGGTCTAAAAGTACAAGGATAGTCATTTGTCCGTTGTCCATGCCTGCTTGAATGTCATTTGTAACTTTTAGTAGTGCTGTGGTTGTGCTGTGGTTAGGTCTAAATCCTGACTGGTATTTGTCGAGTAAATCGTGTTTGTTAATGTAATTTGTTATCTGCTTGTGAACGACCTTTTCTAATATTTTACTGAGACAAGGAAGTATGCAAATAGGTCGAAAGTCTTCGGGTTTTGTTGGATTATCGATTTTTCTTATCGGTCGTATTATGGCACTTTTCCATATATTGGGAAAGATTCCTGTCATGAGTGAGGTATTTATTATGTGTGTAATTGTTGGGAGAACAATTTCAGTGAGTCTTTTAATTAATGTCAAATTTATTCCGTCACATCCTGTAGCCTCTGACTTTATTTCGTGAATTGCGTCTCTGGTGTCATTAAGAGTTACATGTGAAAAATAAAATTCTTCTCCATCGTGTTTTGTTTTCGTATGTAGTCTGTCGATTGTTTCCCTTTTAGTTAGTTCGTCTGTATGTGAATTTTGTGAGCAGAAAAATTGATTTAATTCGTCTAATGGCAAGTCAGTGTTGTTTTCGTCGGTTTTATTTTTTGTCAAACCAATGTTCCGAAGAATTTTCCAAACATTGCCAGAACTGTTATTTTTTAAGATTTCATGTGTGTGGCGTATCTTAGCATTCCTGATGGTCTGAGTTGTTGTGTTACGCAATTTTTTGTACTTTTCGAAATTGTCTGCGGTTGGATTTTTTCTATAATATTTGTAAGCTGCATTTCTTTCCTCCATTTTTAACCTTATGTCTTGCGTCAGCCAAGGTGATGGTTTTCGTTTCACTCGTGCAGTCCGTATGGGGGGCGTGTTTGTCATACAGTCCTAAAAGTAGTTTGTTAAACAAGGTTATTTTATCGTTAATGTCTTGTACGAGCTGTATGTTGTGCCACGGTGTTTTGAGTGCGTCCTCAATGAACGCCTCTTCGTTTAGGCTTTTGAAGTCTCGATAGTAAATTAATTTAGGCTCATATTTGGGACATTTCAGTGAGTAAGTTGCGTAAATAAAGTCATGTTGGGAAAGTCCGAGAGCTGGCTGTTGTCCGTAAGTCTGCATTCTATCAGTATTGTTTGTAATAATTAAATCCAGTAGTGTATGGGAAGTAGCTGTGTGGTGTGTAGGATTTAGGGGAAGGATCGTCATATTGAGTGAGGTAAGCATGCTTTTGAGTTGTCTAGATTCAGCAGAGTCACATTTTATCATGTCAGAATTAAAGTCGCCCATTAAAATAGCATGCTCATACCTGGGTAATAGGTCCTGTAGTGCTTCCTCCAGGTCTTCGATATATCTCGTCTTCGGTGCACGATACACAACACCCAGTAAACACTTAACACTGCGAATTTGTAATTCAATAAATAGGAACTCCGGCCCGTTGTGAAATTCACTTGGTGTTTTGAGTAATTCCTTGAATTTCATATCTTTGCGCAGATATATCCCTACGCCTCCCCCACCTTTTCCTACTCTATCGTTTCTTATCAGTGTGTAACCCTCCATATGTACTAGTGAAGACGGGATACTTGGTTTCAACCACGACTCTGATATTAATATGGCATGGAAGTTGTTGTTAGAGAATATGTCTGAGAATTTAGTGAAATGGGAAAGAAGGCTCTGTGTGTTCACGTGGCCCACCTGCAGAGAGCTTGGAGGTACAGGAGGAATGTCGCTGGGGCAGCCAGCAATGGTTTGGGAAGGGGTGGTTGTAGTTTGACCGGTCTGCGTTTGGGGAGGGGAGGTTTGCAGGCTGTAATTAGAGACATTTGTTTCCTTTAACCTAAGAAAAGCCAACTTGACAGTTGCTTCCGTGGCCAGCGTACTCTCCGGATCTCTCACCAATCGAACACGTGTGGGATCTCATTGGACGCCGTTTACAAACTCTGCCCCAGCCTCGTACGGACGACCAACTGTGGCAAATGGTTGACAGAGAATGGAGAACCATCCCTCAGGACACCATCCGCACTCTTATTGACTCTGTACCTCGACGTGTTTCTGCGTGCATCGCCGCTCGCGGTGGTCCTACATCCTACTGAGTCGATGCCGTGCGCATTGTGTAACCTGCATATCGGTTTGAAATAAACATCAATTATTCGTCCGTGCCGTCTCTGTTTTTTTCCCCAACTTTCATCCCTTTCGAACCACTCCTTCTTGGTGTTGCATTTGCTCTGTCAGTCACTGTAATTTAATGTTATACATTTTTGCCTTTATTTTATTATACGCATTACTGCAACCATATTCTTCGATGTTTGCTTTGTGTAAATGATTCAGCTCCCTTCTTGAAATTTGCTGTTATTTGTCGGACTTAGAGGAAAGCAACGGGAAACTACCTCACTCCTCATTTCCCTAGTACGACTCTTCAGTGACGCCTAGGCTATTTACGACAGCTGTTGGCGGAGCTGCAGAGGATCAAACCAGCCTTCGGTTGAATACCCAACAAAATGTCGGACTTACGTGTAATAATACACACAAGGAAATGCAGTAAATTACACAAAGGTTAAGCATGCAAACCGTACAAAAATCGTGACAAAATAAGGTTAGGTTAAGTTAGGTTGATAACGAAATTTCCTTCCATTTGAACTGAACTGATAAAAGATGTAATGTTGCTTTCTT
Source organism: Anabrus simplex (assembly GCF_040414725.1). Taxonomy (NCBI): domain Eukaryota; kingdom Metazoa; phylum Arthropoda; class Insecta; order Orthoptera; family Tettigoniidae; genus Anabrus; species Anabrus simplex. The sequence goes on from NC_090276.1 coordinate 40,297,066, forward strand.
TTTCGGAGGAGTTCTTGCACATTTTCCTTGCTTCTTAGACATCCTAATTTAATTGAATTCTATACCGACGAATTGGACGAAATAAGGCCGTTTTAAGAAAATGCTACGTTCATCATTTCACACCATCTACGTTATTAAATACAGTATTCGAACATGCCACAATTCTACTTACCTGGTACTACCCAGAAAATCCCACAGAAAAAGAAAAATGCTTTAATTATACCCGCAAATATAACACTAGTGATTTTAATAATACAACAGTGGTAATACGTAAATCTCGCAAATCACGAAATATCTCATGACTAGGACTCGATGTTTAAGACCTAAAAATAGCCCAAATAATCAAGCAAATATGACCTCAAAAGTGACCAAATATGACGCAAAAATTACAAAATATGACCCTAAAATGATTAATAAAAATGTGGCCTTATAAAAATAAGTTACAAATCGAAACGCCAATTCCTCTGATACATATTTGTTAACTAAATTCTTTATTCTTACTTTCATGTTAATTTTCGGAATATACATGTTTAGCAATTATTCACAATCTATTATCCTTGATTCAAACATATGTGACCGTGCTCGATAGCTGCAGTCGTTTAACTGTGGCCAGTATCCAGTATTCGGTAGATAGTGGGTTCGAACTCCACTGTCGGCAGCCCTGAAGACGGTTTTCCCTAGTTTCCCATTTCCATACCAGGCAAATGCCGGGGCTGTATCTTAATTTAGGCCACGGCTGCTTCCTTCCCACTCCTAGCACTTTCCTCTCCCATCGTCGCCATAAGACTTATATGTGTCGGTGCGACGTAAAGCAACTTGCAAAAAAAAAATGAATACATACATATAAAGATAGTCAGATCACACAACATTTTGAAAGTCCATGTGTTAGCTGTACTGAAAGTTCAACACTTCTCACAATTTCAATACTTGCATGAATTTATAAGCTTCTAAACGAGTAATTGCACTCGATATCATTCCAAAGCTCGACTTAATATATGGCAGACTTTCTGACAAACTGTTGGAAAACAATTCCTACGCAATCTTGATAGAAGAGGCAGAGTATTCCACTTGTGTTAACTGCAGAAATGATGCCGAGAAGCCGTTTTGTGGATACTAGTTCGCATTCGATAAGATGAAGATGATTTTGCACAGCTACAGCTGTGGTCAAACCGCCGAAATATGACGTTTCTACGAAAATAGCTCAAAATATGACCTTATGATAAAAAATAGCCTAAATATGTATTTATATTACAAATAAAAATCACTTCATTATGACAATGATCACCTGATTTGTACCAAAATCCAATCAGACAAGAAAATAGAGCTTGAAAAAAAAAACTTTTCCTAAACATCCGAGCCCGTCGTATCGGCAAATAGGGTCCCTAAAATGTATGGTTGCCGACACTGAATCAAACCCTACAGTTAGAAAATAAATAAAATTCATTAACTTCAGTATTAACAGGGGAGAAAGAGTAAGGTTGTACCCTTAGTGTATAGGCACACGTGCCAGGGAGTATAATTCTTGGTACATAACTTTTAAGACTGAACCGAGTTGCATTATCAATGTTTCTCAGCACTGGAGCTGTGCGGTCGGTTTGTTCGGAGCCGAGAGATGCTAATGACTCGTCGGGCAGAGAGAAGACTAATGGTGACTACGCGAGATAACACACTAAACAGTCAGTCATTTATTATTATCATTGTAAAAACTCCGACCCCTTTGAAGGCGGCTTGTCCGCGAGCACTCACAGCTTTCTGATGAATGGTGCTACACTCCCGCTACAGGAAGCAGTACAGCGGGATCGTCTCGCTCTGCTGACGATGTCATTCCAGAGCCGCAGGGAGATTCTCGTATTCCAAAATTATATTTTCTTTTCAAGGTAACGGGGTAACGTGCCTGCCTCATAGCCGGAGGCACCGGGTTCGATTCCCGGCTAGGTCAGGGATTTTTATCAAGATGTGAGTAGTGGTTCGAGGTCCACTCAACGTACGTGATTACTAGAGTTCGGAAGTTGAAAACCAATATATTGCCTGAAAAATACCTGTGAAAAGACCTAAAATATCCAGAAAAAGACCTTAAAACTGGCAAAAGGGACGTAGCGATCCAAATTCATTAATCATTTTCGTTTTAATTTCATATTTAATGAATGGATATAATGCAAAATTTTGGTGGTATGCAACATATAGTGTAAAAATATGAGTGAAGTACTTCCTCTTTCAGACATTAAATATTTTTAGATTAGCATAATTAAAAAAAATTCCGTGCTTATTTAAAAAAGTAGCCTACTTCCAGAATTTAGAATGAATTAAACTTTCTTTGGTTTTTTTGCTAGTTGCTTTACGTCGCACCGACACAGATAGGTCTTATGGCGACGATGGGACAAGGAAGGGCTAGGAGTGAGAAGGAAGCGGCCGTGGCCTTAATTAAGGTACAGCCCCAGCATTTGCCTGGTGTGAAAATGGGAAACCACGGAAAACCATTTTCAGGGCTGCCGACAGTGGGGTTCGAACCTACTATCTCCCGATACTGGATACTGGCCGCACTTAAGCGACTGCAGCTACCGAGCTCGGTGAATTAAACTAGAATGAATTCAGTGAACCCACGTTGGACATCCTGGAGAACGAAACTGATATTAGTATAACTGGAATCATATTTGGCTGAACCACACCAAGGTTTCAGAAATTGGAATTCGGAAACCTTACCTCAGTTGTATATCATAATTATCACAATTATCATCTCCAGGTTCTTAGAAAGGATCGTCTGTTTTCAGAAAGAACGTTGCAAAACGTTGAGGAATTTCTCTCTACATCAACGGATGTTAAGGGTTCATACTTCAAGCAAATGAGATCTTCCTCTTCAAAAACACTCACATCAAATCTTTCTCCTTTCAATATTTTACTTGCCGTGCGCGTAGAGGCGCGCGGCTGTGAGCTTGCATCCGGGAGATAGTAGGTTCGAATCCCATTATCGGCAGCCCTGAAAATGGTTTTCCGTGGTTTCCCATTTTCACACCAGGCAAATGCTGGGGCTGTACCTTAATTAAGGCCACGGCCGCTTCCTTCCAACTCCTAGGCCTTTCATATCCCATCGTCGCCATAAGACCTATCTGTGTCGGTGCAACGTAAAGCCCCAAACAAAAAATATTTTACTTGCCTTGCACATAATTTGGTATGCCTGTCTGCCACAAAGGAACGTGGTACGAGGACTGGTACGGGGTCCTCTATGCCTCAGGAGGTCAACTGAGTAGAGGACTTCGGTTCCCACCTCAGCCACCCTCGAACTGGTTTTCCGAGGTTTCCCAGTTGTTGTCTAGGTAATTACCGGGATGGTACCTAACCTACGGCCACGGCCGCTTTCTTCACTCTTCCTTGCTTATCCCTTCCTAACTTCCCATCCCTCACAAGGCCCTTGCTCAGCATAGCATGTGAGGCCGCCTGGGAAAGATACTGGTCGACGTCTCCAGTTGAACCCCCGACCAAATGTCTCTCGTTCTAGGTCACTGCCCTTAAGGCCGTAGAGTTCGGATCCCTCGCTGAGTCCGAGGATAAAACCAACCTTGGAGGGTAAATGGATTTAAAAGAAATTGCCAACAGGCTCATCATACAGGCATCGGAAAAACTGAACAATAATCTCCGCACAGGGCATGAAGTCCCTTGGAATGGTGGAAGGTAAAGGTTTCCACTATCGGCACTTGGTGGGGTAAAGTGGTTAGCTCTACGCCCGGCCGCCTTTTCTCCCACAGGTACTCAATTTTGGTGTAGGCTGAGTGAACCTCAGAGCCATGTGCACCTCCGGAAGTAGAAATCCCGTTTCTTTTTCGGGAGTTCAGAGGGATATCAGAGGTAACAGTTTCAAACGGCCTCGTACTAAATACCTCTATGAGAAAAGTTGGTACTGATTTATTAATGTGTATATTATGAATTTCTTCCTTTAGAATAGTTAATTATCAATAAGGTGGTTAGGAAACATCATCATCCCTACGTAGCTTAAACTTAATATTAATATTTTATTACTGTGTATAGGCTATTACTATAAACTAATTCTTGTTCTACCGAGCGAGTTGGCCGTGTGCGTAGAGGCGCGCGGCTGTGAGCTTGCATCCGGGAGACAGTAGGTTCGAATCCCACTATCGGCAGCCCTGAAGATGGTTTTCCGTGGTTTCCCATTTTCACACCAGGCAAATGCTGGGGCTGTACCGTAATTAAGGCCACGGCCGCTTCCTTCCAACTCCTAGGCCTTTCCTATCCCATCGTAGCCATAAGACCTATCAGTGTCGGTGCGACGTAAAGCCCCTAGCAAAAAAAATTCTTGTTCTATCACTTTCTCCACACCTATGGGGTATCACATGTGGATTTGGCCCTTTTTACGGCAGGATGCTCTTCCTGACGCCAACCCCATTTGGAGGCATGCAATCATTATTGCGTGTGTCAGTGGTGGTTGGCAGTCCTATGTGTGCTGTCTGAATATGAAGAGGAGAGTGTTCGGACAAACGCAAATACCCAGTCCTCGAGTCAGAGGAATTTATCAGACGCGATTAAATTCCCCAATCCGGCCGGGAATCGAACCCGAAACCCTCTGAACCTAAGACTTCAACGCTGCCCATTCAGCCGAGGAGTCGGAGATATTACTATAAATAATAATAATAATAATAATAATAATAATAATACTGACTGACTGACTGAAACACATCTACAACAAGAAATGCATCGCACGGAATGCCAAAATAAAAACAGAATGTCTGTATGCCAGCGAATGCCTCTCAATGAATTACAAATTGGAGAATCTGGAGATCCTAGAAAGAATAATAATACGGAAAGTCTTGGGCCCAATCCAGACTGAAACCGGCTGGAAACTTTGGAACAACAATGTCTACAAAAATATGGAGAAAATTTCAGAGACCATGAAAAAGAGAAGGTTATAATTGCTCGGACATTTGTACAGAAAGGACAAAACCAGACTATAGTCCTCTCCGTGTAAGGACGTACCCTAAGGGTGCAACCTTACCCTTTCTCCCCTGTAATATTAAGGTATTGATTTATAGTTACTTTTCTTGCTGTTGGGTATTTTGCAGGTCTTTTTCAGTATCGGTAACCATACAGTTTAGGGACCCTACTTGTCGATACGACGTCTTACATTTACCGTTAATCTGGCACGTTGGCAACGTTCAATCACTGTTCTGGCGTGAATTGCGTGTTGCCACCGCATTGCCGTTAAAGTCACTAGTGATACATTTGCGAGAATATTTAAAGCATATTTTCTTTTTCTGTGGGATTGTAAATCTATTTGGCTAATACCAGGTAAGTAGAATTGTGGCATGTTCGGATAATGCATTTAATAACGTAGTTTGTGTGAAATGATGAAAGTGCTCAAATACGCCAGTCTCATGTCTAGATCTACCGGTACAGGAAATAACTCTTGCGGGACGAAATTTTGGCAGTAGAACTTATAACTATTATTTTCAAATCCGCAGTGAACCTGAAAGCTGACCTAATTTCCGTTCACGGAGCTTGGCACATTAGTATTCCTATATGTTTCCTGATAAGCTTGAAGATATAACCAGCCTGCAAGCTGGAAATATGCCCAATAATCTCTCTCCTTACTGGTTACCGGTATTGAAGAGAGAAGGAAATGTTCGCGCAAAAGAAAGGGAAGTCGTTGGATGTCTGGAACTTTCGAAAATCACACTGCAAAGATTTATTAAATAAATTGCATCGTTTATCACGCCCCTCTTTTCAAAAATATGGTCAGAGTACGCCTACTGTGTATCAAAATAAAGACAGATATATGTAACATTAATTTGAGTGAGAAAGTGTGTTTATTTCCTTAATTCCTCATTGAGCGTGGATATCGACTTAATTATGAATATCTTGATTTATTTCATCTTTTATCATTTACTAGGGTAGGGAAACATTCATTATCAGTGTTTACATTGAGGTTAGTTTGTTATGATTATGTCTGGTGATTTTAATATGTAACCAGGCAGGTTGGCAGCAGTGATCAGCTATTACAAAAAAGAGAAAAGAAGAGCATTGGGCGGCGATATTTACTTTCTGGGGTATTGCCTTACGTGGCGATTACTATACCTGTGGACCAAGAAGACAACAACTACGCGGATTAAGGAAGTTCGTAAAGATCTAGAGAAGTTCAGATTATGGACAGGAAACATTTCGGAGCATGGTTCAAAGTTTGGAAGGGTTTCAAGTAGAAAGAACTGCAAATAAAAAGAAAAATGTTTTCATGTAAAACAATTTAAATCAGACAATTGACAAATTTTTTATCGCACTTGAACTGGAAATTGGAACACAAAGACCATAAAAAAATTTTCATTTTTATAAATATTTAGATAGAAGTGGAGAAGAGCAGGTGCGCCATGTCACCGGCTAGGATCAAAAATTAAGGGTATTGACACAGAATGTCTAGCGTTTGCTGATGATAACTTACGGCACTAATTGCCGAAGACATCTCTGATTCACGGAAACACATTGCTATACTGGAAGAGCAAGCAACAAAGTAAGACTAAACATTTCGTATGAAAAAAAACTAAATTTATAACAAATGGACTATCGAAAATTCTTCATCTGAACTCACCATTGATATGAATAAAATTGCAGCAGTAAAGGAAATTATGTACTTTCGTGAGTGGGTCCCTGAAAATGGCAATGAAAATAAAATAAATCAGTGGCTTCAAGAAATCAGAAAATGGAAATTACTTTTCGACACACAAATAATGTTTATAATTTTAAAAAATGCTTGTCCTGCAAGAGTAAAATTCGTAATTACTTAACTGTGATCAAACCTGAAGCTCTTTGTGCTCTTGAAATGTTCAATTTACGAGCAATAAATTAGAGATTAAAAAAGGAAAATCTTAGGGTCCAGAATTAAAATTACTCCCTGTGGGTGGGGGGCGCAGATGAAGAATACACCCACGGTATCTCCTGCCTGTCGTAAGAGGCGACTAAAAGCGGCCTAAGGGGCTCTCAACTTGGGAGTGTGGGTTGGCGACCACGGGGCCCTTAGCTGAGTCCTGGTATTGCTTCCACTTACTTGTGCCAGGCTCCTCACTTTCGTTATCCTGTCTGACCTCCCTTGGTCAACTATTGTTCTTTTCCGACCCCGACGGTATTAGAGTATTCGAGGCCTAGGGAGTCTTTCTTTTCACGCCCTTCGTGGCCCTTGGCTTTCTTCGTCCGTTACTTCTTTTTTCGAAGTGACGGATCACTACTTTTTTCTTCTTTTTTCTCTTTATTTAACCCATGGACACAGACGAAGAATACATCCACGGTATCCTCTGCCTGTCGTAAGAGGCAACTAAAAGGGGCGACCAAGGGATGATCAAATTAGAACCATGAAACTATTTGTGATTAGTACCACCACGCCATGGGTCGCCTTTACTTGCGCGTAGTACCATTAAGTTAGGTACCGAATAAGTTTGTTATTAGTAGCAAACGTGGCCACGACGGCTTTTACAGTACCTGTGATTAGTAGCACTATATGAGCGACACCATGGGATGAAGGTACCCATGGTTCTGGCTTGCCTATGATTAGAACCCACTATATGAGGAACACCACGGGATAGTACGGGTCCCCGTGGTTAGTACACTTAGTTGATGAACACCATAGGTTTGCGTTGCCTGTCAAGGGCGCCGCAATGTGCGAAACACATTAGGTCTGTAATACCTGTGCGAATTTCATTACCTGCGAGTCGTACCACAAGGCATGGAATACCGCGAGTCTACGCTACTCTTGATTAGTACCGCAACATGGGAAATACCATGGTTCTACTTTTCTAGCGGTAAATACCACTGTGAGGGCCGATGACCTGGATTTTGGACCCGTTTCGAGAACGAGCTTATTCTAATTGATTCAGCATCGTGCCATAGAAGCAGTCCCTTGCTGTGCATGTGACGCACTGTGGGTCGGATCCACTGATCGTTTTAACTTCATATCAATCCATCCATTCATTCTTCGTCCTCACGCTTTGAATTCTGGTCAGTGGAGGATTTTGGCCTTTTAAATTGTCATCTCATTTCGTCTCATTTCGTACCATTAGGGGCCGATGACCTCGATGTTAGTCCCTTTGAACAACAATCAATCAATCAATCAATCAATCAATCAATCAATCAATCAATCAATCAATCAATCAATCAATCAATCAATCAATCAATCAATCAATCAATCAATCAATCAATCAATCAATCAATCAATCAATCAGAATTAAAATTGGAATACATTACCCCAAACCCAACTCGGAAATATATTTTTAAAATATCTAAACTTACTAATACAATGAGACTGTGAGAGATTCAATTCAGTTCAATTCAATTCAATTCAATTCAATTCAATTCAATTCAATTCAATTCAATTCAATTCAATTCAATTCTTAAAGAATGAATACACTAATTTCTGCAAATCAAACGTGCGAGATCAAAATCGTATAAGCAAGTAGAGAAAGACCTCACTGAATTAGCATCAGCAAACCTGCAGGATAGAAATGCAATCGAGAAAATTGTTCACACTATGAAAGATGAGAAGAAACAAACACGAAATACGTGGTAGGACGAACAGAAATTACATCAGTTGTTGAAAATGAAGAACTATTAGGCAGGGAGGAAAGCTCAACAATGTTGATTCTACGTAGTCCTAAGTAACCCATTCAGTTTGTTTGTATCATTTTAATTGGAATGATAAACAATATTTGTAAATTAATTGTAAGGCAAGTAATGAGATAACATGTCCAAGAAATGATTGGCAGATTGAAAAACCCCTGAAGAAGAGAACAGTAAGTTCCCGAAACATGTAAAAAAAAAAAAAAAAAGTAATAATTATTGACTAGGTGGAATATAAATAGTAAATGATCAGTGATAGACTAGGGTCTTGACGTGTCAGTCTGGAGCTGCTTACTGAAAGTCGTCCACGTTGCTGTAGCAATGGTAACCCCTCTGTCGCCCGCTGGCTCGGTCACGGGACGTAGCACAGTCCCACAGTTGTAATTGGAAATGTTTTTGTGGGCGGTCACGTTTCAAAGTGTGGCCGCTCGGGAGTTAATTAAGTCTCCATGTAACCGCGCGCAGCAACACTCATCAACACGAGATCACCTGACTGCTCAATAGAATAACTCGCCAGCTACAAATCTGGGAGAAGCCTGCCTGATCATTTGATTTCGTCAGCAGTAGAACTTGCTTGGAAACAACTTGAATAATTGCATCGCTTTCGTTGATCACACCCCCACATAAATCTTAGGGCCCGCTTGCCAAAATTCGGACTCCCTCAAATAAAATGAAAAAAAAAAAAAAGCCAAACTTAAACCGATTATGCAACAGCCCCGAAGGGCCATGGACTACAAAGCAACCGCTAGTCAGCCCCAAAGCCTGCAGATTATGAGGTGTCGCGTGGTCAGCGCGACGAATCCTCTCGGTCGTTTTTCTTGGTTTTCTGGACCGATAAAATGTAAAACTCTATGGCGCGAGAGTCCCGAAGGACCATGGCCTACTAACCAACCGACCGCAAACCTATGAATAACTAATACAAAATCAATCATAGCAGGAAGAAGTAATGCAAGACATGGTCATTTTCTCTAAGCAAAGAGATTACTTTTAGATTTTAAAGAAAACTATTTAATGCGTCTTATAATTGCATGCGAGCTTAGAATTGAAACCATCTTGGTCGGAACATCCAAATATTTTCATCAACTCATCAGTAACATCACAGGGAAATTAACCTATTCAACGCCAAATCAATCAATCGATCGATCGATCAATCAATCAATCAATCAATCAATCAATCAATCAATCAATCAATCAATCAATCAATCAATCCTGATCGGCATTTAGGGCAGTCGCCCAGGTGGCAGATTCCCTATCTGTTGTTTTCCTAGCCTTTTCTTAAATGATTGCAAAAAAAGTGGAAATTTATTGAACATCTCCCTTGGTAAGTTATTCCAATTCCTAACTCTCCTTCCTATAAACGAATATTTGCTCCCATTATCCTCTTAAATTCCAGCTTTATCTTCATATTGCGATATTTCTTACATTTAAAGACGTTGTGTCGGATGTGATGTTACGTGGCCAATAAGGTCACGCGACTGCATTGTTGTTTCTGGGATTGGTTAAAGAACGAAGTCTACAGGGAGAAATGCAAACAAGGGTGGACTTGCTTGCTCGCATTTTAAATGCTTGTGCTCACATTGAAGAGGAGAGACATCAGCTCCGATTAGCAACACATCATCTGTCTGCAAGAGCTGCAAAAATGCATTGAACTTGGTGGGTATATTTTTGAGAATAAGTTGTAAAGGGAAATGGACAATTACACGATAAGTTGCAAAGGGAAATTGACGATTGGCAGTTAATCCAGTAGCGGCGCTAAGAAGTTCGGACCGCCCCCCGCACTAATTTAGAATGGACTCCTCGTTTCCTGGTGAGGAAAGTTACAAATGTATTTCGTAGTACAAGGTTGTATATTATTACAATAAATAGCGACGGCGATGATCAAAATAATAATCATTAGACAATTTAGTATATAAAATATAAAAACAGAGGGACTGGAGTCGACTGCCTAGCCTTTGCGGATGACATTGTGATTCTGTCAGAGTCAATAGAGTAGGCACGGAACCAGATTGCCCAGCTCCAGGAACAAGCAAGTAAGGCAGGCTTACGGATCTCCTTCGAGAAGACACAGTGCATGACCAACGTCGAAACAGCACCCAGATGGGTGGCAGTGGAGGGAGGGAGGATTCGGAAAGTAGAGAAATTTAAATATTTGAGAGAGTGGATAGATAACAACCTGTCAGAGAAAGAGGCACTGATATCGAGAATCAACAAAATGAACTTGGCATACAAGCTAAGTATGAACACCTATAACAAGAAGAAGATCTCAATCAATGCAAAACTCAGACATTACCAGACAGTGATCCGTCCAGAAGCCTTATATGCAGCTGAATGTTTGAACCTGATAAAGGTAGGATTGGTCAAGACGTTAGAACTGGTGGAGCGAAAAATTCTAAGGAGCCCAAAGAACAGAGGATGGATCATACAGAATGAAAGCAAACCAAGAATTGTACCGCAAGATAGAAAAGATCTCAGACTCCATCCGGAAGAGGAGAGCCATGTTATTTGGACACATCTACAGAATGGACCAGGGAAGACTGACCAACCAGACAGTAAGATTTTTAGAGACCAGAAAAACTGTGGTACGCTGGCATCAGAAAGTGAAGAAAGACCTGACAGAATTGGGAATACAAGGATCAGAAATAAGCAATAGGGAAAGAAGTCGAAAATAAAGAACACAAAGAGTTTCCAAGAAAAAATTAGTTTGCGGACCCAAACACCATGGACGGAAGAGAGAAAGAGGTAGCAGAGTGAAAGAATAAAGGATTACTGGCGCAGATCAAAGCCCAGAAGCAGCTGAAATTGAATTCACGTGGTCCACAGTTGGCCAAAACGAAAGAAAGACACAATTTAGTTTTCAAATCCGAAAGAATTAAAATAATACATTTATATTGTACGAACATACACACACAAACGAAATGCATATTCGATAGTAACCAAGACACGCTGACCGTCACAATATTAAGAAATAATCTCGTTCTTACGACCAAATAAGTTACAACTCCACCGTTCATCGTAGCCTTACTAAGCTGCACTGACTGCCGAGAGTTATAAACAGGCTCGAAACTTCAGTATTTAGAGTTTAGATAAGGAGGCAACTGGGTTCTCAGAACTGGCTAAGTAATCCAAAAGCCTTGTTAATTGTTGTGAGTGGTAGCAAGGGATGGTTATTATTAGAACAGGTTGGGAAACCTACATTCTTTCAGAAATAACTACCGTACTCTTGACGAAAGAAGCTCTGCACTACGACGGCCTAAGTTTGGAATAACCCTCTGTAATACAAATAATACTGTGTTGTGTGCTGTAGCTTTATCAATATATAAAATCACTCTTCAGCTACTGAATTAAGAAACAGCCATGGGCCCTTCACAAGCCATGAGCCCCCAGCGCCGCTACTGACAGTTACATAATGCGGTCTTTATATTGAAAACTATTGAAAATGAAGCATATGTTCACATGATGTTTTCGTTTTAGGATGACCAATGCTATCACTTCTTGATGTATGACCCCTTCCTCCTCTGACACCCCGTAAATTCCCTTTTTTTTTTTTTTTTTTTTTGCTATTTGCTTTACGTCGCACCGACACAGATATGTCTTATGGCGACGATGGGACAGGAAAGGCCTAGGAAGTGGAAGGAAGCGGCCGTGGCCTTAATTAAGGTACAGCCCCGGCATTTGCCTGGTGTGAAAATGGGAAACCACGGAAAAACATCTTCAGGGCTGCCGACAGTGGGGCTCGAACACACTATCTCCCGATTACTGGATACTGGCCGCACTTAAGCGACTGCAGCTATCGAGTTCGGTCGTATACTCCTTGCCATGTAAGCGCATACACTAAGGGTGCAGCCTTACTCTATCTTCCTTGTTAATACTCGACGTAGTGATGTATAGTGTTATTTTCTAACTATTGGGTTCGATTCAGTGTTGCTAACCGTACAGTTTAGGGACCCTAATTGCCGATACGACGTCTTACAGTTACAGTTAATCTTGCATATTGGCATTATATAGACATGTTTTTATTTTCGTGACTTGCGAGATGCACGTATTCCCACTGCCCTGTTATATGACAAACAGAGGAAGGGAGAACTACCTATTCAATACCTTTTACCGGGAGAGTTGGCCGTGCGGTTAAGGGCGCCCAGCTGTGAGCTTGCATCCGGGAGATAGTGGGTTCGAACCCCACTGTCCGCAGCCCTAAAGATGGTTTTCCGTGGTTTCCCATTTTCGCACAAGGAAAATGCTGAGGCTGTACCTTAATGCAGGCCACTTCCTTCCTACTCCTTGCAATTTCCTATCCCATCGTCGCCATAAGATCCATCTGTGACGGTGCGACGTAAAGCCAGTTGAAAAAAATTCAAGATGACAAACTGGGGCAAATATTTGTTAATAGGAAGAGGAGTTAGGGATTGGAAAAATTTACCAAGGGTGATGTTCAATGAATTTCTAAATTCTTTGCAACTATAAGAAGAAAAGATTACGTAAACAACAGATTCGGAATCTGCCACCTGGGCAGATCAGTGGTGATTGATCATTGATTGCTCAAAAACATAGGGTATCATCTTATTACTAAGGAAACAAAGGCACAACTGGTTCAAACTTTAGTATTTCCTCTCACCTCTGGCTCTGAGTCCTTGCACTATAAATGTTGCATGCCGTAGGAGAATTGAAGCCTTCGAGATGACGTGCTGTTGGAAAAGGCATGAATATCATGGCTAGTAAGAAGAACTTATGATTCCATTCTGAAGGAGCTAGGGATTTCCCCTAACGCACGCTTGTCCTCAATCATCCAAAGGATTCTTCTTATTCTTCTTATTCTGTTATCAATCTCCAGGTTTGTTGGCACCAGCTCACCACGTCTCTCCGCCTTCAGTTTCCCTTTTGAGAGTGTTAAGTCAAGCAGCTGGTGTTTTCCGTTGTTTGCTTGATGTATTCTAATCTCCGCTTGCTTCTGGTATTCTTCCCCTCAACTTTTTCTTCGATGATTGTTTCAGTTAGACCATCATTTCTTCTTTATCTCCTCAACCTTATATGCAGGGGGCGTCTCGTCTTAAGCATCACGCGAGCCCTTAAATGCCCTGGTAATCCCAAACAATTGCAATTTACACGTTATTGTATGATGAGAAGATTTTTTTTTTTTTTTGAGAACGTATTTACGAAGTTTTCAGTGCCGATTCCCTTTCAGTTTCCTTTTGAATCACGCGCCACGCCTCCTAATCACAACCCCATTGTGAACTACCAAGTCGGGCGTATTGCAGGGCAGAGCTTGAAGGGGTAATGCTGTGGGTATAGCGAATATGAGCACACTTTCCTTTGTGCTCACGGTCCGCTAGTCCACTCCCAATGCTTTCTCCTAAAGTTCTTCTGAAATCCCAAAGATGGCAGCATGTATCGCATAGTTCGTGGCACTGGGTAAGGCATGTACTCATGTCGGTTTATTCTATAATATTCTTGACAACACAATTAAGTGGGCAACTTATACATAGATTTGTAATCTACAGAAGGTCGTTCGGGATTTTTGGTGACGAGTTTGAAAGCCGCCGGCGGCGCTAACTTGAGCACGTCAAAACGGGGAGTGATAATTCACGTCAGTACTGGGAACGTGTATATAGATTTTCGTGACATTAGCTGCAACTATGTCGAAGCGGATTGACCATTACTGGGGGAGCTACATAACAGCCCTTTCCGGTGATAAATATAGCTACTCTGCAATCCAAGGAATGTGCAAGAAGAGTGATTTCTTGATGTCAAAGAACGGGATCAGTGCTGTATTGAATTAAAAAAAAGTCAAAGGCCAACTGAGCTTAATCCCAGAGGGGAAAAAAACAAGCAAATCCACGACCAGCCACCAACCGTACATCGGAAGTGGTAATAAAAAGTGAAGGCCCTTGTCTCAGGTGGTAACACCCACGGTATCCCCTGCATGTAGTACGATGCGATTAAAAGGGGCCCAAGGGGCTCTGAGCTTTGGAGCGTGGGTTGGCGACCCGGGGACCTCAGCTGAGTCCTGGCATTGCTTCCACTTACTTGTGCCAGGCTCCTCACTTTCATCTATCCTATCCAACCTCTCTTGGTCAACTCTTGTTCTTTTTTGACCCCGACGGTATTACGTATGGAGGCCTAGGGAGTCTTTCATTTTCATGCCCTTCGTGACCCTTGTCTTCCTTTGGCCGATACCTTCATTTTTCGAAGTGTCCGACCCCTTCCATTTTTTCTCTCTGATTAGTGTTATATAGAGGATGGTTGCCTAGTTGTACTTCCCCTTAAAAGAATAATCACCACCACCACAATCTCAGGTGGTAACCCTGACCCCAAAAGGACTATCGCACGGAAGTTGGGAGTGTCTGTTACAACAGGTAACACCATAATCAACACGGACCTGCAATTAGAAAAACGGCATAAGCGCCGAGTTCACAAGCTGTTGCCTCGTCACATTTCGGAACGTCGCATAAACGCAAGAAAGCTTTATGGCTGTTTGGCAACGGACAGGTGGAAAAATATGGTGACATTAGACGAAGCATATGTGTACTTTAATGGTTGTAACAAACACCCTGCCGCCCTAGAGACAATTTTAAAAAAATCAAACATTGTATAAAGAATGTCAGGAAAGTTTTCCAAGGAGTTTCATGGTCATCGCTGGGTACTGCTGCAATGGCAAGTTAACCATTCGCTGTGTGCCTTATGATGTGCAGGTGAACTCTACATACTATCAGCAAGATGTTACATACTATCCACTTCATATCCGTTGTGATAGTACATATATCACACCCCCGAATTATATGTAGAAGGTAGAGATATTATTGTCAGTATTCGATTTATTATTATTATTATTATCGGTATTTCATTTGTATGTTTTGTCATTTATATTTATAAGCTGGAAGATATCCACATATGTAGGTATGAGTAATTTGTTTTGCATGAGTGGGAAAACATTGCTTTAATAACTCTGGTAATTCGAATGAGTCATATAGCTACCCCAGTGTCTGTTGTGATGTACTTGTGTCGGGAAATTCATGAGTCATGTATATATCCCAGCCTGATGAGATGAGCTTGTTGTTGTACCAGGGAAATTTGATGATTCATGTAAAACTCCCCAGAGTTTGTTATTGTCTTGGGAGGAAGAAGTAGTTCAGGGCTTGGTCTTGACAAGAGGTTCACTCATGATTGGTGGGCAAGCACCAATCAAGACGTCTCATCTGAGAGGAGGGGGATGTTGATGTCTATAAAGGTTGATCATACGGCGGCAACCAGGGGACATTGTATGGAACATTGTAAGGGTGATTGTAGAGGTGATTGTAAAGGAACGAGAAGGAAGATAACTACAACTACAACTGAGGCACTGTACGGGAAGGAAGTGGTGCTGATACACGGTACTGGAGTGACACGGCTGCAATGGACTGGACTTCAAACGTTCGTGGAGCGTAGTCTTGTTATGTTTGTGGAAAGTGGCTGATTGTGGAGAGTGTTTGCGCATTAAGTATTGTAGCACTTGTGGCGGCCTAGCATTATATGTTGGTGAAAGCTATCTCAGACTTTCCATAATTTATGTTGAGGATCGACAGACGTGTGTATATATCTTTACAAGTGTTAAAATATGTGAACACAGTAGTACAAGGTACAGTATCTGTGTGATGTGATAACTGCCGATTATGAGAATCGGTAAGTCGAATTAATATAGAGACAGTGAAGGGTATTTATCTTCATACATGTACATTGTTCATCGGACCATCTACAAATGGTAGCTTAGTTCTCGCTTTCGTTTTCCCACGATTTTCATTATTATTGTTGTTGTTGTAAATATCGAGTCTTCCAGCAATATTTTATGTGTGTATTATATGTATAATGTTGTATGTTGATGAGGTGCTCATGCACGGAATTTGTTCAGAATATAGTTAGCTATTTTAGAATCAGTGTTATTGATGAACCTAGGTGCAGTTCCTACCTAATTAGTCGTTTTCAGGAGGTTAGGTAAGGCCAGCAGCAGATGTACCAGTACGCAGCATTATGTACACGCCCTGGGATATACAGTTTATCATGCTCTTATCTAAATTCGAGGGATCCATTCTGGTGAACTCTGGCGCCCATACTACGGACATTTCGGTTAATTATGATTATTAATTTTATTAAGTTTTTGAGTAATTTTATTTATATATTTTATTCATGATTTTATTTATTTATTATTATCATCAAATAATTGTTACAATTGTCTTCCCAACGTGTGGCTGAATGATTGGTACATCTGTTAGGCTTATAAGCGTAGGTGCACTTGTCAGGTGTGGATGGAATTCTACAAACTATGTCAGTGAAGTGTTTTATATGTACGTGATATGTATGTTGGAGTATGAAGAAATGTTGTAGCGAGTCGAGTATTATAAAATTGAGAAGTAGAGAGGTTGTTAAAGTTGCTGGTACTAAGAATCAGGAAAAGAGAAGTCAAAAGAATTCCACCACATTGAGATTATCTAATTTAAGTGAGAATAGCGAAATGGCTGATAGTAGGAAAGATCAATTTGCAACGGTAGGTGACGAACCGAGTAACCTGTCTCAAACTCAGAATGTAGGGGATCAAGGGGAGGCTTTAACTTTTAGTATGATTAAATCACTATTTAATGAATTGTCCACTAAGAGTGATGAATTATCCAGTAAAATGGATAGGAAGAATGAAGAGTTGAAGGATGAACTCTCCAGTAAAATCGATAATAATAATGTTGAATTGTCTAGCAAGATTGATAGTCAGAGTAAAGAGTTGAAGAGTGAATTGAGTTTTTTAAGTAATGAAATATACAGTATTAATAGTGAATTAAATTCAGTTAGTATGGAATTGTCTAGTAAAATTGATAGTTTAAGTAGTGCTGTGAATGGTAGAATAGATGAATTGAACCAGAAGTTTGACCATCAAAGCAGGGAAATTCAGGAAGTCAATAACAAGGTAGAAGCTCAATGCTTGGAATTGACTGAGAAAATTGAATGCCGATTTAATGTAGTTAGGAAAGAATTTGTTGAAAACAGCAAGGAATGTGATAAGAGAATAAAAATAGTGGAAGATAAAGTCGAAGAAATAGATAGAATTAAATCCAATCAGAACGTTTTAGCGAAGCGTATAAATGAGAAGGATGAGAAATTGGAGAAAGACCTTAAGTCGGTAAAAGATGACCTCAAGTCATTAGAAGGAAATGCCAGAATGGTAGTTGAAGAAGGAATTAAAGCATGTCATGTAAAGTTAAGGCAGGAGATCAGTCAAATCCAAGTAGGTAGCAGCATATGTAATAGGTACGTATCTTGTACGAAGGACTCTGAATTACCCAAGTTTAATGGTCGGCAGTTTAATCCGATGGAATTCTTGAAAACGGTGGAGAAACGGTTTTCCAAGAATCTTGACGATGGTCTGATTGATGTTGGATGTTGCATTTGTTGGAGAAGCGAGATCCTGGTTTCAAGTTTATAGACAGGGTATTTCGAGTTTGGAGGAATTTAGGGAGAAATTTAGTTCTAAATTTTGGAGTGAAGCTATTCAGGGAAGGGAAAGAGATCGCGTGCTATTTGGCAAGTATAAACCTCAGGAAGGTGTATCTATGACGGAGTATTTCTTGGCGCATGTTCTGATCAGCCAGAATATTGAAGGTCTAGCATCGGAGAGAGATACAGTCCGCCAGATGTTGAGGCATTTTTCTGAGAAGGTCGGATTAGCTGCATGTATGCAGAATATTGTTACGATTAAGGAATTAGAGCAGCTGTTAGGTTTGATGCTTTGGAAGGCCAGGGGAGGACTAGGCAAAGTGAAGGTAGAAATTACGGGGATAATGGGAGACAAGGTAATCAGGTAGCGGGAGATAGGAATAATCAGAATTTCAGTCATTCTAGGCAAGTGAATCAGGGTGGTAATTCCGGAAGGGGAAACAGACAGTCTAATCAGGGAGTTAATCACCAGGAATATTTTGGCAGAAGACCTAATCAAGGGGAATCAGAAAGTAGGGGGCGTACGGATCAAAGACCGCCAGATCAAGTGCCGAGACATGATAATAGTGAACAGTCCACGTCAAGTAATTTAAACCGGAATCGGACTTCTTAGTTGGGTCAGATAGGCAGTCCGAAACCGAAATTCCTATTCACGTGATGAAACAGGTAAGTTATGATTTAGACGTGAAAGAGGAATTATTGTATGACCATGTGTTTTGTGTTCAGGGAGATTTTGAGGATAGGGGGCGTGATGAAAGTAAGAAAGATGTGTCGGATGTCTTACTTTGTGCTAGTGGTGATGGTAATAGCGGTGTTGCGATCGATAATCTTGTGGAAGTTTCTGAAATTGAAAGCGAAGTTTTTTGTGAAGTTGATGAAGGTTGTTTTGTGAATGAAGAGTGTTTACAGAGTATACATCATGAGGATGTTTTTGTTGATTTAAGTGTACGTGAGGAGAGTAAAGTTAGGTCCATTATGTGTGAAAATGGTGACTTTGAGATTAATGAAACTTCTGATAAGAGAGTCGAAAGTAGCAGTGTTGTTGGCATGAAAGTGGTGCAAGTGGGAGCTGATATGGAATGTGGTGAAGATGGATTAATTGTTGGGTCATTAAGTGGTAATGATAGCAACATTAAAGTGTATTATGGTAAGAATTTCTGTAATAGAGTGAACGTGAGTGAGAATGGAAATGTGCGTGAGATGAAGGAAAGTCTATCCAAGCGAGTGTGTAATGTTTTATTTAATTCTGAGAGATGTGTGAATGATTTGAATGACGTGTTGAATGATAGCGATGTGGAATGTGTGAAAAAGTATGTGATCTGTTTGCTTGCATTAATTATGGTTTTGTGGAAGATTAAACGTAGTGAGATTCCCGCGCATTTCAGAAATAGGGATTTCCTTTTTATGAATGTTCCGAATGAAAGTTTGTATGATTCTTGTGTGACTGGATGGTACGAATCTTTGTGTGTGAGATAGAGTGTATTCTAGAAGTAGTTAGTTTTATTACGGTACGCATTCCTCGTCTATCGATGCCAATGTTAAGTTTATGTATAGTTTTTTTTTCCATTTATATCAGGGTCCGTATACTGTGGACAGTAGAATAGGCAAGTGTGCTTATAGGCTCCTAACCACTGACGACGAGGTCCTTGGGACATTTAATATCTATAGCCTTCGCAGATATAAGAGATAGGATCTGCAACTTGGATGTATATATTATCATTTATGAGTTATGTGTACAGTAGTAAGAAGGGATTGTGTTCAATGGTATATGAAACAATCAGAGTTGTGTGTATATAGCCATATTATTATTATTATTATTATTATTATTATTATTATTATTATTATTATTATTATTATTATTGTACCGGGCGGTACACCTCCACGCCCCTAATTTAAAAGTTGCGCCAGTTGAAACTCCTCTGCTGGAGGAAGTCTGAACTTTATTGACGGTATTAATTTTCAAGTTTCTCAGAAGATGTCACTACCTGGAAATTTTAGAGTTTTTGAACTGTGTCATTTTCGACGTATTTTGTTTTGCTTGTAGTAAGAAGTGTGAACTTTCTCTTCTAGAGGACACTACTGAAGATCAACTATAGTGCACCCTAGTGCGGAGTGAAAGAACTGTTTTTTTTGGAGAAATTTTTATTTCAAAAGTTTGTTTCTTGTTAAATTTCTTTCTGTTACTGTTTAAGTTGGCTGTATACCCCTCTCCTTCCCCTTGTTTTGTACTTAACCAATCCCGAATTTCTTTTATTAATTTCTGACCAATCCGAGGTATCTTCCCCCAACTTGAATATGTTGCTGTATCCTACCCAATAAAGAGTTTGTGGGAGGGTGTTTTCATTCCCCTAACGCCTCGAACCTTCCGCGAGAGGATATAAACTGCTGATTTTAGGGTCTCCGGGCCACTTCTGTTCCATCTTTTAGTGTGTAAAGTACATAGCAGGGGGCGGGAAGCGCCTCTTTCTTCGGCGGCAGTCAACAACCAGGTAATGGCCGATTAATTACTTCTGTTCTTGCTTGCTCAGCAGTTTAACTCTCGGGGCGGGTCCGAAGTTTTTCCATTATGTAACCTTCCCTAAAATGTAAAGGAACTTGTATCTATTCCATCTTTTAAACTGCATATCGGGATAGAGAGTGCTTAACCCTCTCGAGTTCCCAATCATATTGTTTTGAGGTGAACTTATTTTTCTCAACCTATTCTTAGTTAACATAAAATAAATTGTTCTTTTCTAAAGTCACCTCTGTAGTATGGGATTAGCCCTTGCATCAGTGGCCTAGAGCCAAATTAGGTTTTGAAACAAAGTGTATTAGGAGTGCAGATCGCCTCCTCTCAAATTGTTATTTTGGAGGTCATGTAATTACCCCTTTTCATTTAATAGACCTCAGTAGGTTGGGTATTTTACCCCTGTGTCTATGTCCAGTGAGGACAACTTGAAGGTGGAGTTTGGTGTGGCCTTTGAGAGGCTTAAAGTTGAGAGCGAGTGGCTCTTTTTATTCGAAAATTGAGTGTTGTATGCCTCGTGGAGGCTTTTCAGTGTAATTTGGAGCAAATGTTCCTGAACATGAATGGGGTTTTCTGCCCCTCTGGTAAAACTTATTTTGAAGTAAGGTTGGGCTGATTGCCCACGAATTGTGAAACAAGGGCGCTGAGCCCAAATCTAGTAAATATTGTACCTACATTTTGGTTGACTTGCTACTCTGTACCTGCCATGTTTGTTATTTCTTTATCTTGAAAAGAAAATATAACCTTTTTAAATTTTACATTAACTTTGATTCCGTAGTTTGAGACCCGTTCACGCCCGCACCTTCTTTCACCTCTACCTACCACTAAAACACGGTAACAATTATTATTATTATTATTGTTTGGACAAATTGTATTTCGTGTGTGCGAATACAATGCAGTAGACGCAATGTATATATCATTATTACAGTAAACTAAGTGTTCAGTTATGTATAAGGTTATGTATGAAGTTCTGTTTTATGGTGAATCATAATATATGATATCATCGATTCACCAAGGGGGCGTTATGTGATAGTACATATATCACACCCCCGAATTATATGTAGAAGGTAGAGATATTATTGTCAGTATTCGATTTATTATTATTATTATTATTATTATTATCGGTATTTCATTTGTATGTTTTGTCATTTATATTTATAAGCTGGAAGATATCCACATATGTAGGTATGAGTAATTTGTTTTGCATGAGTGGGAACACATTGCTTTAATAACTCTGGTAATTCGAATGAGTCATATGGCTACCCCAGTGTCTGTTGTGATGTACTTGTGTCGGGAAATTCATGAGTCATGTATATATCCCGGCCTGATGAGATGAGCTTGTTGTTGTACCAGGGAAATTTGATGATTCATGTAAAACTCCCCAGAGTTTGTTATTGTCTTGGGAGGAAGAAGTAGTTCAGGGCTTGGTCTTGACAAGAGGTTCACTCATGATTGGTGGGCAAGCACCAATCAAGACGTCTCATCTGAGAGGAGGGGGATGTTGATGTCTATAAAGGTTGATCATACGGCGGCAACCAGGGGACATTGTATGGAACATTGTAAGGGTGATTGTAGAGGTGATTGTAAAGGAACGAGAAGGAAGATAACTACAACTACAACTGAGGCACTGTACGGGAAGGAAGTGGTGCTGATACACGGTACTGGAGTGACACGGCTGCAATGGACTGGACTTCAAACGTTCGTGGAGCGTAGTCTTGTTATGTTTGTGGAAAGTGGCTGATTGTGGAGAGTGTTTGCGCATTAAGTATTGTAGCACTTGTGGCGGCCTAGCATTATATGTTGGTGAAAGCTATCTCAGACTTTCCATAATTTATGTTGAGGATCGACAGACGTGTGTATATATCTTTACAAGTGTTAAAATATGTGAACACAGTAGTACAAGGTACAGTATCTGTGTGATGTGATAACTGCCGATTATGAGAATCGGTAAGTCGAATTAATATAGAGACAGTGAAGGGTATTTATCTTCATACATGTACATTGTTCATCGGACCATCTACAAATGGTAGCTTAGTTCTCGCTTTCGTTTTCCCACGATTTTCATTATTATTGTTGTTGTTGTAAATATCGAGTCTTCCAGCAATATTTTATGTGTGTATTATATGTATAATGTTGTATGTTGATGAGGTGCTCATGCACGGAATTTGTTCAGAATATAGTTAGCTATTTTAGAATCAGTGTTATTGATGAACCTAGGTGCAGTTCCTACCTAATTAGTCGTTTTCAGGAGGTTAGGTAAGGCCAGCAGCAGATGTACCAGTACGCAGCATTATGTACACGCCCTGGGATATACAGTTTATCATGCTCTTATCTAAATTCGAGGGATCCATTCTGGTGAACTCTGGCGCCCATACTACGGACATTTCGGTTAATTATGATTATTAATTTTATTAAGTTTTTGAGTAATTTTATTTATATATTTTATTCATGATTTTATTTATTTATTATTATCATCAAATAATTGTTACACCGTATCGACTATATCATCCAATTAATTGAAGGAACAAGAATCCACCTGATCGATACTTTCACTTTTATTTAGCCTTAGGCAAATTCAATAGACATTAGATTAAAAGTTCAGAACATGTTTCGAATGCATTGCATTCATCATCAGCTGCTTACATTTGGCAAAAGTAAAAATTAGCTAAGAACAGTCTCACAATTTTCTTAAAACCTTAAAAACAAGTGTTAGTATTGCATGTGTGAATGGATGTGGTAGGGGGGGGGGGTGGGTTAGAGGGGGGATTGTTAGTTAAACTATGACTTATTATTAAAAATCTTGATGTTAAAACCACTGATGGACTAAAATATAGTTCACTATAAGTCTTGTGAATTTTCCATAAGTTCGTTGATTGCTGAAGAACTTATAGTGAACTATATTTTAGTCCATCAGTGTTTTTAACATCAAGATTTTTAATAATAATAAGTCATAGTTTAACTAACAATCGCCTTCAATGCATCCCCCCCTCTACCCCCCTCCCCCACATCCATTCACACATGCAATACTAACACTTGTTTTTAAGGTTTTAAGAAGATTGTGAGACTGTTCTTAGCTAATTTTTACTTTTGCCAAATGTAAGCAGCTGATGATGAATGCAATGCATTCGAAACATGTTCTGAACTTTTAATCTAATGTCTATTGAATTTGCCTAAGGCTAAATAAAAGTGAAAGTATCGATCAGGTGGATTCTTGTTCCTTCAATTAATTGGATACTTGAATCAGCAAGATGATTTAACACCTGTTTAAAACACAGATAGCCCAGAACTGTTTGGGAGAGCGAAAAATCAGGTATTGATACATCAAGATACATCGTCCAGCCACACTTCTTGATCGACTCGTTTGTTCTCAGAGAGAATGGAGATGGAAACTGAAATCCGATCAATTTCTTTTACTGACATTCCGGTGAAGGCACCCGGTGGGTCACCCACGGACTTCTGTGCATTTGGACTCCTATAAAGAGCCTAAGGAAATAGACGTCCACGCACTATCAGTGGAAATCCTTTCAGGTGGAGTGGGATAAGATAGATATGCTAGCTCTGCGAAAAATTCTGCTGCAATGGAAATTACGTTGTTGGGCTATATCTAGAAATTCTGGCTTTCCAAATGAGCATAATCGTTTGTGGAGACATGGCTTCAAACATCCTCCCCATAGATCCCGAACGACCTTCTGTACTGTCTGCTCCGTGTGCACACCCAAAGATTTTAAGCACGCGACGCCGCTGCTTACATGGTTGGTGGGCAATATTGTCATTCTCACTATTGAGGTATTCTCTCCAGTGCTAACTTCTTTACTGTTGTGTACGGTCGTCCATTCTTGATGTCCGTCATAAATTATTTTCCTGGTCTTCCTCTTCTCCTTTTGGCCTCCGTACTTCACTCCATCAGATTGGGGCACTAAGTTGAATGTCTTAGCAGGTGACCTATGCATCTGTTCCTAATATTTTTATCAGCTGATACATTTCATTCGAACTTTTCAGCACTTCATCATTGCTTAACCTACTGGCCCAGAGTATTTTTAGCATGCCGCGCCAACACCACATTTCGAAATCCCAGATTCGAACTCCACTGTCACCAGTCCTGAAGGTCGTCTTCCGTGGTTTTCCCTTTTCACACCAGGCAAATGCTGGGGATGTACCTTAATCAAAGCCACGGCCGCTTCCTTCACACTCCTAGCCCTTTCCTATCCCATCGTCCCCATAAGACCTATCTGTGTCGGTGCGATGTGACGCAACTTGAAACAAATATGTACATATTGTGAATTATGTCGTTCTCTCTCATTCTATTTCTGTATTCTGTTTTCTATAAATCTTCCAATATTCCCATGATGTCCAGAGACCATTATTTGAGTTGTCGAGTCGAGTCCGACTGCTTTGAGAGATTGGTGAATTTCATGGATGCAATGCTGTCTTCTTTTCAAGATCTCTAATTAGTAGTTCTCGTAAAAGCCGATTTCCTCGCAGTCGCAAGATGTGCAAGAGATACGAGATTATTTTCTTCTTCATTGTGCTTGGATCAATCTCTCGATAGACAGTTTCATTCGGAAGGATTATCCAGACTCCCTCGACCTGGTATTTTTTATTTATACAAGTTCTGTTGGTTCTTATTTCAGTTTTCAAGAGCTGATCAGTTATTTTTTCGTTTTTAATTTGGAGCAGGGTTTCACAATCATAAGTGGCTTCCGCGAGAGTTATGGTTTTATAGTGCTGTATCTTGGTGTTTGACAGGCATTTCGTATTATACGTTGACCAAGTTAGAAATAGAGCTTTTTTCATTTTGTTAGTTCTATTTATCCATGTTTCTTTCTCGTTTAATTTGTGTGGTGGTTTCTCCAAATTTAAATTGTAGAACTATGTTAATTTTTTGATCATTTGGGCTTATACCGTGTCAAAAAAATAAGGTGAAATTCTTTACGCTTCGCAGAGAACGTTGCTCTGCGTCATCAGAAGAGCAAGGCTTCTCCAATAATGACTTTATTTAGGCTCAGGGGTTTCATGGGTTTCTCAGATTATTTTTTTTTATCCTATTTTAGGTCGATTTTTTGTAGATTGGTGATCTGAGCATGAACTACTTCTAAGTCAAGGGCTAAGAGAGCTAAATCATCTGCAAATTCTAGGCAGTTTCTTTTTTATTGTAGGTTTTGCTTCAATTTTGATTCTAGGTAGGTTTTCCTTTTGCCAAAATTTCATGACGTAATCGAGAGCCATGTTGAAAAGCAGTGGAGATAATAATCCATCAGCTCGTCAGAGGCCAGTTTTTATTGCAAAATATTTTGACGTTTCTCCCCTGAAGGTTACCTTGGAATTTGTGTCAGTTAAAGTTAGTTTGGTGATTTTTATTAATTTGGGACTGTATTTGAAAGGTACTTTCAGATGTTCTTTAACAATTTAAATTATGAACCGTCAATAACCACATACATTTATATAATTCTTCTTCTCAATTCTCAAACCTAAGACTGGTTGGCAGCAATTCGTCTTCT
Source organism: Anabrus simplex (assembly GCF_040414725.1). Taxonomy (NCBI): domain Eukaryota; kingdom Metazoa; phylum Arthropoda; class Insecta; order Orthoptera; family Tettigoniidae; genus Anabrus; species Anabrus simplex. The sequence continues at coordinate 40,323,124 of NC_090276.1, forward strand.
CCACTCTTCTCTGCAATCCGCTAATCTCTTCATTTCCACATGTGAGCCTGCTCCTACGTCATCTCTGATCTGTCTTGCATATTGCAGTCTAGGTCTTCCTCTTCCTCTTTACCTTGAATCATTCCTTCCATGAAACCATTGTCCCTATAGAGATGGCCAATTAATTGGTCTCTTCTCTTTCTTATTGTTGCTAAAAAAGGACCTTTTTTTCACCTATTCGTCTAAGAACTTATTCATTGCTGAGTTTTGCTGTCCATGAGATCTTTTCCATCCTCCTCCAGCACCACATCTCAAATGCTTCCAGACGTTTCTTATCACCTGCACTAATAGTCCACGTTTCTGAACCATACACGGCCACACTCCAGACAAAGCACTTAATAAATCTCTTCTTGGTCTCGACATTTAAATTCCTTGATGTAAGTAGTATCCTTTTCTTGTAAAAAGCAATCTTTCCTTGGGAAATTCTGCTCTTTATGTCGACAGAACTTTTGCCATCTGGAGTGATTTTACTTCCTAAGTAGGTAAATACATTTACTTGCCTTAGTTGTATATCATTAATTCTGATGTCGACTGCAATATGCTGGCGGTTGCATACCATAATTTCGGTCTTTTTTTTTATTAATTTTCATGTTATATTTATCTCTCAATATCTTATTCATTCTTATTAATGCACTTTGTAGCTTCTCTTCGTTCTCCTCTATGACAACTATGTCATCAGCAGATCTTATCATTTTGATTTCTACTCCATTTATCTTTATCCTCAACTATAATTTTTTAATGCTTCGCTCCAGTTCGAAAGTCTAAGGTGTAAAATAAAAGACTTCGTCCACTGGAGCGAAAGGGAATTGAGCCAACGGCACGTGGTGTTCCCAAGCAGTCATTCATCCAGGTACTGACCACGCCCAATGTTGCTTAACTGGGGTGATCGGACGAGAACCGGTGTATTCAACATGGTATGGCCATTTGTAGTTGCAACCTAAAATCATCCGAAGATTTGGGATGAAGACCCTCAAGAAAAATTGAGCAGATGGTATTATAGAAGTTCCTCGTAGGTACTGAATTTTTCTCAGATACAGCTGAAGCTATAGGCCTAGATGTTGTTTTGGATATTCACAGGGTTTGTATCTACATGGGGGTAAATTATATTCTGAATTCAAATTAAGTTTGATTAAATATTTAATGCGAAGAACATACGATATCTACGCTCATTGTTTATTTTGAGCGATTATACATTTTGAATTTGACATTTCTGTATCCTGAACATTTTTGCTTGTGACCTTATCTGATTCGGCTTCTTAGTTGTGGAGTGTTTAAAGTAGACTTTCTATACATTGGACTTTGTGCTGTGAACCGTTTGAACTGGAATGTTGCAATTGTATTGTTGATACGTTTTAGCGGCTTAGGTCACTGGATGCCATTAGTTTGTTTACTTCTGACGCAGTGATAACAGGGCAGACGGGTTAGTTGTTATACAGTTGCATCTGCATTGAGAGTGACTGGATGGGTGTCCAAATTTCTAGAAAATAGAACTCGGTGAATTTGAGTAGTTATCTGATCATGTAGTGTTTAAGAATGGGGTTCCTCACGGCAACGTTATTTGACCTTTATTATTTCCTGTATGTATGTATGTTCAGGCTTCAGCCCTAAGGCTGGTTGTATATACAGAATAAATAATATGATTAACGAACTTGAATCTCAGATAAGGCTCTTTGCCGAGGATATTATACTCTACAGTATAGAGTAATGGGTTAAATAAGTTACGTCGAGAGATGGCCCTACTATCCTCACTGTTCTCGGATACTGCATAAAGTGAGACCAATGTGGTCTCGCTTTGGGATTATCATTAGTGAAAACCTCGAGCGGAGTCCGGCTTAATAGCTAAAAGGTAAGCGTGCTGTCCTTTGGTCACAGGGGTCCCGAGTTTGATTCCGGCAGGGTCGGGAATTTTAACCATAATTGGTTAATTTCGCTGGCACGGGGGCTGGATGTGTGTGTGTCGTCTTCATCAGCATTTCAGCCACATCACGACGCAGGTCGCCTACGGGAGTCAACTGAAAAGACCTGCACCTGGCGAGCCGAACTTGTCTTCGGACACTCCCGGCACTAAAATCCATACGCCATTTTTTCACCTCGAGCGGAAGTATTCGAATACATTTATCAGGTCTCGAGATATCTCGAGAACTTACAAGAAACGAATTCTTCAACATTTTGTGTCTAATACTCCCATCACTACATGCACCATTTTGTAAGGTATCCTTGGAAAGATTTCTACGTCCCCTTTACAATATAATGACACAGAAATAAAAAAACTTACAAAAATAACGACAAAAATGACTGGATGAATTTTTGTGTAACCAGGGTGCCATGAACAAGGTTTGTATACGCGGTGGTTGGAAACAACGCGAACCGGGTATATGAGCGGTGGAAAGATGGTCATACTGATATAAATTTCTTAAAATCGATATTTCGGGCCGTTTGCATTTTATCAGCTGCTGAATTTAACCAATCAGATCGTTTCGCGGGAGAATGGTCTTTGCAAGGCCGTGTTGCTAAATCTGCATCTTGTGAGCTATCTCGAGAAATCAGCATCAAACATAATAATGCTATTTGCTTTAAGTCCTATTAACTTCCCTTACGGAGACTCCGAGGTGCCGGAATGTAGTCCCGCAGGAGATCGTTTACGTATCAGTAAATCTACCGACACGAGGCTGACGTATTTGAGCACCTTCATATGCCACTGGACTGAGCAAGGATTGAACCTGCTACGTTGGGGTCAGAAAGCCAGCACCTCAACAGTCCGAGCCACTCAGCACGGCTCAAACACAAACAAAGTAGCCCACCATAGTGTAGTCTACTTGTTATGGAGCAATCCTGTCAGCTCGTGGGTTCGTGTTCAGATCCCTCCCCTGGGGTAGTTTTTTCTACGACTGGTGCCCTCGAAGAGATCTGATTGGCTAACTGCAGCAGCTCATAAAATGCCAAAGGCACAAGATATGGAATTGTTTTCCTTCAAATTCATTGGCGTGCGGTGAACATATTCAATACCCCAGCTGCAAAAATGTTTTTTTTAAATATATACAATCGTAGGCCCACTACACTCTCTAAAGCCTAATCTAAACTAATCAGCAAAATTTAACTGGTATTTTACCGTCGTTGAAGTTTTATAGTTTCACTCGCATACTGAGTATACGTGCATCAACGACAAACGAGGGAAAATATTTGTCACGACGTATAACACACGTTATATTCATGAAGACTGTCACAGAAATCGCGAAACCTTAACCTATAATCCAAGAGGAACACTACATAAATTCACTATATACCACCATCACAGACAACTATTCGCGCTTAATTCTGTGTTCATGATGGGCAACCTAAATATTTTTCTGCGACTATCGGAACACATACTCTACACTTGCCATCAATGAATTGCTCGAAAAAAATGTATACATGCCGAAACCAAAGACTAAAATATATTCTTCTATATTACAATTGATTTCATATACTGGCTCTATTTTTATTAGCAAGACGATGTGCAAGTGGTTATACTGTTAAGATGTTGATATTTTTTCTTGCAGTCTCCAGTGTGTGGCGCTGAAGACTTCGAGTGCCAAGTACAAATTAAAACTAACACCCTTTACCTAAGCTAGCTGCCCTGTCGCCGTAAATTGCTGTCGGGGGAGGGGGCACAGCTCCGCCTCGGAAGCTTCAAGTGCATGCGTCACCCAAGTGACCTTAAATTTCGCTGGGGGTAGCTCTCTATCGCTCGGCCAAGAAAATCCAGCTCGCTGGAGAAGCTGAACTGCGGTAGTGCGAGCGGATTGTCGAGACAGCTGTACTTGGTTTGGCTTAGAGGTTCGCAATTTTTTAAAAATTATAAAAATCGTTCTAAGGAATAATTAGAAAATGTTATTACAAAGTTCTTTACCCCAACAGTGCTGGGGTAGATGGGGTTCGGTGCATGCCACTGTTCAAATGATTTATCATTATAAACAACACGTTAACGCTCATATGCTCGGTTCAGGTTGTTTTCGAACTCGCTGTATAAGTTAGCAAAATTCTACGATGCACCAATTATAATAAACGGGTGATGGAACTGACGTCAACAATTATCGTGGCGTTTCTATCATACCTTTTTGTACTTACAAGCTGCTCTCCAAAGCACTGCAGGCTAGGCTAGTAGAACAAATAGATCATCGACTTGGCGAATATCAAGATGGATTCAGAAAAGGGAGGTCCTGCGTTGAGCAGATTTCATGCTTGAAACGGATATTGGAAAATTGCATCTCTAAGGTCCTGGTAGTGGTCTTCGTTGACTTTAGGGAAGCCTTTAACTCGCTCGACCGGGAAGTATTGCTTGACATCTTGATAGAATCTGGAGTGGACTCTAAAACACGGGAAATTATCAAGCAAACTCTAACACAGACACATTCAAAAGTAAAATTCGTAGGAGAACTGTCCAAAGAGTTTTTAATAATTATAACTGGCATCAGACAAGTTGATGGACTGTCCCCAGTTCTCTTCAATTGCGCGTTAGAAAAGATCATCCGAGAATGGGAAAAGGAATTTGCCGGACAATGGTTACTGAACAACGTTCACATTGGAGACACACAAAAAAAGAACGACGTGAGAGTAAACTGCCTTGTCTTCGCTGATCATCTCGTGGGACCTTTCCCATCAACCCCCATAGCTCATGGGACCATGTGACGGCGAAAATTACCCCAACTGGGTCATGAAATGAAATGTCGTATGGCTTTTAGTGCCAGGATATCCCAGGACGGGTTCGGCTCGCCAGGTGCAGGTCTTTCTATTTGACACCCGTAGGCAACCTGCGCGTCGAACTGGGCCATGATCACATGGGACCACACACCACAGATATCGAGAGTCAAGGGCCCTTTTCTGTCTAGAGACAAATGTCGCCTCATCTGGATTCTAAAATATAATCCGAACTCATGAGCTAACAAATGCCCTTACGACAGTGCGAGCTATACCGCACCTCCTCCGCTCCGAGATATGAACACCGGCCTCCCAGAGACTCAGTGCATCCACGGCTACAAAATTTAACTAACTTACAGGCTTAAATGAACGGAAGAAATCTAGGATGCATTTTCTTGGCAAATGATAAGCATGAAACAATTTAATGAATTTAATAACTCGTGTTAAACCACATAAACAAATGCATGAAAACCCTGATAATGAAATATAATTAACACTATTATAACTCATTTAAGTTTTACAAAAGTAATGGAGATCCATCTCCCGTTGTAAAAACCTAATGAAAAACTGATGACATCTTTCACAATTATTAATTACCAATTAATATGATACGGCTTCAATTCTTGACTGAATTGTTGATCAACCCATCAATCCACCATTTGATGTTGGGAACGGACTTCCTAATCCTATTACAATAATTAAAAAATAACACCTTTATACATATTTAAAGATTTTGCGAATGCGAAAGTGTTCCTCAAGGTATTCCATTTTTACACGAACAACAAAACACTTTAATTAATCTGGAATTAGCATCAGAGTGGTCGCTGATTAAAATATAACCCAGTTAAATCACAAAAAAGAAACGTGAGATGAAGAAAACCTTAAAAACGCTACCCGTGTGATAACGACAAACAATCCATTAATAACTGACTGGTCTGGGTGTGAACACTCATCTCCCCACATACGATGACCGATAGCACAAGAACGAGAGGGACAGAACCCTCTTCTCTACAATAAAAACAACAAAAGAGTCATATACAAATAGAAACAATATTTACACATAAAAATGCACTTGAATCCATAAGAATTTTGAAAAAGAAAGACATATAACACACACACACACACACACTCACACACACGCTAGCTGTATTCCTGGAGCAAGCATGTTGCTGTGTGACTGCAAATCCCTCATGTGCCGTAGGACTCGATCTAGTGGCCTCGATTGCACCAACAGCATAAGATCCTGAAAATCCCTAACTAACGCCTCGATAAGGGAAATAACTGATAAATCTGACATTAATTTTAATCATATCATTACTACACAAATGAGGAAAACAAATATTGTCTCTTCTACTCCGAGCTGTGTTTGTGTGGAAACCCACCATTTGTATCTGATATTGAGACTTTCGTCAGCACTTCATCCCTTTAAACAGAGATCTCGTTCAAGGCTACGCCATCAGTCATAAATTACAGATCCGGGCCACGCCCTCGACCAGGCAGAGGTTCCTTACTTTAAACCAAGTCTCACAACAAGAAGACGCATTCTCAATGCATCTTTGCGGCTATTTATTTCAATACAACTGCACCAACGTATCATTATCAATGCTGAAATCAATTCGTGCGTTCTCTGCACTCTTCAAATACATCACTATATCTCGCCGTCTTATCATTAATCTCATCTCTTATTCACAGAAGGGTTGGGTTCACACATGGCTCATCGTATCGAAGATTTTCCTCCGGTTTTCCTCGCACACGAGATAAAAATGATCATTTACTTAAAATAAAAGATATGCAACTGTGAAGTAAATTAACTTTAAATATCAAAACATTTGAACTCAAAGAATTATAGGAAAGGGGCCTAGCTACATGGAGGAGGATGGTGTTTCGAGTCCAAGGCACGCCGCTTCTTCACACGCAGGTGTACAGCCATTACTTACTCTAAACATGCAATCTAAACTACAAATAATTTTAACGTTATAAACAGAGTGCTTTTCTAATACCGCATTTAAAACATAATAATAATGTTATTTGTTTTACGTCCCACTAACTACTTTTTAAGGTCTTCGGAGACGCCACATTTAAAACATATCAACAGGAGGTTGTGAGGACACTGTCAAAATGCTATTCTGACATTTAATGAATTTAAATTAGAAGAAGTCTACTACGTTAAGTTAACGACATTAAGGGGGAGACCCAGCTTAACAAAGGAAAAAAATAGGTTAATATGCATTCGATTGTTAACTATGCTAGAATTGTTGTTGACAATTGCTGCACATATCCCAGTGTTGGCATGCTTCGTGGCAACCAGAAGCAACTTCAATAATGTCAGAATTTTAATAATTTTAATATTTTAAAATAAAATATAAAAAATTTCCCGCCTTTTTAAAAGTATATCACTGTTTCCCTTATTAATTCCAAGTTTATAAGAATTTTCGTACTTTTCCTTTTTTAAAGTGTGTATCAAAACTCCAGCTACAAAATAAACCCCGATCATTAACATAGACTATGATTTGGATTTTTGTCGCGTTTTTATTCCGAGCACCAGAAAATAGTAATAGCTTTTTAAATAAAAATGTTATATAAAATCGAATTTAAATCCTATTGATCTGAATGAGGTACAGATTGTAGTACAACATTATGGGAGGAAACTCTGAAAAAATCATAATTATCCGTGAATCAGTAAGAGAGTTGTGAGGAAACCGTGATATATTGTTAAAAAGGCGGGAAATTTTGAACATTTTATTTTAAAATGTTATAATTAGAATTTTGACATTATTGAAGTTGCTTCTGATTGCTCTTAAGCATGCCAATCCTAGGGGATGTGCAGCATTTTTCAACAACGTTTGTAGCATATATAACAATCGAATGAATATTGGCCTATTTTCCCTGTGTTGGGCTAGGTCTCTGCCCTTAATAATTTCCTCCCTCTCTAAAGCACTCATAAAACAGTAAAGATCGTCCCCATTCGCATGCATTAATATGAATAAAATTAAGGTGCTTGAAATTAAGTCTGCCTCACTAGTTTTCATTCCCAACTAATCTAACATGATTAAAATCATATCCCATTGACCACCTTAAGCTATTCCCTATTTGACAATCTAAATTCATCATATTACTCTAATTCTATCCTGACATTATCTACATATTTACAACAAGAAAGAAATACCCCGCACTCACATTTCAACATCGTGTCGGGTTGTCCATTGTTCGAACCTCGCAGGGCTCGCCGCGTTGTTTACTCCATCCTAAGGCTGTTGCAGGCCATGGGTTCCAAAAGGTCCTAGACGTTTCATAAGTTAGGAATTACTCCTTCACAGTAAGTGAGCTATATTTTCACTAATATAGTTCAGCATGAGCTGTATATGAAAATAACGAATTCCACTTCCGACTTCATACAAGCGAAGTTACATCCCGGCAGACACTGGTATGTTCACTGCTACAGTTTATGCGACTCAAAGGAATATTATGGTGGATTCCTATGTTCCAAACTCTGTCGCAGTTTTCTGTACTTCTGTAGCCAAAGTCTATCTCTACGTACTGACAAACACAGTTTATACTTCAAATTACAGTACTTTATTGTACATGGAACTTATTCCTTCTCTACCCGCGTGTTTATCCACACGATTTCACCAGTCCATTCAGGATTACTACTACGGGCTTCGTCTCCATTACAAGGCACTGTCTAGAGAACTGTTTTTTTTTTCCGATACACAGCGCATTACTGCGTCACGATCTCGCGACACAAATAGACGGCACAGTCTCATTATCAATCCAAAACGTCGCGATCGCCCCGCGAATCGAACGTCACTACCGTCTACGGAATTTCGCACGATTGATGCACTTTTATAGAAACTTGATTACTACACTCCCGTTCATATGCGCGGTTCATACTCAAACAAAGGCAAAGTCCGATCTCACACCGGCCGTGTAACTGCCTCTGAAACTTCACGTCGACTGACTCTCCACCCGGACAGGTGGTTCCTTATATGATTTCACCCCGGTTCGGAGATGAGCAGAGGGAGGCTCCCCACTCCAGTTCTAGATCTCCAGTTCTACAAGACCTACGGTATTGGCGAGGCGATAGATTGTGCGGCCCGTAGATAAATATCACTTGCTGTGATGCGGAACCCAAACCGATCGGTACATTAATTATAATCTGCGATCAAACGTCAGGCCTACTTGTGGGAATCCCCATTGAACGTATTAGTTCACAGCTAGCGTGGGAACGCTACGGCCAATTACATAATGCTTGGCGGCGTCATTTCACACACAGAGCTATATTAATCGTACTTATAATTTTGCTAAAGATCAAATATTCTAAACTCTGACTTGACAATGTTTTCCTTGTATAATTTAGGTGACATTTTACCAAATAATCATCTAAAATCACCTCATGTTGGCACTACTGTATTCTTTCCTAGTCGTACGCTCTCACTTTGGGCGTTTCTCAAGCCACGAAACTCTATTTCGGCGCCACCCAGTCGGGTATATTGCGCAACATGATGCAACCAGTCTTCCAAACAGACAAGGAAGCTCGAAGCATGTCTCTTCTTCCCATATATTAATTTCTGAATAAATATTCAAAGTACTGATACGGTCGCATCGGCAGTCCTGTCAAAAAAGATAGAAACAATTGTGGAACAAATAAACATGCTGAAGGAGCAAGCAGAGAAAGCTGGGTTCCAAATTTATTTCGAGAAAACAAATTACATGCATAACCAATATCCAAACAGCACCTCGACACCTAAGAACTGAGTACGGTAAAATAGAAAAAATGGACAGTTTCAGATATCTTGGTGAGATAGTGCAGATGAGAACTAGTGAGAAAGAAACTAACAACAGCAGGCGAGAGAAGGTGACCGAGGCTTTTCGTAGGACGCATGTCCTGTATAAGGAAAAGGAAATCTCAAGGAAAACTAAAGTCAGGCACTATAACATAGCGTTCAAATCCGAGTGTCTGTACACAAGTGAATGTCTCAAGTGACAGGGAAGGCTGGACTGAGGGAAGGAGGGAAGTAAGAGCGCAAGGTCCTCCGCAAAATAATAGGTCTGGGGTAACAGATGGACAAATTGTACAGGGATCATGAACGGTTGATAGAGTCAGTAAGGAAACGACGACTGATGTTCTACAGACATCTGTTCAGGATGGATGCAACCCGACTAAAGAAGCAGATGTTTAATGTGTTGGACAACAGACTTAACGACTCGGATAAATGGTTCAAGGAAGTAAGGAAGGACCTCAAGAGCATGGGACTGAATCAGGAGGACATCTCTAAACGATCAAATCACAGATCAGTCATCAACAACTTCAGCAGAACAGCGGCTGGAGAGAGGAGAGAAGACAGACGACCAGAGAAAGATTGCAACGTTTTAGGGATGCAAAAAAGTTCTCCAGAAGTGCCTTATACTTACTTAACGTGGTCTCTAATGGCCCTAGACGATAATAATACACTGATAATACTAATAATTAAACAAGCATTATGAATATGATTCACAGTACTCACTGTCACTCTAGTTCGCGCGTACAGATGGATCGTTAAGCCTGTACAACTGGCGCAGTGCCTCTACATGAGCAGTAGCGATCAGTGAGACTTTGATGTTTCAAGCGGGCAGTGTACGTCAACAGGCGTGGATATAAAGATGTAACAGAGTGCCAAAAAGGGGCATTTGTGTTTGGCCGTGCCCATGGCCATACGGTGAGTGACGTTTCTGTATTTGCTGGTGTTTCGCAGCGGACTGTTCAACGTGTCTACAAGCAGTAGGGTACTACGTGTGGCCACGAAACACGGCGTCAGAATTGTAGCCGGAAGATGATCGTGACAGGGGAGGCGTTTCACGGCTTGCGAATCAAAATCGTTTCCAAACCCGGCAGGAATTGATGCAGTCAGTGAATGAAGGTCCATCCCAACCTGTTAGCGCGAGAATATTGCGACGGGACCTGCATGCAATGAACATTTGGAGTCGGTCACCTCCCAAGAGGCCATTGCTCACGCAGGTACATAAATTTGCACGTCTTCAATGGGCTAGAAATCATTGAACGTGGACAGAGGCTGACTGGCGGAACGTAATGTGGTCTGACGAATCACATTTTTGCCTGAATTCCAATGACGCACGTCGTCGAATGCACCGAAGGCCAAATGAAGCATTTCATCCTGGATGTGTGCAAGGTCAGGTTCAAATCGAAAGTGGGTCTGTGATGTTTTGAGAGTGTTTTTCTTATTATGGATGAACATGAACCAGCGGATGGTTATGTGTTTCCTTTCAGTCAACATCTGCACGATGAGTATGCTATTGATACCCCGACTTTTCAAGATGACAACAGCAAACTTCATCGGGCAGGACATGTATATGACTGGTTTTATGAACACACCTATACTCCATTACATCCCGATTAGCCTGCAAAATCACCTGACATGAACCTCAATGAAAATCTGTGGGACATGTTGGAACAGCGGGTAAAACGCCGCAATTTGGTGGAACTGCGGGATCGAATCCTCAGCGAGTGACTTAATCTGGATGCGATGTAACTGCACAACCTTGTGGACTCACTTCCTAACGGAATCCATGCGGTTGTCGAGCTCTACGTATACAGAGTGTATCAGAACGATATCGACAAAAATCAGCGATGCTCTTCGTGTTATGTTAAGAACGATGGTGCAATCGGATTGGCGGAGAAAATTGTTCCTTTCGAGAAAATGAGGTTACTTCGTTTCTTCCGGGCACGTGATTCAAATTGTGGAACTTGTGTTCGCTGTGCGTCAGAGGAGGGAAGGGAAGGGCGAGAGGGGAAGGGAAGGGAAGGGAAGGGAAGGGAAGGGAAGGGAAGGGAAGGGAAGGGAAGGGAAGGGAAGGGAAGGGAAGGGGGAATAGAAAAGGGAATGGAAGGGAATCGAAGGGAAAGGGGAAGGGAGAAGAGATGGGAAGGGGAAAGGAAGGGAAAAGGGAATGGAAGAGAAAAAGGAAGAGAAGGGAAAAGGGAAGGGAATCGAAAGGAAAAGGGAATCGAAGGAAAAGGTAAAGGAAAAGGGATGGTAAGGGGAAAGGAAGGGAAAAGGGAAGGGAATCGATGGGAAAGGGGAATGAAAGGGAATCGAAGTAAAAAGGGAAAGGAAAAGGCAAGAGAAGGGGAAAGGGAAAGGAAGGGAGAAGAAAAGGGAAGGGGAAAAGGAAGGGGAGGGAAGGGAAAAAAGGGAAGGTAATAGAAGGGAAGGGAATCGAAGGGAATGAAGGGAAAAGGGAATGGAAGGGAAAAGAGAAGGGAAGAGAGAAGGGGAAGGGGATGGTAAGGGAAGGGGAGGGAAGGGAATGAGTAAGGGAAGGGAAAATAGAAGGGAATGGATGGCAAAAGCGAAGGGAAAAGTAAAGGGAAGGGAATGGAGGGGACACGGGACGGGGAGGGAAAAGGGAAGGGAAAGCAAAATGAAAGGTAAAAGGGATGGGAAGGGAATCGAAGGGAAAAGGGTAGGGAATGGAAGAGAAAAGGGAAGGGAAATAGGAAATGGGAGACAGAGGTGCGAATGCACAACTTTCTCGTTCGTTTCGCATGGTCACTTCCCAGCCGCTGTAGGCAGGGCACAGTTTGTTCTGCACAATGCGAACCCCGTAGAAAGAGAAGAGGAACTTGTACCAGGAAAACAGGCAGCTTTCCAAGCGCTTCGCGACACACTACGCATCCTGAACAGAGTTCAAATGTCACTACTACACAGTTATGAACTGTGCATCGAAGTAGGAGTGGGGCATATTGAACATCTACTGTAATCAAAGCATCCTTTTTTCAGCATTTCATTCCAATTACAATGTTGTGAATGAAGGAATGCACAATTGTGGGGCGCCAGCGTTGCATCTTCCAGCATGTTAAATAATAATGAAGTACGTTACTGCGACCAACAGACGAGAGCAGAAACGATGTAGTGCATTTCTTGACCGACAAGTGTGTCTTATTTACAGTGTGTTCAGTCTTGCCTAAGCCACCGACAAAGGAGGTCGCATTGAGCGGTGAGTCCCGGGAGGGGGAGTGGAGTACGAGAGTGTGGAGTGCTGCAAGGTCGCCGAGAAGTGGGCCGATAATGATTGGTATAGAGCAGTACAGAGCGACGATAGGAAGATGGCAGAGGAAAATGAAGAAAGAAGAAAAGAAGCCAGGTGGGTGTAAAATGGATATGGAGAGGAAAGGAGAACTATTGTTATCGGCAGCAGTGATTATAATTTTACTATGTATTGGGGGAGTCGAATTGAACCCAGGCCCATCATCTAGTAGAAATGAGGAAAGAGAAAATATGGACGCAATCAAAAGAGCTGTACGGGAGGTGTTGACAGAAGTTTGCCCTTTAGGGCAAATAAAAGAGATGATTGGAGAACAGACCAGTAAGATTGACGAAATGGAAGTATGGATAAGAGGAAAACGGACGACATAGCAGCAAAGGTGAGAAATAACACCGAGGAAGTGGTAGCATTAAGGGAAAAAGTAGGACGACTTGAAGAGGAGAATTTAAAGCTGAAAGTAGAAGTGGAAGCGAATATTTTATATAGAAGGAAGAAGTGCTTGTTTATTTATGGAGTGCCTGAGGAGACGAGTGAAGCCAAAGTAATTACAACTTATAAAGTAGTGGACTTAATACAGGGAAAAATGAAAATAAATTTTAGTGAAGTGGATATTGACGATGTGCAGAGAGTGGGGAGAACTAGGGGCAATAGGCCTATAAAGGTTCAATTGTTTTCAACGTTGATGGCGGATATTGTGTTAGCAAATGCGGGAAATGTCCAGAGGGATAAAATATGGATAAGGAGAGACGTGGGAAGTGACGCGATCAGAAATGAGAGGCTACTCAGAAAACACAAGATACTGGCTGTAAAACAGGGGCTGAGGGCAACTATCAGAGGTCAAAATCTAGTGGTGTCAGACAGAAACTGGAAGAGAATCTGGTCTATGGATAGATTGATGGATTTAGAATCGAAATTAAAACAAGAGGGAGAAAAGGAGAGTAGTGCAATAAACTGTAGGCAATGAGGAGAGATACAAATAACAGTGTGCAGAGGATGGACTTATTTACAGTGTGTTCTTATACTGTGTGTGCGCAGTTACGGATGTTTAATAAACGAACTGTGGATATTGCCAGTGACAAACAAGGACAGTCCTGTACGAGTCAAACGAGGAAACTTGTTCATAAACGTGGAGCATTATCTCTGTCTCCACCATACAGATCACTTCCTCTCCTTCCCCTTCTCTTCCCTAAAGCACGACAGCAGCTTGTGCTTTGGCGTATCAAATGCGGCAAGTTCGTCACTTTGAATCGCGCACCCGCAAGTAACAAAGGAATCTCATTTTGTCGAGAAGAAAAATTGTCTCCGCCAATCTGATAGCACCACATTCTTAACAAAGCGCGAAGAGCATCTCTGATTGTTTTCGTCTGCATAGTTCTGATACAGCCTGTATATCTGGGTACAGCTGCAGAGAAATGTGAAGTAAAGGTGTGACAAACGGTTATTTTTCTGTAACTGCTACATATGTAACTGCTACATATGTAACTGCTACAATAAAGTTACTGTGAAAAGTAACAGTTAAAAATAACGTCCAACGTTACTCACCTGTTATCGGTCACAGCCAAGTCACGGCTTCAAGCTTGTCTCGTTACAGTCCCATTCATTCACTCGCACATGCGCGCACGCATCACTACACTGTTGAAAGTCGAAGCCTGGCCGAGGCGGTAAAGGCGCCCGAAAGGTCGTGGGTTCGAATCCCCGTCAGGAAGTCGTAAAATTTAAGAAACGAGATTTCCACTTCCGGAGGTGCATATGGCCCTGAGGTTCACTCAGCCTGCACCAAAAATGAGTATCAGGTTAATTCCTGGGGGCAAAGGCGGCCGGGCGTAGAGCTAACCACTCTACCCCATCACGTGCCAAGGTTAACAATGGTGGAAGCCTTTACCTTCCAATGCACTCTAATTAGCGTTCGTAGCGGTAGAAAATGGCAAACTGCTAATCTAATCGACCAGATATTTAGGAATAAATAAAGAATATATTTCCATACTGATCATATTTTATTCACCTAAATTTCGTAGCTCATATCTCTAGGATGTTTTCAACATTGAGTTTCTTGCCTGAAGGCCTAGAACTGTGGATTTTGTTTATCGAATTGAGCCTCTGTGGACTGCGTGTTAACAACCAATCTCATTTTCAGTGTCTGTGTCTTGTTCGTCTGCCGGCTTTGACATCCTGTCAGTATCTCTTGAGAGCCAGCGCTTTCTTCCGCTCCTCTGGTAAAGGGCCTCCCCGTCTTCCTGGTTCTGTCTACACCATAAAACTCTGGTAGCTTTCCACCATCCTTCTGAAACTAATCCAGTCATTGGTTTCCTCCACCCTAATGTCCACCTTTGTCAGATCTTTCTCACACTCTTGGGGACATTTCAACTTAGATGCTTTTGGTTTTAAAAAATTCCAGATGTTCTTTGTGAGCTGGTCATTATTCGCTCTGAGAAGTCTTTTTTGTACAAATTCAATTTTTGTAATGTGTGTTTTGCATCTCGGACTTCGCACAACGCTTCCAATTTCTAAATGTTGGTCACACGAGTTTTACAAGCTAATGCACGTATAGGCCTATGTCTCTTTAACATTTTTATGTTTCCAAGTACAAACCCAGGGTTCTTAAGCACCGTTTATAATTTTATTCTGATGAGGAGTAAACGATAGTTCTTCGACAAATAGTAGCCTAATCCAAGGCCCCTCTCCTCATTTACCTTCCGTAGATCATGGACTCCTATGTCTTTCTTTCTTTCTTTCTTTCTTTCTTTCTTTCTTTCTTTCTTAATCTGTTTACCCTCCCAGGGTTGGTTTTTCCCTCAGACTCAGCGAGGGATCCCACCTCTACCGCCTCAAGGGCAGTGTCCTGGAGCTTCAGACTCTGGGTCGGGGGATACAACTGGGGAGAACGGCCAGTACCTCACCCAGGCGGCCTCATCTGCTATGCTGGACAGGGGCCTTGTGAGAGGATGGGAAGACTAAAAAGGATAGACAAGGAAGGGGGAAGGAAGCGGCCGTCGCTTTAAGTTAGGTACCATCCCGGCATTTGCCTGGAGAAGAAGTGGGAAACCACGGAAAACCACTTCGAGGATGGCTGAGGAGGGAATCGAACCACCTCTACTCAGTTGACATCCCTAGGCTGAGTGGACCCCGTTCCAGCCTTCTTACCACTTTTCAAATTTCGTGACAGAACCGGAAATCGAACCCGGGCCTCCGGGAGTGGCAGCTAATCACACTAACCACTACACCACAGAGGCGGACCTCTTATTTCTTACGTGAAACAAATAGGACCTTTCGTTCGTGTGAAAGACACTGAAACACATTTAGGTGCGTTAAAGTGTAATTTATTTTTAACGGATCAATGTAATACATTGTTTAAGTCGACCTGTAGAAGATCACAATCACGACTAGAAGAAATACCATCACCTACAATAGACACGCGAAAAATCATTTATGAGTGTCAAAAACATTAAAGGTTCGAGTTTCGAACATTGAGGAGTTCCAGAATAAACATCATATTCTTTTCATGAATTTCCTTGATATGTAACGTATTGCTTCCTGCCATTCGGATAATAGTTAAGTAAACAGAGTAATAAACGTGTGAATCCTAGTGAATTTAATTTACGAAGAAAAATATCCAGATTATTTCTATCGAAAGCCTTTTTGTGGTCAGTAAGTATAACACCACACTGACCCCATTGTCAAGTTCACACACTGCCTGTGTGAAATAAGGTATGGTGTTTATGCTACCTTAAATCATTTTTATATGTCTTTCTGCAGACGCAGTGCTTATATAGAACACGCAATAATAGGCGTAGAAATCTGTGTTTAATTGATGTGCAGAAGTCTAGTAGTATGCCGGGCTGAGTGGCTCGGACAGTTGAGGCGCCGGTTATCCAACCCCAACTTGGCAGGTTCGATCCTGGCTCAGTCCCGTGATATTTGAAGGCGCTCAATTAAGTCAGCCTTGTGTTGGTATATTTACTGGCACGGAAAATAACTCCTGAGTGAGTGAATTTTGGCACTTCGGAGTCTCCGAAAATCATAATTTTTATTAAGTGTATGGAATTTACAGAATGGACAAGTATATACAATATTATACAAAAGAAAAACCTGCAAAGAATACATGGTATGTAGGGAACAATTACACATGGATATCTAAATTATTTATCCACTGCACTAGGGATTCTGAGACATCAGCAAAGTCTTTCCGGTCTCCACCATAAGCACGCAGAGGGCATTCGTCCATTTTCCGAAAATCATTCAAAAGTAGTTAATGGGACTTAATCAAATAACATAATAATAATAATAATAATAATAATAATAATAATAATAATAATAATAATAATAATACAAATTTCCTGGCCTGAGAGATGGCGTCACCGTCTAGGAGGCCCGCCTACCCCTTCAGGGAAGGAATTAGAACATTTTACTAGTAGCAGTACGTCTAATAGGTGTAAGGAAGATGATGGATGATATTATTGATGAATTATAATAATATGTATTATTATTAGTCTATTATTATTATTATTATTATTATTATTATTAGTAGTAGTAGTAGTAGTAGTAGTAGTAGTAGTAGTAGTAGTAGTAGTAAGAAGAAGATAATATTTTAAATCAGATTTTTGGCACCGTGTGGAAGTTTCAAATGCATTTCCTGAAAAAGTTCATTATTTGACTGGATCGATATCACGTAGGCAACGGACGTTTTGCAGTAGCCTATACCCAACATACAGCCTATGTAGTTGTCAAGAAAGTTGTAAAAATAATGTTCAAAGAATGGACACACAATTATTGTCCGGGGTAATTCTCAACTACTGCCCTAAAGGAACAAGATCCATCAATCGCCCAATGAAACATTGGCGAGAGAATGTTTTATAAGCTCGTAACAGGCCAGTAGGTCTGTCGGCGATTGCAGAGTGGGCTTTGGCTGGTCCTACGCCTCTGCATTCGGGAAACGGAGACGGTCAGGTCCCCAAATGTTGTCAAACCATTCTGCGTTATATACTGTATACTATATCTCCTGGCCTGAGAGACGACGCCACCGTCTTGGAGGCCCGCCTCCCCCTTCACGGGAGTAATGAAAGCATTTTAGTAGTAGGTAAGGTAAGGGTTATTCTGCCCGAAGGCAGGTCCGAACCTCCGCAGAGGTGTTCCTGAGCCGGAGTTTACGTGCGGTAGCGTGGTCAGTACCTTTCCGCTCCTCCATTCCCTTATCCCCCACCAACAGCGCGTGGCAACCCATCCAACTCCTGACCACGCCCAATGTTGCTTAACTTCGGAGATCTCACGGGATCCGGTGTTTCAACACGGCTACGGCCGTTGGCTTAGTAGTAGCAGTAGGTCTAATAACTGAAAGGAAGATGATGGATGATATTGTTGATGAACTTAATTTCTCTACATGAAGTAGTAACCCACTCAAAGCCCCACAGTTTTAGCTCTTCAAGCAAGCAACTCAATGTTGAAAACATCCTAGCGAAATGAGCTACGAATTTTAGGTAAATAAAATATAATAAAGTATGAGAATATATTTTGTATGTAGGCCTATTCCTAAAAATTACAATCCCTTCCTTAATCATCGTTGTTTGTATGTATGTTGGGTATTCAGCCCGAAAGCTGGTTTGATCCTCAACAGCTCCACCATCAGCTGTCATAAACGGCCTAGGTGTCATTGAAGAGGCGTACCAGGGAAATGAGGAGTGATGTCGTTTCCCGTTGCTTTCCTCACTGAGCCAGAAGTTGCTTTTATATATCAGTCTGGCAAGTCCACTGAAATGCATGCACCAACCGACCCTATGAGCAATAAGTTCACACCATCGTAACAGGGACTGGCTGCATCAGGAATGGTATCCATCTGTGGCTGTGAGGCCTGACCAGTCTTACGGGGAAAAATGGATAATGGACAGGAGGAGCATTTTGGGATACGAGGTATCTCTCCCGAGCCGTCCGCATTCTATAAGATTTGCTGATGATATTGCCGTACTAGTAGGAAAAGGCAAAAACGTGCAGAGAATGATCTACATATTAGCAGAAACTTTAGGCAAATGGAACTTCAACATTAATGCAAGAGAAACAAGAGCAATGACAATATGTAAAACCAAGAAAATGCCTATAACACTCATCGAAATTGGCCCTGATAAAATTGAACAAGTGAAACAGTTTTGGTACCTAGGAACCCTAATCACGAGTGATAATCGGAGCATATCAAAAGTTTTAAAAAGTATAATAATGGCAAAGAAAGCCTTCCAAGATAAAACGCATCTGCTAGCCAAGAAACATAGCCTATAGATCAGGGCTTCTCAGGGTGCATGCACCAGTGCATTGCGCGGCTCAAGGTGCATAAGATGACTTCGCTAGGTTGATCAGAGTGAAAACCTCTACTCCTCGATTTTGGGCAATAGCTCTGTTGCTCTTTCCCTACGCCTGTCTCTTTCGCTCCACCTGTTTCGCACTTCATCACTCGCTCTGTAGCGCTCCCCCGTCCGAGCCGATTTCAGCCGAGTCGCCCCGAGACAAAACGCTGGCCCGAACCGAACAGAGATGGAACGATGCATGGTGCACAGAACCACAGCGCCTCGCTTAGGACGCGTGAGATTTTGGGTGTTTGAGAGGCCCTACTATAGATATTCAAACTCAGAAGGCCTTTGCAAAAACCTTTGCATGGAGCGTGTTTGTGTACGGCTGCGAAGGATTGATATTAGGAGAGCAGGAAAATAAAAGACTAGAGGCAACTGAAATGTAGATCTGAAGAAGAATGCAGAGGGTAAGTTGGACTGAAACGAAGAGCAATACCAAAGTCCTTAGAGAAATAGGTGATAATCGGAGTCCGGTAACTGAAGCTGAAAAACAGAAAATAAAATGTACACTGACTGACAGAGCAAAAGCAACACCAAGAAGGAGTGGTCAGAACTTTATGCCAATTGCAGGGTAGACTGACGTCACTGAGGTATGCTCATGATGTGAAATGCGCCGCTGTGCTGCGCACGTAGCGAACGATAAATAGAACACGGCGTTGGCGAATGGCCCATTTCGTACCGTGATTTCTCAGCCGACAGTCATTGTAGAACGTGTTGTCGTGTGCCACAGGACACGTGTATAGCTAAGAATGCCAGGCCGCCGTCAACGGAGGCATTTCCAGCAGACAGACGACTTTACGAGGGGTATGGTGATCGGGCTGAGAAGGGCAGGTTGGTCGCTTCGTCAAATCGCAGCCGATACCCATAGGGATGTGTCCACGGTGCAGCGCCTGTGGCGAACATGGTTGGCGCAGGGACATTTGGCACGTGCGAGGGGTCCAGGCGCAGCCCGAGTGACGTCAGCACGCGAGGATCGGCGCATCCGCCGCCAAGCGGTGGCAGCCCCGCACGCCACGTCAACCGCCATTCTTCAGCATGTGCAAGACACCCTGGCTGTTCCAATATCGACCAGAACAATTTCCCGTCGATTGGTTGAAGGAGGCCTGCGCTCGCGGCGTCCGCTCAGAAGACTACCATTGACTCCACAGCAAAGACGTGCACGCCTGGCATGGTGCCGGGCTAGAGCGACTTGGATGAGGGAATGGCGGAACGTCGTGTTCTCCGATGAGTCACGCTTCTGTTCTGTCAGTGATAGTCACCGCAGACGAGTGTGGCGTCGGCGTGGAGAAAGGTCAAATCCGGCAGTAACTGTGGAGCGCCCTACCGCTAGACAACGCAGCATCATGGTTTGGGGCGCTATTGCGTATGATTCCACGTCACCTCTAGTGCGTATTCAAGGCACGTTAAATGCCCACCGCTACGTGCAGCATGTGCTGCGGCCGGTGGCACTCCCGTACCTTCAGGGGCTACCCAATGCTCTGTTTCAGCAGGATAATGCCCGCCCACACACTGCTCGCATCTCCCAACAGGCTCTACGAGGTGTACAGATGCTTCCGTGGCCAGCGTACTCTCCGGATCTCTCACCAATCGAACACGTGTGGGATCTCATTGGACGCCGTTTGCAAACTCAGCCCCAGCCTCGTACGGACGACCAACTGTGACAAATGGTTGACAGAGAATGGAGAACCATCCCTCAGGACACCATCCGCACTCTTATTGACTCTGTACCTCGACGTGTTTCTGCGTGCATCGCCGCTCGCGGTGGTCCTACATCCTACTGAGTCGATGCCGTGCGCATTGTGTAACCTGCATATCGGTTTGAGATAAACATCAATTATTCGTCCGTGCCGTCTCTGTTTTTTTCCCAACTTTCATCCCTTTCGAACCACTCCTTCTTGGTGTTGCATTTGCTCTGTCAGTCAGTGTATTAGTCACATTCTGCGGCATGAGTAGTTCTTTTTTAACATCACTGAAGGAACACTTACAGAGAAAAGAGGAAGAGGACGACACTGAGTGTCTTATTTTTTTCAAGAAGCTGCTTCAGAGAATGATATGCAAGATCTACGCCGAGGTGAAAAGATTGGCTCAAGATAGACATCTATGGTTGCAGCGACAAGGCTTAGACTTTAGGATGTGATGATGATGGTGAGAATAAATGACGGTGTTGACGGTATTTTATTGGACTTATTTAAGCATCACGGAATTACCAATGGCGTATTTCAGTGCCGGGAGTGTCCGAGGACATGTTCGGCTCGCTAGATGCAGGTATTTCGATTTGACCCCCGTAGGCGACCTGCGTGTCGTGATGAGGATGAAATGATGACGAAGACGACATGTACACCCGGTCGCCGTGCCAGCGAAATTGACCAATTATTAGTTAAAATTCCCGACCCTGCCGAGAATCGAACCCGGGACTCCTGTGACCGAAGGTCAGCATGCTAACCATTTAGCCATGGAGCCGGACGTAAGTTGCTTAGAACAGGTAAGTTAAACTATTATTTCATCCACAAATAGTAACGACCGAAATGTCAATCTAATGAAATACAGCTTGCAATAATGTTTAAATATTCGCACGATATTACGGTATTTAAATAATTTTCAGATTATCATGAAATTGCCAGGGTTTACCTTAATCTCATCCGACGTCAGCCGTACCATCCTGTAACGGGCAAACCTTTTCCTCTTAGGTGTCCATGCCACTCCCTCAACTTCTTTATGATTACCTTTCACCATCGTTTTTCTTACATTAATTGTACTTCCACTACCTTGGGCAGCACACCACTTTTCAATCTCTGCTCGATTTTTTTCTTCCACCATCCGACTGTACCATTTCCTACCCGAAAGCAATAGTTTTGGCTGTTACCCCAGAATCCAATCGCCTTATAGTATGTAGTTTCTCATTCATAGCCACTACAACGGTTTTTCGATTACCAGCCATTTCGCAATCTAGGCCTATACATTAAAAGAGTTTACTAGAAACAGCTTTGACAAATCCGTCCGTCCGTTCTACTGGACCGATTTACTTCATTTTTGTTTTATTCTCTGCGGAATTGCCTGCCGGTGAGTCATGATACATTGATAGGCCTCTTAAGTTCAAGAAAATTTGAGCAATCATAAAATCAAATCATTAAATGATCACTTCAATAATTGCAGGCGAAGACTTACCCTAACCCGCAATACATTAGGTACTTAGCTGGTTGCTAAGCTACTAACACTTTCATTAATATTCTGATATGCGTGATTTTCGTCCTTACTAATGTCATTGAAGCAGCCTTGTTTGATTACTACCTGCCAAGCCAGAGAGTACAGTACCGGTCAAAAGTTTAGGACCACATTAAAAAATCATGAAGTTCCATCTAGAACCTACAGTTGTGCTACTAGACCTCTTTATTTTTCCCCTGAGCTCTTGCATCTAATATGAATACATCTCCTGATTTCAGTGATTTACGTCAAATTTTGTATAAGATATATAATTTTAACTGCTGGAAGGTCACATCAGAAAGTCAACATTTTTGGAATATATTATGTACTGTATCATCTAATTGGTTTCAAGCATCACCACCAAGATTCTTTTATAGACTTAGCAATAGTTATGGGTCATTTTAGTATAAATATAAAAAATTCCGAAAAAAATGCGGCACCCATTTTTGTGCGTTTATATATTTTTTTCAAACCAGCGCTAAATAGTCAATTTTTCCTTGTTCTTGTCATAGGTGTCAGTGTGAGCTATCGGGATCAGAAATGTGTTCTTGGATGCCATCCACATAGTGCAAATGAAACTATCAGGGCAGATAAGTTTGATCCTGATAGCTCGTCCTGAGACCTTGGGCCATACATGACAAAGGCAAAGAAAAATCAACATTTTTTGCCCTGATAAAATATAATAAAACACGCGAAAAAACGGGTGCCGCAGATTTTCGAAATTTTTGTATTTATACTAAAATGGCCCCCACCTATTGCTATGTCTATAAAAAAATCTTGGTGGTGATACTTGCAACCAATTAGAGTAGCCTATACAGTACATTATATTACCAAAATTTTTGAATATTGAATTTTCACGACTGCATTGTAATCGAAACAGACTTTCAACGTATTAGGTCGTGTTACGTATATGTAGTACGTGTTGAAGAGATGTTAAGTACAGAACAAAAGTGGCCAGCCGGACACCAGTGGGATCCGAACCCACAACCTCCCGAGCAACCGACGCGAAATCAGGAGGTTGTGGGTTCGTATCTCACTGGTGTCCGGCTGGCCATTTTTGTTCTGTACTTAACATCTCTTCAACACGTACTACATGTACGTAACACGACCTAATACGTTGAAAGTCTGTTTCGACCAAAATTTTTGATTTTTTGGTGTGACCTTCCAAGAGTTAAAAATTCATAACTTCTACAGTATTTGGACTAAATGAATGAAATCTGGCGACATATATCCTATTAGATGTGAGAGCTCAGAAAGAAAATTACAAAGGTCTAGTGGCACAATTTTAAGTTCTGGATGACATTTCATGATTTCTTTATGTGGTCCTAAACTTTTGACCGGTACTGTATACACTTCCCTTGATCACCGAAAAATACTATTCCCTGTTAGATACTCTTTGATTCTCTAACCTTTCCCAGCTTCCAAATATATTCAACAGATGCCAGACTGTTCCTAATAACTTACATGCTGCTAAGAAAAAAGTCTACGTACAAACAGACCCAATCATGATCTACACCTAAGACACCTATCGGGGGATAAATTCGAGAAAGAATGAAAGCCATGTATCTTAAAAAAGTTCTCTGCCTGGCTAAAAACGCTCCTTTGAGACTAACCTATGACCTCACAAGATAACCGTTCTATATAGAACTGCGATAAAAAATACCGTTGCCTTCTACGACACAATATGAAGCTTTACATCAAGAACGGCAGCATAAAAAAAGAGAGAATATATGGATAGATTTTTACCAAACGGCATGATGAAGGGATGAATTCTGACAACAAACTACGGCATACCATGACGTGTTTCTTATTAATTGTTCATAAAACCATTGAAAAGGGCAGGCAAAACAATATGACTACAACAGGCATATCAAGACGAGTTATCTGACTCCAGTCTCTAACGCTCTAGTCTTTAACCCTTTCAGACCGAGTACGCACAATTGTGCGGGTTCGTATTTTGTTTATTCCTGACCGTATTTGATGTTTTTTCGGCGCTAGACCGGACTGCAGTGATTGTGCGGGACACGTGGCGTCTATTTCAAATGTTTTTAGTATGTGCTTGACCGCCAGGGCGAAGGAATAAGAGTTTAAAAAGCACAGTTGATCGGCGAGATAGCGAAAAGCAGTAGTGCCAAAAGTAAGTATTTATTTATTGCTTTTATATTAATCTAGAAGCTTTACTGAATACCGGAATATATTCAATGAAGTGTGTACATTGGTTAGTGAAGGTAAATTTTGAAGATGCATCATCGTATGTGATACAACGAGGTTTTGAATTTTGATACGCACAATTGTGTGGGTCCTTTTTTTCGAATGTTAGTTTTTATTTTGTAAAATAAACTATCAATATGTGTATTGAGGAGCATTTTAGTCAGTTTTTGACATACAAACAAAAATTCACGCCTCCAGTTTTCTTTCAGGTCTGAAAGGGTTAATGAAAACACAAGGGAGCGCACAAAATAACAACTTACCAATATACGCTCTTGGACATCCGATAAACAACTAACGAACCAAAGAACACAGAATTGCTCTCTACGTGTGTTCATTGTCGTTTGTGAAGGGTTGAAAGTGGGTTTCTGTGTCTCATCTGTTCAAGAGTTCTTTCCGATAATTTATTCAGTAGTCTACATAATGTACTGTACCTTATAATTCACTCATCCCGGGGAGAAAACCAGATAAGTCACTTTTTTATGTCCTTCGACACTCACAAGATTACTCATTTCGTCATAATATTGCAGAAATATCCAAAATTCACTTCCAAATTATTCAAAAATACAAAACAGTCCCGGGTAAGAACCAGATAATTTATCTTGGTTTTATTTTGAAAAGGCCCTATTGTTAATAAAAGAGGCTTCAACCAGACGAGTCATTGTGGACGTGAACATTATTGTCCTGTAAATGAATTATTGGCAGTGAATTTACACAGGTGCTTCTGTTAAAGCCGCCTCTGTGGTGTAGTGGTTAGTGTGATTAGCTTCCAGCCCCGGAGGCCCGGTTTCGATTCCCGGCTCTGCCACGAAATTTGAAAAGTGGTATGAGATCTGGAGCGTGGTCCACTCAGCTCCGGGAGGTCAACTGACATGAGGAAAGGGTTCGATTCCTACCTCAGCCATCCTCGAAGTGGTTTTCCGCGGTTTCCCACTTCTCCTCCAGGCAAATGTCGGGGTGGTACCTAACTTAAGGCCACGGCCGCTTCCTTCCTTCTTCTTTGCCTCTCCCTTCCAATTTTTCCACCCTCCCGCAAGGTCCCTGTTGAGCATAGCAGATGAGGCAGCCTGGGCGAGCTACTGGTACTCCTCCTTAGTTGTATTCCCCGACCCAAAGTCTCACGCTACAGGACACTGCCCTTAAGGTGATAGTGGTTGCATACCTCGCTGAGTCCTAGGGAAATAAATAAATAAATAAATAAATAAATAAATAAATAAATAAATAAAGAGAGAAAGAAAGCCGGGCTGAGTGGCTCAGACGGTTGAGGCGCTGGCCTTGTCACCCCAACTTGGCAGGTTCGATCCTGGCTCAGTCCGGTGGTATTTGAAGGTACTCAAATACGTCAGCCTCGTGTCGGTAGATTTACTGGCACGTAAAAGAACTTCTGCGGGACGAAATTCCGGCTCCTCGGCGTCTCCGAAGACCCAAAAGTAGTTAGTGGGACGTAAAGCAAATAACATTATTATAAGAAAGAAAGAAAGAAAGAAAGAAAGAAAGAAAAAAGCCTCTGTTAAAGAGAACTTACTAGCTAACAATACACAAATGCGACTTACACGCTTTGATTTATTTGTAATGGCGAAGTTAGGACTCATAGTCCTCTCTTACACTTAACCACACTTCATTAACAGTGTACATTTGAGAAAAATATTCAGAATCTTATCTTAAAACTACCATTACAATCTACAAACAAAATATGAAACAAAATATAAATATTCTTAGTCCACAATAAACGTACATTCACACACACATTCTCTCTACCGTATTTATTCAGCCTGGCGGCACATATCGAGGAGATGCTCACGGCAAGGCGACTTAAAGGAATTTAAGGTTTTTATGGCTCTAATGTTATGAGGGAGAGAATTCCATATTCTAGCTCCATTCGCAACAAAGGAACGGCTATATGCTGCTGACCTGCTGAGAGGGATAGCAAGCGTACTTATGGAGCGTGTGTTATGCTGGTGGAAAGAGGACAGGAAATTGAGTTGTGAAGATATGTAGTATGGGATATTGTTGTTTAATAATCGAGAGATTAATACTGCCACGTGGAGCTTTTTGTATTGTTCAAAGTTTAGAAGGGAAAGTTGACAATAATAAGGGGTAACATGGACATCATAGCGTAAGGAGAAGATAAATCTAATACACGAGTTCATAGCACGATGTAATCGGTTTAGTTGTTCTGTCGTGGCATGCAATGCAATGGCGTATGACTTTTAGTGCCGGGAGTGTCCGAGGACATGTTCGGCTCGCCAGGTGCAGGTCTTTCGATTTGACGCCTTTAGGCGACCTGTGCGTCATGATGAGGATGAAATGTTGATGAAGACGACACATACACCCAGCCCCCGTGCCAGAGAAATTAACCAATGATGGTTAAAATTCCCGACCCTGCCGGGAATCGAACCCGGTACCCCTGTGACCAAAGGCCAGCACGCTAACCATTTAGCCATGGAGCTGGACTCTCGTGGCATCAATTAGTACTACGTTACAGTAGGAAAATATAGGGAGGGTCACATAAGAAAATAATGTCTGGTCAATAGCCTAGAGGACAAGTCAGTTTCGTTCACGATCCAAAGCAGATTCATTTTTGAAACAAACAAAATCCGACCAAAACGATTAATTAAAAAGCTGTTTCTTAGTATATAACGCAGAATGGTTAGACAACATTTGGTGAATCGGTGATTTCACTGCCTATTGTTTAAAAAACAAACAAAAAATACTTCCCCTGAGAACTTTAATTTTTTGACTTATCTTGTTATACCCTTCTTCTTCTTGAGGCGTCTTCTTCTAGTGGAGGTTGGCGGTCAACGTAGGCAGCTCCGCAGTGTTGCCAACTTATATTTTCAAGATCCGCTAAATACTACTAAAAATCCGCTAAAATTCCGCCAAGAAATCCGATCTCAAATAATGAGTAATAAAAATGAGCAATATTAATTAAATTAATTAATTAATTAATTAATTAATAATAATAATAATAATAGTAATAATAATAATAATAATAAAAGTAAATGTCTGCACTCACCTGATCTGTGAGTTTCACTGGGATTAACCCCTTGCCTGCGAGCCGGCGAGCTAAAACTTGTAGGCGTTTTACTGCCGGGTGCAAATTAGGTGAATCCCCTACCTCAAGGGCCACACACACAACAGGCCAGTTCATTAAACGGTCTTCCTTCATAGCATAAATATAAATGCTACTCTCTCACAGTTTCATTATCTGTCTTTATTCGTCAACTAAGAGATGAGTGTCCTTTCCCCACGCATTACAAATTGATGGTACCATGATCTCATAACATCAAATCCAAATAACAGGTTTTCCTCGTGTGACTGCTAGCTCCTGACAAGAAATGCGGAATAGCTCGGAGACAGGCTGGTGTACAAATTTTAAAAAACGTAAAATGAATAAAACACTAAATTCCGCTATAACAAATCTAGAATTCCGCTAAAAAAATCCGCTGTCCGCTAAATGATATATTTATCCGCCGACAGTCTTCTAATTCCGCCAAATTTAGCGGAAAATCCGCTAAGTTGGCAACACTGCAGCTCTGTACGTGATGTTGCAGCATGGAAAGCATCTTCTGAAGTGCAGTTGTGCCGTCTTTGGATGTCCTTCAGCCATGAATTCCTCCTTCTGCCTACAGACCTTTTCCCCTGTATCTTACCTTCAATGATGAGTTGTAATAGCTGGTACTTCTTGCCTCTCATAATGTGCCCTAGACATTGGGTTTTCCTTTTCTTACAGTAAGTAATAGTTCTTTTTGTTTCTTTATGCGATGAAGGACTTCGTCATTTGAAATTTTCAGCCGGAGTAGGCGGCGATATAGATACATTTCAAAAGCATCAATTCTTTTTTCTAGATTTTGGTCAAGGGTCCAGCTTTCACATCCAAAGAGAAAAACGGAGAACACAGCAACGGATTATTCGCATTCTCAATTGCAGACTTAGATCCGATCTTGCAAATAGCTGTTTCATCACTAAGTGGTTTTTTTTAATTTTCCACCTTGTCGATACACTAAATTGCTTAAGATTGGTTAAAAGTGGTACATGTTTCGTATATTATGAACATCTTCAGCCACATAACACTGTTTAGATGAAAAATTCATGTAATGACAAAGTATCTCTCTTATACATAAATTTAATTTCTCATTTTAACTATATTTTATTGATTTTCATTTGAGTAAGGCATTCCTTCAAAAACACTAGGCCTATATCTTTTGTCACTTTAGCTATTTTCATCTTTAAGTTGAGGTAGGTGTTAGATTCTTACATGAATTGCTAAGTCTACAAAAGAATATTGGTGGTGATACTTGCAACGAATTAGAGTATATAGGCCTAGTAGCCTACATAATATTCCCAAAAATGTTGACACTCTGACGTGACCTTCCAACAGTTAAAATTGTAAGTTATAACTTCTACAATACTTGGCATAACTCAATGAAATCAGGTGACGTATATCATAATACGTCAAAATTAGAAATAGAATTAGAATTAAAATTAGAATATGCATCCGTTATATGGATGCCAAATTACAAATCTTACATAAATAAATTTGAAAAGGTGCAAAAGAGATTCTTACGGTTTATTTATTACAAGAAGCATAATCAGTCAGCATATAGGTTGAGAATATCATATCGTCACTTATTAGAAGAATTTAGATACAATTCATTAAGCGCTCGCCGAGAATTATACCAACAACTGTTTCTCTACAAAATTATAAATGGCGTTATAGATAGTGGTGATCTACTAGCCAGAATAAATTTTAATGTAAGCAAATCTAACTCGCGTAACCGGACGTACTTTTACAATCCCTTATCCAACATATTAATTCATAAACATTCGCCATTAGTAAGGACGTGTAATATGTTTAATGACTTATTCAGAAACCACGACATAGATCTCTCAATGTCCCTAACAGACTTTAAAAAATGTTTACTGATTTTCTTTAGTGAATATACTTAAACAATCTTAACAAACAGTATCTTATAAAAAGAAAATAGAATTCATTACACTGTCTCTTTGTCAATAACCCAAATGTAATTTAATTGTCTATAAACTCCGAGATATTTTTACACTCTTAATCATGCACCTGACCTGTTCACATATACTATGTGTGTGCTTGTACATAAAGTTTTAGCTCTTCCTACTTATGTAATCAGGAGTCAGCAACTGCAGCACTATCTAATCCTGATCTGTATATAACCTATTGTTGTTTTTGTCATTTTTCCGTCTAAATTTGTTTATTCTATTATAATTTTTCAAACTTTGTTGTTAATTTTTCGTGATATTTTTTCTGTTTTGCAATGTGTATTATTGTACTATATTTTGTAGTGTCTGTTGTAATTGGAGTGCAACTCTGTTACAGACATATGTCATAAATAAATAAATAAATAAATAAATAAATAAATAAATAAATAAATAAATAAATAAATAAATAGATGCGAGAGCTCAGATAAAAATACAGAGGTCTAGTAGAACAATTTTAAGTTTTAGATGACATTTCATGATATTTTTATGTGGTCCTAAACTTTTGACCGGTAGACTAAATTTAGAATAACGGTCTATGAATTGTTTGGAAAATAAAATTTCATCTTTAAATAATATTACTTAGCCTACAACTTACATTATTATTGCGGACAGCTTGGATTGTCGTCGCGGCTCCCCAAGGGTCCACGGACCACAGTTTGGGAATGGTTGATATAGGCTATAAACCTTACCGAAAAAAATTATTTTGAACATTTTCTATTTTATTTATACCGTAGGAGAGAGAGGGGGGAAATTGCACGCATCTAAGGCAGAACAACTGTAGGCTATTAGGTTGGCCTACTATGTTGGATCCAAAATTTTTAGAATATCTACTTCAGTAAGATAGGAAATATATTTAGGAATATGGAGTGTGTAATACAAGTACACAAGTAATGAAGTTCCCGAGTATTCTATCAAAATATAGAAATTGGTTTTGTGCACCATTATCCACCCATGTGGGGCAATGGCACACATTTACTTCTTTCACCACAGAAGAGTCCGGCTCCATGGCTAAATGGTTAGCGTGCTGGCCTTTGGCTATAGGAGTCCCGGGTTCGATTCCCGGCAGGGTCGGGAATTTTAACCTTAATTGGTTAATTTCGCTGGCACGAGGGCTGGGTGTATGTGTCGTCTTCATCATCATTTCATCCTCATCACGACGCGCAGGTCGCCTACAGGTGTCAAATAAAAAGACCTGCATCTAGCGAGCCGAACATGTCCTCGGATACTCCCGGCACTAAAAGCCATACGCCATTTAATTTTTACCACAGAAGAGACAAAAATCGTTGGTGGTATTCCTCTGTGGCAACCTAGACACCACTTCTTCCGTGTAATCATCATCATCTTGACAAAGTTCATCATCACATCTTTAATCTGACGAACTGTTGTTGTCTTGAAAAAGTACCTTGTGTGTCTTCTCCATTTTCCTGAATTTGCAACTCGAGTCTTGAACATTCTTCCTCTCTCTTCTTTTCCAACTGATCTAATATTAATTTTCTAGGTACGGCTGTCAAAATTTCAGAGTGCTGCTTAGGTCTAGAACTTTGTGTTTTCGTACAAGATGTTGATGCACTGATAGGGATGGGAGAGGAATTGATACAGCAACAATTCCGTTGTCCTTGCAGAAATTAAAGGAGGAGAAAGTGATGTGTAACTCGAGTGGTTATCCATTAAAATAAGAGTTGGATTCTTTACTGAAAATTGTAGGGCCTATGTGTGCAGCGAAATGCTTGAGCCACGTCAGAAACAAGTCCTCATTCATCCACGTAAATGCTTCCTGGAGGGTCTCCACTTGTTATTGCAGTTGACATCCTCACACCAGGATATGCAGTATAAATATCGGTGGTGTATAATTATCCGTAGGTCTCATGGCTCAACATACAGTAATATTTCGTGGTCGCTGTCCCTACTTGCTTTTTGACTTTTGCGGGCAATTATTGGAGGTGGCTTCTAATGCTAATTTCGTCAACATTATAAATACGTGACGGAAGAAACTTACGTTTTTCACTGACAGTCAAGAGATTATGATAAAGTCTGCCAACCTCTGCTCTATTGAATGATAAAATTCTGCTTGCGCTAGTTGTTTCGGATTTCCGCAGACTGAATTCTAGGTTTCTTCTCAAGAAACTTTGCGCCCAGTCCATGCCAACTAATTTAATAGTTTTGTTATAATTGTTAGAAAGATTTTGTCCTGTCCGCAAATTCATAGGCAACACGACGTAATTTAATCATTGTCATGTCGTAAAATAGCCTAGCCTACTGAAGAAGGTGAAAACAAAGTTCCTTTTCTTGGTGTTCAGTAAAGACAGTTTTACTCCCCATCTTCGGTCCTCCCATTGAACCACATTTCGAATGCTTCCTTAAAGTTGCCTCATAAAAACCAAACTGACGCCCAACCTCACGCACTTTACGTCCAGTTCTAACAGAAACTGCATAAACTAACGTTTCCTCAGACCAAAAAGCCTTATCTGCAGCCCTCTGAAATTACAGTTCTTGGTTTTAATTTATGCACATATATACTTATTTCGCTAATAGACTGTACAGGTATCATTCACATAAACCTCTGATAAAATATAAAACCCAATTTGTTTAGAGGGATTAATTGTACGCACTGCAGGGGAAATGAGACGCAGGCCAGGCGGTGTCGTCCCACTTGCGATCACTTTTATACAAACAATCAGGTTGTTATCAGTGACAGTGACAGGTTTGGCAACTCCCAGCAAGACAAGCTGCCCTGAAGTTTTATCTCCATGGCAACCGCAGTCGCCCCACCCTCGTTTCCATGGCAACCACACAGCCACTCCCTTTATCCCGTCTCGGCAGGCAGTAAACGGACCTCCCTCAATCAATCAATCAATACTGATCTGCATTTAGGGCAGTCGCCCAGGTGGCAGATTCCCTATCTGTTGCTTTCCTAGCCTTTTCCGAAATGATTTCAAAGAAATTGGAAATTTATTGAACATCTCCCTTGGTAAGTTATTCCAATCCCTAACTCCCCTTCCTATAAATGAATATTTGCCCCAGTTTGTCCTCTTGAATTCCAACTTTATCTTCATATTGTGATCTTTCCTACTTTTATAGACGCCATTCAAACCTATTCGTCTACTAATGTCATTCCACGCCATCTCTCCGCTGACAGCTCGGAACATACCACTTAGTCGAGCAGCTCTTCTTCTTTCTCTCAATTCTTCCCAACCCAAACATTGCAACATTTTTGTAACGCTACTCTTTTGTCGGAAATCACCCAGAACAAATCGAGCTGCTTTTCTTTGGATTTTTTCCAGTTCTTGAATCAGGTAATCCTGGTGAGGGTCCCATACACTGGAACCATACTCTAGTTGGGGTCTTACCAGAGACTTATATGCACTCTCCTTTACATCCTTACTACAACCCTTAAACACCCTCATAACCATGTGCAGAGATCGGTACCCTTTATTTACAATCCCATTTATGTGATTACCCCAGTGAAGATCTTTCCTTATATTAACACCTAGATACTTACAATGATCCCCAAAAGGAACTTTCACCCCATCAACGCAGTAATTAAAACTGAGAGGACTTTTCCTATTTGTGAAACTCACAACCCGACTTTTAGCCCCGTTTATCAACATACCATTGCCCGCTGTCCATCTCACAATATTTTCGAGGTCACGTTGCAGTTGCTCACAATCTTGTAACTTATTTATCACTCTATAGAGAATAACATCATCTGCAAAAAGTCTTACCTCCGATTCCACTCCTTTACTCATATCATTTATATATATAAGAAAACATAAAGGTCCGATAACACTGCCCTGAGGAACTCCCCTCTCAACTATTACAGGGTCAGACAAAGCTTCACCTACTCTAACTCTCTGAGATCTATTTTCTAGAAATATAGCAACCCATTCAGTCACTCTTTTGTCTAGTCCAATTGCACTCATTTTTGCCAGTAGTCTCCCATGACCCACCCTATCAAATGCTTTAGACATGTCAATCGCGATACAGTCCATTTGACCTCCAGAATCCAAGATATCTGCTATATCTTGCTGGAATCCTACAAGTTGAGCTTCAGTGGAATAACCTTTCCTAAAACCGAATTGCCTTCTATCGAACCAGTTATTAATTTCACAAACATGTCTAATATAATCAGAAAGAATGCCTTCCCAAAGCTTACATACAATGCATGTCAAACTTACTGGCCTGTAATTTTCAGCTTTATGTCTATCACCCTTTCCTTTATACACAGGGGCTACTATAGCAACTCGCCATTCATCTGGTATAGCTCCTTCGGCCAAACAATAATCCCTCTAAGAACTGTCAGACAGCAACTCTTATTATTAGCAGTATAGACACCTTCACACCTTCTGTCCTGTCATTTTATAACCGATGAAGGAAAAATGGAAATCACGTGTCTATCACAAGATATTGCATTTCATATTCAGAAAACTGAACACTTTCGAGGAAAGAGTGGACGGTTTCGTACGTACCTTAATATAAATTCAACTCTTCTCAAGTAAGACGATGTAATAAAACGAATATCTCTGGAATGAAAACTGAAAGAATCCAAAATATTGCCACTCGTGCTGGGGAAAAAGAACAAAGGTGTTACAATAAATTGCCTAGCATTTACAGATGACTTTGCCATACTTTCAGAAAGCCTAACAGATGCAGCAATGCACGTCGATCTCCTTGAAAAGACAGCCAACATGACAGGCTTGAGAATCTCTGCCGAGAGAACAAAATTTTTGACGAATATAAAAAGTGCCCCAAAGTTTTTAGTAACGGATATTGGTCAAATAGGAAAGGTAAATAAATTCAAATATTTGGGTGAGACAAGTCAAGGAAATGGTTTAGAAAAATCTGCTGTAGAGGAGGGGATACAAAAGATGGAAAGAGCTTACCGTATAACTAAGAATACTTACAGAAAAAGTGCTTATCAACAAAACTTAAAAAAAAGCACTACGACACAGTAGTGAAACCAGAATGCCTGTATGCCAGCGAATGTATAGCACTGAACTACAAGCTTGATAAATTAGAAATATTATGAAAGAAGAATTATAAGGAAAATATTAGGTCCTCTAAGAATTGCAGAGTTTTGGAAATTAAGAAGTAACAATGGCATTTACCAGAACATAGAAAACATATCAGAAACAATAAGAAAAAGGAGATTGCTATTTCTTGGATACATTTATAGAATGGATGACAATAGACTAACTAAACAAATCTTCAAGTACCTTTGGGAAAAGAAATCAACTACCACCTGGATTCAAGAAGTCAAGAAAGACCTGGAAAGGAACAACATTCGAGAAGAAGAATTATT
Organism: Anabrus simplex; assembly: GCF_040414725.1. NCBI lineage: Eukaryota > Metazoa > Arthropoda > Insecta > Orthoptera > Tettigoniidae > Anabrus > Anabrus simplex. Next base: position 40,357,936 of record NC_090276.1, read on the forward strand.
GGAAAGAAAGATTTTTAGGAAGAAAGTCTTACAAATGGAAGGATTCCAAGGGAGGAAGGAAAAGGAAACAGGCACAAAGTGGACTGAAGACAGGAAAAAGAAGCACAGTGAAACAATGAAAGAATACTGGGAGAAAAGGAAAGAACAACTAAGGAGGAAGAATTGAAATTGTAACGTGGTCCTAAGAAGAAGAAGAAGAAGAAGAAGAAAAAAAAGAAGAAGATCTCTGTACAGCACAAGAAACACGCAACTCTGGCTGACACTCGACTCGCATCAACGTTATGGTGACTCCCCATTAGACAGAAGCAGATTACAGAATGCTTGTTACCAGCGGAAGGGATTTAGAGGGATGCGTCCCATTGCCCCTCTCTCCTCTAGGCCTATATCTATGTTTTATAATAAGGCATCCAAATGACTGAACCATTCTAATTTCGACCTCACGAAAGAATTATAGGGAAAGGGAACAGCAAGTGTCAAACGTTTGGGAACGACTGGGAAAAATTATCAGGATACTGAAGATGTTTTTCTTTTTTTCCTGGACGTAAAATCCTTGATCTGCGTAGTGGAGCCACATTGTTTACCCCTGTTCGCTAAGTCCTCGGACGAGATGTTGATGATGGATGGATGGTTAAGAGAATTAATTGATGTACCGACCTTGGGTGTTGATGTGTGAGTGGGAACATCTAAGGTGGAGAAAGAGAGATGAGAAGCGGCGCTTATTGGTCGCGTGACGTCACAGAGTCAGTGGAGCGGAACCAATGACCGGAGGGGCCGAGCTATGCACCTGCAACAACGACCAATGAGAGAACCCTTCTCCAAACAGCCGCCATTACCTGGAGTTTTATAGCCAGCTCATAACCTGGACACATCAACATAGCCCAGTGTTTTGGAGCCTCTTCCACAATGTTTACAGCTAATAGGAACAGTTCGCTTCATTTGTCTCACAATGGGTAACAGTATTGTAATCTAAACAGGATATCTATCCAGGTAAGAGAAACAAGAGAGTCATAATAGACTATGCTGTTCTCAGTGACTTGGTTTTCAACCGAAATATACTTATTATAATCCTTTTTACCCAATGTTTGATATCCTTATTTCTTATTTATTATACAACACTTTCTGGCTCGTTTTCTTGCCGTGTTTCGCCTCGTGGGGATCACTGTAAGTGGGTACTTAGGTACTGATATAAGGAGGGCTCGAAAGTTGAAGAACTAGGCTCTAAAGGCTAAATTTCATTAAAAAAAGGACACGTAAAAGTACCTAATAATATACAAAAATATAACCAAAAACTGGCAAAAACGACGTAACAATGGGAATCAAATTAATTCATAATTTATAGTTTTAATTTCATATTTAATGAAGGACTACTATGTTTTAAAATGCATAATTCTGTTGGTATGCAACATAGGCCTACAGTGCAAAAAGAAATATATGAGTGAAATAGGCCCCTGCTTCTTCTTTTAGATATTAAATATTTTAGACTAACATAATTTAGGAAAAAAAAAGGAATTTATTGTTTGTTAAAAAAGTATCAGCAGAATTTAGAATTAAATCTTTTTTTTTCACACCTAGAATGAATTCAACGAACCCGCAATGGACATCCTGGGGAAAGAAATTTAAATTAGTATAACTGGAATCATATTTGGCTTAACGGTAGGCCTACCAGAGTTACAGAAATTGGAATTGGGAAACCTTTCCTCAGTTGGCTTTGCAGTACCTCACAATAGTCATCTCCAGGTTCTTACGTGTGAAGGATCGTTGATTTTCAGACAGCACGTAGCAAAACATTGAGAAACTTTTCTCCACACAAACTGATCTTAAAGGTTCATACTTGAAGCATACTTGAATGCTCATATCAAAATTTTCTCTTTTTCAATATTTCACTTGCCTTGAAGATAATTTGATACCCCTGGGGTTTTGTTTTCGAGCATTAGTTTCATTCCATATCCACAAAAGAAACACGTACTGCATTTGACATATTCATACTTACGATTTATTTTCAAATCTCATGAAATCAGTGAAATTGATTATTTTCAAGGTGTCGTCCTGATTGCGAACAAGTGGGAAATACCAAGTTGCCCAACCCGCTTGACTAGAAATGTTGACTTGCATATGAACAAAATTCTAATTTGGCGGGCTGCAGAAAAATTAACCCTCAGTTGGTACAGCCAAATTCTGGTACACACAATTGGAATACTGAGTAATAGCCTCCACAAAAAAAAAAAAGTTAAAATCGTGTAAGAAAACACCACTTATTATATATTATTTTGAATAATAATAATAATAATAATAATAATAATAATAATAATAATAATAATAATAATAATAATAATAATAATAATACCGACCGAGTTGGCCGTGCGGTTAGAGGCGCGCGGCTGTGAGCTTGCATCCGGGAGATAGTGGGTTCAAATCCCACTGCCGGTAGCCCTGAAGATGGTTTTCCTACGTTTCCCATTTACACACAAGGCAAATGCTGGGTCAGTGTCTTAATTAAGGCCACGGCCGCTTCCTTCCAACTCCTAGGCCTGTCCTATCCCATCGTCGCCATATGACCTATCTGTGTCAGCGCGACTTAAAGCCACTAGCAAAAATAAAAGAAAAACAGAATAAGAAGAAGAAGAAGAACCTATTAATAATGCAATAATCCACCATAAACAACTACCCCTCTAGTTATGTTGTTACAATAAAAAAGATAACCTTCTAAATGGTAAGATTACCTCAAACTAAATTAATTTCACTAAGAAAAAAATATTTTTAAAAATATGGTTAGATTATCTAAAACATCCCAATGTACTAGTTAATGTTAATTACTAGACTACTAGAACAAAAATACATGAGACTGTTTTGAAAATTGTATCTGTTTTATGTATCTCACGTCAACACTAATCTCTTATTCGCAATCAAGACACAACCATTTTCATTACCGGTACGTAAATATATATTTGCAAATTAGAGCAACGCTGTAATCGCTATTAATGAAAAAATAAAAAATAAAATAAATCGGAAACATTTTCAAAATATCTACCTTTAGGTTTTTGGTACTACTATAAGATCCACTTCGCAGAATTTGGGCACAACGCCAATATATGGTTTTTGCATGCGAATCTCCTTCGTTCACTGCAAATAATAGTGATTTTTGGCTCTTTGGACAGTCATCACATATTCCAGAACTAAGACTGGGTATCATATCAATTTTTTACGCAATAGAAAGGCGGATTTTGCTGCGTGTTGATGGGATTTTCAGACCTCGTTATACCCAGAATCTCATTAATTCTTCTGCCAAAATGAAAATAAGTTCATCTGAAGCACGAAGGGGAAAATACACATTTTATCACATCTTCTTCAACAATGTTTATTTCTATCGTCTTCTAAAGCATCGACGAATAATAATAATAATAATAATAATAATAATAATAATAATAATAATAATAATAATAACTAGCAGTTTCCCGCTGGCTTCGCCCGCAATGTACAAAGTATGGTGTCGTTCGTTACTATCCTCACGGATGTACTTGCAAAGTTTCGAGTTAATGAAATAAAGCACATGATCTGCTGTGGTAATAGAATGTAATATGATGTCAACAAAACACTTGAAAATACATCACACAAAGAAATTGAATTAAACGTTCCTTGGAACAACACTACGCGCCGAACTGTTAAAAAGTCCTTCAAAGATCTTCGTCATGGAGACAAATGTACTCATAACTTTTCTCAGAATCTGCCAATTTAAGTAGTTTTTACCTCAAAAGAAAGCGCGTGATCCACTGAGTGTTTTTAGACCAAAACGAGCTGCGTTCCTCAATTAGAACGAAAGATATGATTGGTTCAATGAGAAAAAATGTTGAAGAAATGAGACGTCAAATTGAATGTGCACTAATAACTTTCCTCAAAATCAACCAGTTTAAAAGAACTGAAATGAAAGAGCTTGATCCACTGAGTGTTCTTACGCCAAAACGAACTCCGTATCTCAATTAGAACCAAAGATATGATTGCTTCAAAGAGACAAAAAATTGAAAATATGAAATAATTTGAGGAAGGAGGAAGTTAAGTAGATTTATAGTAGGTTACCTGATGACATCTGTGCATGAATACCTTAAAGTTTTAAAAAAATTAAGGAAATCGACCGGATAGAATGGCCGGACTGACTGACTTTAGTTTTCATATTTTTTAAATATATAGATAATAATAATAATAATAATAATAATAATAATAATAATAATAATAATAATAATAATAAATACATCCCGATGGCAATGATTACTTATAGTAGTGTGATAATAAAGTAAAGTTTAAACATAATTACCCAACATCAACAACAAGAGTAGCCTACAACAAGTAATTCCATGGGAAGAAAATATTACAAAGAAATAATACTAGTTTAGTATGATCATATGGAAATTCACACACAACTTAGGTATTTCGAGTGCTTAACACTACGGCTTACCAGAGACGTATATGTCCTCTCCTTTACATCCTTACTACAACCCTTAAATACCCTAATAACGAAGTGAAGAGATGTTTAAAAAAAAGTATTTAAAACCAAAGTGGTTACAAATAAATAAAGTTTCATTAACTGCGCACCGGGGAACGGTATGCCCTAAACATATCTTTCTTGATATAGGCTAGAAGTAGTCGTCACTCGTCAGAATTAGTGCACGAGCTGAGAGAATACGAAGAGCGGAGAAACCTCACAGAGGTAGGAGACTATAGGGGATGCGAACACCAAATGAGTGCGAATAAAAAATTCCAGTATTCTGGAGATAGTGAGTTCGAACCCCACAGTCGGCAGTCTTGAAGAGGGTTTCCCCATTTTCATACACGGCTGTACCTTAATTAAGGCCACAGTCGATTCTTTCCCATTCCGAGGCCTTTCCTATCTCACCCTCGCCATATGACCTATCTGTGTCGGTGCGACGTAAAGCAAATAGCAAAAAAGAAAAAAGAAATCCCTGCCGCGGTGTAGCCTACGGTTCCGGGGCTAACAAGGTTGTAAAGAAAGGTTACAGATCTCATCACATGGTTCTGAGGGTATGCTATGAAAGTATGGTAAGATACTTGATACGAGAACTGGAAATGATCCAAAGTAAAGAAGCTCGATTTGTTCTGGGTGATTTTCGACAAACGAGCAGCGTTACGAAAATTTAACAAACTTTGGACTGAGAAGACTTGGGAGTTAGGAGACGGTGTGGAATGACATTAGTAGACCAATAAGCTTGAGTGGAGCTTTTAAACGTACGAAGGATCATACATAATATGAAGATAAAGCTGGAATTCAGGAGGACAAATTCGGGCAAATGTTCATTTACAGGATGAGGATTAAGGGATTGGAATAATTTATCAAAGAATATGTTCGGTAAATTCTTTGAAAGTAGGCTACAGTATTTAAGAAAATGGTAAGTGAACAATTGACAGGGAATCTGTCACACGGGCGACAGCCCTAAATGTAGATCATTTAATTCATCGCGAGGATCGAGTTCGGCAGTCTTTACGAGACGAAATAGTCACAGTGGTGCTGCAGAAATCCTGTCAAATTTTAGTACATTACCTACATAAATGAAAATTTGTACATTGTAAAAAACAAATGGCCTACATTTCGGGAGTATTCTGAGTCCGATACGACTATCTTCAATTGGAGGCACTTTCCAAGTAGGCCTAAGTAAATAAACAGGCTAGCTAAATAAATAAATACATTATCATTATAGAACGTTATGCCTTTCAGCCTTCAATCTGCAAGCTTCTGTGAATTTGCTAAACGTCGCCACAAACCTCTATTTGCAACTAGTGCTGTGGCCTCATTTAGTTCTATACCTCTTATTTTTAAATCCTTAGAAACTGAGTCTAACCATCGTCGTCTTGGTCTACCTCTACTTCTCTTACCCGCCATAACAGTGTCCATTATTCTCCGAGGTAACCTATCCTCTTCCATTGGCCTCACATGATCCCACGACCGAAGCCGGTATATGCATACAGCTTCATCCATCGAGTTCATTCCTTGCTTATCATTTAAACCTCATTCTGTGTACCCTCCTGCCATTGTTGCCACCTGTTTGTACCAGCAATCATTCTCGAAACTTTCATGTCTTTTACTTCGAACTTATGAATAAGATATCCTGAGTCCACCCACCTTTCGCTCCCGTAAAGCAAAGTTGGTCTGAAAACAGACCGATGTAAACATAGTTTCATCCTGGAGCTGACTTCCTTATAAGTAAATAAATAAAATAAATAAATAAATAAATAATACAGGCTATTGTATGCGAACGAACGTAATTATTATTATTATTATTATTATTATTATTATTATTATTATTATTATTATTATTATTATTATTATTATTATTATCATCGATACAGCCAGCTGTGGCCTACGGCTACACAAGCTACTTCCCTCTCTTTCTTAGGCTTACATCTTTTTGTTTATATTAAGTGATCACCAAAGGTTTCTCGACCTCACGCTGCTTTTAAGCCGTTCTTCCGTCGAGATGTTCCGCGGTTTACTCTGGATCATCCCCCAACGCCGCAACTTTATTCCTAAAGATGGTCCTCTCCATCAGTGGTGTGCGGTGAACACATTTGTTACCCCAGCTGCGAAAAAGTTTTTTTAATATAAGCAATCGTAGCCCCCACTACACTCTCTAAAGTCAACATTACCATTTTATAAGGCTGCATTTTTCGTGGAAAGATCTACCTGAGAAAGACATTAAAGAATATTTTCAACCACACGCTCGCACATATTTCCAAATTGATTTTCAAGGCAGTGACGACACCATTTTAACTTAATCTATAGCAGATTTTAAATGATACAGTTTCACCCGGTGACGTTTCGTGATAGTAGTCACGGTTTTCATAAAAATACATTGGGACTATTTGTTTTTTACTTAAAAAGCCTAACATAAACTGAATCAGCAAAATTTAATTGGTATTTTACCGTCGCTGTAGTGTTATAGTTTCATCGACAAACCAGGCAAAATATTTGTCACGACGTATAACGTACGTTATATTCATGAAAAATAGCACAGAACTCAAACGAAAATTTTACCTATAATTCAAGAGGAATACTACAAAAATTTACTGTAGGCTATATCACCATCACAGACAACCAAATACAAAATTATTTTACTTCACGCTTAGCTCTGTGTTCATGCTGGGCAACTCAACTATTTTTCTGCGGCTATCCGAAAACATACTCTACACATACCATCAATGAAATGCTCAAAATACTTTATAACTTACATGCCGAAATCCAAAAGTAATATATGTTCTTCAATTGATTTCATAAACTGGCCCCATTTTTATTAGCAAGATGATGTGCACGTGGCTGTACTGTTAACATGTTGAAGTTCATCTTGTAGTCTCTAGTGTGTGACGCTGAACATTTCCAGTGTCAAGTATTAAAACTAACATACCTTACGTAAGCTAGCTGCCCTGCTGTCGCCCCGCCCCGCTCCAGGACACGGAAGCTTCAAGTGCATGCGTCAAACAAGCGACTTAAATATCACTGGGTTAGCTCTCTTTCACGCCGCGCCGGCAAGGAAACCCAGCTCGCTGGAGAAGCTGAACTGCGGTAGTGCGAGCGGATTGTCGAGACAGCTGCACTTCGCTTGGCGTAGATATTCGCAGCTTTTTCAACTTTATAAAAAGCTTTCTAAGGTCCGACTCATTGGCTGAATGGTCTGCGTTGAGCCCTTCGGTTCAGAGGATCCCGGGTTCGATTCCCGGCCGGGTCGGGGATTTTAATCGCCTCTGATTAATTCTTCTGAGCCGGGGTGTTTGTGTTTATTCCAACACTTTCCTCTTCATATTCAGACAACACACCACACTACCAACCACAACAGAAACACGCAATAGTGATTACATCCCTCCATATAGAGTTGGCGTCAGGAAGAGCATCCGGCCGTGAAACAGGGCCAAATCCCCATGTGTGACACAGCTCGCACCTGCGACCCCACAGGTGTGGGAAAAGCAGTAGAATAATAATAATAATAATAATAATAATAATAATAATAATAATAATAATAATAATAATAATAACAGTAGACTGCCTGGCATTTGCGGACGATCTGGCAATCTTAACTCGTGACGTTTCAACAGCCATAAACCAGATCGAACTCCTGAAAGAAACAGCGGAAAAAGTCGGCCTCCAAATATCGTTTGAAAAAACTGAATACATGACCTGCAACAAGGAAGCCCCTAAATTCATGGAGACAAAATATGGCAAAATAAAACGGGTCCAGCAATTCAAATATCTCGGTGGAATAATTCAGGAGAATGGAATGGAAACAAAAGCTAATGAAGTTAGATGCCAAAAAATGGAAACTGCGTATAGACTCACCCAAAATATCTATAACAAAAAATGTCTCTCCAAGCATGCAAAACTAAGACACTATAATACAATTATAAAACCAGAATGCCTCTATGGATCAGAGACACTAATTCTGAACAGGAAAACTGATCTAGAAAATATTCAGAAAAAGGAACGCAAGATCATTAGAAAAATTTTAGGCCCAAAACTCGTAGATGAACAGTACCGCCTTAGAGGGAAACAGGAAATCAAACCATTTTCTAACATTCACAGCGACATCAGAAGACGCAGATTTTCTTTGGACATATAAAAAGGATGAACCCAGATAGACTTACCAAGCAAATAGTTGAATTTTATGAAAACCGAAGTAAAGCCAAAACGGACACAATAAAATGGATTGGCGAAATTAAAACAGATCTCAAACTGGCAGGAATTACACCTGAAGACATCCAAAGCTGGGTTATCTTCAGAACCAAAGTTCATAAGTGGCAAGTTGACCAAGAGGAAAAACCAAAGAAGAAGAAGACCGGAACAACATGGTCTCAAGAGAGAAAAGAAGCACACAGCAAACGAATGAAGGAAGTGTGGGCACAAAGAAAGGCAAATGCCTGTCTCTAAGTACTTTGCGTAGTCCTAATGGGCTCATTCGCAAAATATAAATAATAATAATAATAATAATAATAATAATAATAATAATAATAATAATAATAATAATAATAATAATAATAAAAGCAGCGCTGGGGTGGATGGGGTTCTGTGCACGCCACTGCTCCCCATTATGTCCTCTCTTCTTGTATCATTTACCCGCATATCTCTGAGCACCTCTTTCAGCCAGCGATGAGATTTCTATTGTTCCTGTAAAGTGAGGAATTTGTGCCCCAATCTCTCCGTCTTCAGGGGATGATGAAAGGTCTCTCGCATAAGTTCCTTGTTTAACCACAGGTGGAAGGCAAAACTCTCGGACACTTTCTTACGACCGAAAATCTCTCTGAGAAACTTCCCGTAAGTTTCTCAATTGACATACTTCATTATCATCATCATCATCTGTTTACCCTCCAGGGTCGGCTTTTCCCTCGGACACAGCGAGGGATCCCACCTCTACCGCCTCAAGGGCAGTGTCCTGGAGCTTCAGACTCTCGGTCGGGGATACAACTGGGGAGAATGACCAGTACCTCGCCCAGGCGGCCTCACCTGCTATGCTGAACAGGGGCCTTGTAGAGGGATGGGAAGATTGGAAGGGATAGGCAAGGAAGAGGGAAGGAAGCGGCCGTGGCCTTATGTTAGGTACCATCCCGGCATTCGCCTGGAGGAGAAGTGGGAAACCACGGAAAACCACTTCCAGGATGGCTGAGGTGGGAATCGAACCCACCTCTACTCAGTGGACCTCCCGAGGCTGAGTGGACCCCGTTCCAGCCCTCATACCACTTTTCAAATTTCGTGGCAGAGCCGGGAATCGAACCCGGGCCTCAGGGGGTGGCAGCTAATCACGCTAACCACTACACCACAGAGGCGGACAATTGACATACTTACCTACCATTATTATTATTATTATTATTATTATTATTATTATTATTATTATTATTATTATTATTTCTTCGAATGAGCCAACTATGGACTACGATGGTTAACCAAAATGGTTTTCAACTAACAAGGGATTGGTTTCACGTTCTTAACAGTCTTCTTCCCAGCCCATATCTCCTTCATATTCTGACTTTGTAGTGTTTAGCTACTTCTGATCTCTTTGGTCTCTGCCCTTTCTTATGTTTAATCTGTGGGTCCTCCTTTAACATTTTGAGGAAGGTTTGTCTGTCCTGGATATGGGATTCAGAGATGTTGAAGGTTTGAAGATCTTGTTTAACTTGTTTGTACCACAGTGATGTTTCCTAGCAGGAGCTGGCTGTGTGGACGGCGTTGGTCAGTCTTCACTCGTTCATTCTCTCAAGGTGTCCATAGAATTGGAGGCGTCTCTTGATGATGGTGTCCATTAGAGGTTCTTACTTTAGGTATAGAACATCGTTGGACCTGAGGTACCTTTCTCCTTTTATGATCCCTGGGCCTAGGATCTTTCTCAATATAGTTATTTCCCTGACCTGTAGTTTCTGTAGAGTTTTGCCCCTGTGATTATTACTTATTGAGATATATAAAATAGTATGTAGGGATTCAGGTGGGTTGAAATATATTGAGCAGTTTGTCCTGTCCGGACGACTTGGTCTTAAAGACAGATTGTGCTGAAAGCTTGCAAGTGTAGGCTAATAGTATCTTGGAACTTGGAACTGGTGCGGTGAGTATGATATGAAAATTAGCCGTTCCAGTAGGGAAGATTCCTTGAGAGAATTGAATTCTTGCAGGATGATAGTAAGCGAAACTGAATCGAGGTGCAGCAAAGCTATGTAGCGAGCTCGCAGGTAGGCCTATTCTTAAGAAAAGAGTGAGATATTGAACGAAATTATCTTTAGACCTTCATCTATATTTTCAGATCGACATTACTGTACGGAAGTGAGAGCTTGATTGACTCAGGATTACTTATTCACAAGCTAAAAGTAACGAACTTGAAGCCAGTGAGAATGTCTGCTGGTACAAATAGGGCGAGATGAATGGCAGGAGAGTACTGATCATTTTCGGAAATAAAGGCTAAGTTCAAAATGAACTCGTTCAGATTCTACAAAAAATAAGTACAATTTATGGGTCTCTAGATATTTATTAAAGAGATGATATAACACGGCACGACCTCGAATTGAACCAGGAACCTCTACAGACCTGCCCATCCTGAAGGCCTGCCTACTACACGGCCTGACAGGTCAAAAACATCAATGTGAAATTAACGAAAAGAATTTCCTGTATATAATAATAATAATAATAATAATAATAATAATAATAATAATAATAATAATAATAATTCACCGAGCTCTATAGCTGCAGTCGCTTAAGTGCGGCCAGTATCCAGTAATCGAGAGATAGGGGGTTCGAGCCCCACTGTCGGCAGCCCTGAAGATGGTTTTCCGTGGTTTCCCATTTTAACACCAGGCAAATGCCGGGGCTGTACCTTAATTAAGGCCACGGCCGATTCCTTCCACTTCCTAGGCCTTTCCTATCCCATCGTCGCCATAAGACCTATCTGTGTCGGTGCGACGTAAAGCAAATAGCAAAAAAGAAAAAAAAGAAAAGCAGTAGTAGTAAATAACCGAATTAATAAAAGAACATGAAAAATAGGTAGGCTACGGAACGAGGAAGAAATTAAGAATTCTTTTCCTCCTCTTCTTTCTCTTTTTCTTAAGGAAGAAAATAAGAAAAGAGAAAACGGAGAATCTTGATTTTCTTCTTCATGGTCTCTGTACACTGGCGTAGGTAAGTAACTTTCAATAATAATAATAATAATAATAATAATAATAATAATAATAATAATAATAATAATAATAATAATAATAATTTATTATTATAGTCATAATAAAGCTGTGTCCAGATAGGCAACGGACGATCAAAATGATTGGAAAAAAACAGAGGTGTGCAACAAGGAAGTGCCCTATCACCACTCCTGTTCGTAGTAGTAATGGACAAGGCCATAAAATCTATCAAGAAAATGGACAGTAAACCAAACGCCCTGGTATTTGCTGATGATGTGCTTTTATGGGCAGAAGCTGAAATTCAGAGGAAACTTAAAGAATGGAACAATACATTGAAAAATTTTGGACTGAAGATGAGCAAAACAAAGACAGTGGAAATGACCATCAATAGGGAAGGAACAAGCTCAAATATATTTCTGGAAGGAGTAAAATTCGAATCAGCTTCCCACTTCAAGTACCTCGGAAGCACAATCTCGAAAGACAACACTGTTAGGTAGGAAATACTCAGCAGGACACAGAAAGCATCAAACTTCTACAGTCAAGTCAGAAATCTTCTCTGGACCTGAAAAATAGCACAAAAGGCAAAACAATCATTTACCACACTTACTTTGTACCAGTCCTCACGTACGGTTTAGACACATGTACCCTACTAAACAAAGACTTCCGTAGAATCCAAGCAACTGAAATGAGATTCATTAGAACGATGAACCAAACTACCAGAAAGGACAAGATCAGAAATGAAGTGAATAGGAAAGTAGCTGGTATCGAGGTACCTATTACCAGTGGCATAAAGAAACGCAGACTTCAGTGGTATGGGCACATAATGAGAATCTCGTAGGAAGAAGACCACAGGGAAGACCAAGAAAACGCTGGATAGAGACTGTAAGATCAGATGTGGAGGAGAGAGGACACAAATGGGAGGATGTACTGGAAAAGAAGATGTATGAATGCAGGAGGAGATGGCGGGCGCTTGCACACGACACCCAGGAAACTGGAGTTGGGAAATTTGAATGATGATGAATAATAAAATGTTGAGTAACGGAACTAATAAAAGAACAACAGGAAGAATAATAGCTAGGCTACAGAACGAGAAATAAATAAATAATTAAACCTCTTCTTCTTCTTCTCCTTTTCTTTCTCTTCTTAGAAAGAAAGGGAATGAAGAAAAGAGAAAACGGGGAATCTTTATCTTTTTGTTCTTCATGTTCTCTGTACAATGGTGTAGGCCTACGTAACTAGTCTAAATAATAATACTAATAATAATAATTTATGTATATAGTAAATATCTACTTTAAGGTTAAGTTTCAATATTCCACCTTTACAATACCATAAGTTTATTGTTTATTTATTTAAACAACATTATTAAATCATACGTATGACAATACGGACTTTACGATGAATTTATTTTATGTAATGATTATGCCAACCAGGCAAACAAAGCTAACACCTACTTGAATTATAATTTAAGCTAACTGCTTTTTCTTGAATATCATACGGCTGATGATGTCTACAAGTTAGACGAAACATGTTCCGTATTATTTTATAATGTTGTTTAAATAAATAAACAATAAACTTATGGTATTGTAAAGGTGGAATATTGAAACTTAACCTTAAAGTATACGTACGGCAATACGGACTTTACGATGAAATTTATTTTATGTAATAGTAAATATCTCATAAGTATCTGTCAAGTTTGTCAACAATGTAAGTATGTACCGAAGAAGCCCATCAACCCAATTATACAATTGTGAATTATATATAATAAAATATAATAATAATAATAATAATAATAATGCAGTAGAAGCTCCATTGAACGTAGGTGTCGGGGGATGTGATTTAGCCCAGATTATACAGTAGTTTAGCCACGATAAATGGAAAATAACCTATAGGACGACAAAAAATTGGGAAGAAATAGTGGACTCTAAGAGAACACAGTTTTAAAAACGTAATAATATTAGGCCTATAGGTTTTTACGTCCCATTAACTTTTACGGTTTTCGCTGACGACAAGGTGCAGGAATTTAGCCCCGCTGGAGTTCTTGTACGTGCCAGTAAATATACCGACACGTGGCTGACGGATTTTAGCATCTTCAAATAGCACCGGACTGAGCCAGGATCGAACCTGCCAAGTTGGGGTCAGAAGGACAGCGCTTCAACCGTCTGAGCCACTCAGCCTGGCTTAAAATACGCACATTCGACATTCCATCCTTCACACAATCGATTATGTTCAATTTATTGTTCACAGAGTCAGCTTTTCGTTTTTGTGACATCACAGCACCCGCACCGAACTCAGGACTTAACTAGAAGATTGTCTGACAAAGGCTGAAAACCAACACGGGCACTTGTTTTGAAAGCGCGGGTGCAGGCAAACAAGTCTAAGTTGTTCAGGAGGTGGGGGACATGTCATCTTATATTTCCCATATGTAGGCCTATACAAAAGCTTCGCCAATTATTAACGTCCCGTTATTTCTGTGTCAGTGATCCCTCGGAAGTTCCGATTAGCACGGAGTCGGTAACAGTATAGACTGTAATGCAGAACACCTGTTTTCAGTCGTTACTACATTTAAAAAAAAAAAAGAATTGTATTGCTGATTTTTTCGAAGACATAGGCTATTTTGTACCGCGTTCAATGCGAATCCTCGGCGAATCGGACCGCTTTTCACTGGAAAAAAAAATTAATGGATGGAAAGTGCAACCAGAGAACGAAGTGAAAAAGAAGACTGGAGCAAAGTGGACAGAAGAACGAAAAAGGATCCATGGAGAAAGGATGAGAGCTGTTTGGCAACTCAGAAAACAGAATCGTTAGAGCTTTGCGTGATCCATTGGGTTCATACGCACATAATAATAATAATAATAATAATAATAATAATAATAATAATAATAATAATAATAATAATAATAATAATAATAATAATAATAATAAATAATAATAATATATATTTCTATTGGCTTTACGTCGCACCGACACAGATAAGCCTTATGGCAACGATGGGACAGAAAAGGGCTAGGAGTGGGAAGGAAGCGACCGTGGCCTTAATTAAGGTACAGCCCCAGCATTTGCCTGGTGTGAAAATGGGAAACCACGGAAAATCATCTTCAGGGTTGCCGACAGTGGGGTTCGAACCCACTATCTCCCGAATACTGGATACTGGCTGCACTTAAGCGACTGCAGCTATCGAGCTCGGTAATAATAATAATAATAATAATAATAATAATAATAATAATAATAGAAAAATCTAACTTGAAGGAAATCCTGTAATTGCCAGCCGATCTAACTCACCAGATGGCATGATATAGTCCTACAGTCACAGAAAATTTAAAGGACACGGACTATTCTGTGCACAATGTGCGGCATTCTTACAGCAAATAAATGGTCAGCGGGTTCTGGAAAAAAAAAAAAAAAAAAAAAAACCCGACATCCTCACTACAGGAAACCTACAAGAAGTACGCAAAACTTGCCTAACAAGACTCAATCTATTACCGGTACCGAATGAAAACCTGGTGAATCCTAAAGATGGTTTTTTAAACTCTCAGAAGATGAGGGAAATTTGAAGAGACCTGGAATTTAAGAAGTCGTGTGATCTCCCTCACAAAGGTAAAGGAGTTATCTTTTTTTTTTTTTTTTTTTTAAGAACATCCAGCTTCCAATAAATGGGTCAGCCGCCCCGAAGGAGCGAATGGAGAGACGGGCTCAAGATGACGGGGAATGTAGCAGCAGTTCGTGCTGTGTCCGGTGATGTCACAACGAGACTGAAACACTTGTACACGTCCTTGTCAGCACGGCGAGACTCCCTAGGCATCATCAAATAAGAACCACCATCGCCCTGAGAATTCACCAACCGTGAAAAGATCCAAAGAATGGAAACACTCGAATGATCGATATAATTGCCTACTAAGACAACGATGTAGGATAGGCTATATAATTGATCCATCCGTTCGCTTCGAATCCTCCGTGAGCCAACCTACGATGTTGTTCGTGACACGGAGGGAATATGAGCCCACAGTTCCGTTCTAAAAGGAATCATACAACCTAAAAAAGGTCGAAATCATAGGCTTTGCTAATCGGGAACACAATCACCTTGAAAATTCGTTCAGTTCTACAAGATAATCCACTTGATTTTCTTTGAAATTCAATAGACTTTCATTTATTTTTCCATTTCACAATATTAGCTGGTATTAAGTAGTCTATACTTTGTCTTTTAGGCAATCTCTTAGTTGAAGAAGTGTTGCTATGTAATAGACTAAATATGCGTCAAAATAATAATAATAATAATAATAATAATAATAATAATAATAATAATAATAATAATAATAATAATAATAATAATAATAATAATAATAATTCTTTTTCTTCCTTTTTAAAAAAATTCGTTTACCCTCCAGGGTTGGTTTTTCCCTCGGACTCAGCGAGAAATTCCACCTCTACCACCTCAGGGACAGTGTCTTGGAGCGTGAGAATTTGGATCGGGGATACAATTGGGGAGGAAGACCAGTTCCTCTCCGAGGCGGCCTCACCTGCTATGCTGAACAGGGGCCTTGTGGGCGGGGGCATTGGAATATCGGAGGGGATAGACAAGGAAGAGGGAAGGAAGCGCCCGTAGCCTAAAGTAAAGTCCCATCCCGGCATTTGCCTGAAGGAGAAGTGGGAAACCACGGAAAAGCACTTTGAGGATGGCTGAGGTGAGAATCAAACCCCCTCTACTCAGTTGATCTCCCGAGGCTGAGTGAACTTCGTTCCAGTCCTCATAACTTATTACGCGGGCCTCCGGGGATGGCAGCTACTGTAATCACGCTAACCACTACACCACAGAGGCGGTCAATACTACTACTAGTACTACTACTACTATTACTACTACTACTACTAATAATAATAGTAATAATCGGGCGAGTTGGCCGTGCGGTTAGGAGCGCGCAATTGTGAGCTCGCATCCGGGAGATAGTGGGTTCGAACCCCACTGTCGGCAGTCCGGAAGATGGTTTTCCGTGGTTTCGTTTCCCATTTTCACACCAGGCAAATGCTGGGGCTGTACCTTAATTAAGGCCACGGCCGCTTCCTTCCTATTCCTAGGCCTTTCCTCTCCCATCATCGCCATAAGACATATCTGTGTCGGTGCGACGTAAAGCAAATAGCAATAAATAAATAAATAAATAAATAAATAAATAAATAAATAAATAAATAAATAAATAAATAAATAAATAAATAATAACTACGCATTAGTTACGGAAGCACTTTATGCATCTGAAACTATTATAATTGGTGGCAAATCTTGAATAAAGATGATCGAAAAACAAGAAAGAAAAATTCTCAGAAAAATCTTAGGCCCAAAGTGAGAAAATGGAATTCGGATGAAAAAGAAATCACATGAAATCTGTCAAGTTACAGAAAAATTCACAGATACAATCAGGAGAGAGCGATTACAATTTTATAGTCACTTAGGCCTATATAGAAGGGATAATAACAGGCTCATAAAGAACATTTTAAACTTTGCCTTGTCAATAAAAAATCACAATAAATCAGTGAAGACCTAAATAAAATTGGCATTAATGCAGAAACTATTCAAGATAGAATAAAATTCAGAATTCTAAATCACAAACACAAATTTTCTGTAAAGCCCACCCGATGGACTGACCAACGTAAAAAGGAACACAGCGAGAGGATGAAGAGGTATTGGGAAGAGAAGAAGAAAAGAAAAAATGCTAGCAAGTTCAAACGTGCTCCTTAGTTTGGCATACCGTATAGGAAATAATAATAATAATAATAATAATAATAATAATAATAATAATAATAATAATAATAATAATAATAATCCGTGTGCTTCAACAAGAAACACTCGTTTCCCAGTGGTGTAACAGATGAATGAAAGTAGGCCTACTCGGTAGGCCTAAGTTACATGAACTACAACACACCATGACACCCCTTGTGGGTGGGGGACGCAGACGAAGAATACACCCACGGTATCCCCTGCCTGTCGTAGGAGGCGACTAAAAGGGGCGACCAAGGGATGATCAAATTAGAACCATGAGACGACTAGTAATTCGTACCATCACGCAGGTAACACTATGGGTTGCTTTTACTTGTGCGTAGTACCGCTATGTTAGGTACAAAATAGGTTTGTGATTAGTAGCGATAGCGTGTGGTTCAGGATGCATTTTACAGTATCTGTGGTTCGTACCCCTATATGAGCAACACCATGATTCTTCCTTGCCTATGCTTAGTACTCACTATGTGAGGAACACCACGGGATAGTGCGGGTCCTCGCTTATGTGAGGAACGCCATGGGTTTGCGTTGCCTGTAAATAGCGCTGCAGTGTGCGGAACACCGTAGGTCTGTGTTACATGTGCGAATTTCATTACCTGTGAGTAGTAGGCTACCGTAATGTGTGGAATGCCGCGAATCTACGCTACTTTTGATTAGTACCGCAACATGACAAATAGCATGGTTCTATTTTCCTAGCGATAAGTACCATTATGAGGGGCCGATGACCTGGATTTTGGACTCGTTTCGACTACAAGCATCATCGATTCTGTATTGTGCTTTAGAAGCAGTCACTTGGTCAGTAATAAGTTCCTCTTGTTTAACGCTAATTTCTGGGAATGTGGGGCATTGCGGGTCGGATCCACTGATTGTTTTAACTTCATATCCATCCATTCATTCTTCGTCCTCACGTTTTCGAATCTGGTCAGTGGAGGATTATGTTTCTTTTTAAATTGTCATAATGTTTCGTACCATTAGGGGCCGATGACCTAGGTGTTAGGCCCCTTTAAAAAACAAGCATCATCGTAGTGGAAATGAAATGGCGTAGGCTTATGACTTTTAGTGTCGGGAGTGTCCGAGGACATGTTCGGCTCACCACGTGCAGGTCTTTCGGTTTCACGCGCGTCGTGATGAGGATGAAATGATGATTAAGATAATACATATATCCAGCCCCCGTGCCAGCGAAATTAACCAATGTTGGTTAAAACTCCCGACTCTGCCGGGAATCGAACGCGGAACCCCTGTGACCAAAGGCCAGCACGCTAACCATTTAGCCATGGAGCCAGACTGCGTAGTGGAAACTTTAAGAGATACCATGCCAGAATGTGTGACAGTCGTCAAAGATCTCCAAGTGAATTCTGCTCATGAGTACGTTTTAAGTAGGCCTAACTACTGACCACTGAATTCAATAAATATATTTTTATAATAATAGTAATAATGCCGTGCTAGTAGCTGAAACGGTAGAGCGCTGGCCTTCTGACCCCAGCTTGGCAGGTTCGATTCTGGCTCAGTCCGGTGGTATTTGAATGTGCTCAAATTCGTCAGCGTCGTGTCGGTAGATTTACAGGCAGGCAAAATAACTCCAAAATTCCGGTACCTCGGTGTCTACGAAAACCATAAAAATGTAGTTAGTGGGGCGTAAAACAAATAACATTAAGAATAACTTACATTTCAAAAAAGCATAGACTAATATATGATTCCTTTGAAGGACGTATAGCTTACTGTTTGATGTGCTGAAGAATTAAAAGTAAGTTAGATGAGAAAACAATAGGGCTACATTTGATCGGACAGACAATGACTGAATCAAACTCAAAAGTTACATTCATAGCTGAAATTTCTGAAACTTTTGATGTTATGACAGGGAGATGGCTTAGGTCTAACTCTTTTACTGTTCAATCATGTGTTAGAGAAAGTAGTCCGAACCTAGGGAAAGGAAACAAAAGGGATTAATAATAATAATAATATTAATAATAATAGCCTCCGTGGCTCAGACGGCAGCGCGTCGGCCTCTCACCGCTGGATACCGTGGTTCAAATCCCGGTCGCTCCATGTGAGATTTGTGCTGGACAAAGCGGAGGCGGGACAGGTTTTTCTCCGGGTACTCCGGTTTTACCTGTCATCTTTCATTCCAGCAACACTCTGCATTCTCATTTCATAGCATCTATCAGTTATTAATAAATCACTTTGGGAGTGGCGATCCCATCGTACTAATAGCCTATATCTGCTTCATTCATTCCATCCCTGACCCGGTCAATGACTGGAAAAACGGGTTATAGGTTTTCATTTTCAATAATACTAATATTAATACTAATACTAATACTAATAATAATAATAATAATAATAATAATAATAATAATAATAATACTAATAATAATAATAATAATAATAATAATAATAATAATAATAATAATAATAATAATAATAATAATTGCTTTATGTCCTACTAACTACGTTTAGGGTTTTCGGGGACGCCGAGGTGCAGGAATGTATTCCCATGTGTGCCAGTGAATCTACCGACACGAGGCTGACGTATTTGAGCACCTTCAAATACCACCGGACTGAGTCAGGATCGAACCTGCCAAGTTGGAGTCAGAAGGCCAGCGCCTCAACCGTGTGAGCCACACTTTTCGGCTAAGAAGTATTAATATCGGTATGTGTGTGTATGTAGGACTATGTTCAGTCCTCAGTCCGAAGGCTGGTTGGATCCTCAACAGCTCCGTCATCAGGTGTCATAGATTGCCTAGGCATCACTGAAGAGGCGTACTAGAGAAATGAGTAGTGAGGTAGTCTCCCGTTGCTTTCCTCCCCGAGCCAGAAGTTGCTATTACATATCAGTCTGCCAAGCCCACTGAAATGCATGCAACAACTGACCCTATGAGAAACATTTTCACACCAATCATAACAGGGACTGGCTGCAAAAGGACTGATATTAGGCTTACTAGCATCACTCATACCTCAGTCACTTTCGTATTATCAAAGCCAAGGATAAGACAGAGACAGGTCAGTGAAAGTAACGAATTTGCTCTATCCTATAGTGCACTGTAAACACTAGGTCCCGCCAGCAAAGGCCACTTAATATCGGTAAGCTAGTTAAATATAAAATTCATATCAAGTGTTTGGCTTTCAAAAATGAGGTGGTAATAGGCAAGAAACAATTCAGACACTGGAAAAACTTCATTTCATGCAATTGCGTCTACTCCAAATCTCATAGACCGTATCGTCGAAGCTGTGACAAAACCGCGAATGTGAAAATTCTCTTTCTATCCATTATTTCCCTTACGACTGGTCACGCTTCTCGGGCACATATTGAAATGCAGTCCATCAGAACAATTTTCATAGAGTTCATTTTCCTATTCACGTGGGTAAATACATCATGAAGACATACATTCCTACAGTACGGGAGAGTCCTGATGGACTGCATTTCAATATGTGCCTGGGAGGCGTGACCAGTCGTAAGGGAAATAATGGATAGAAAGAGCATTGTGACATAACGTGGTTTTGGCACAGGAGCAATGGTATGATACGAGGGTCGAGTCATAAGTCATGGCAACTATTTTTTTTTCTCTCGCGAACAGGATACACCACGGAAAATCTAAGATATGCATTTGGAAATATAGGGCATGTACTTATGCACAGTGCCTGAAGACAAATTCTGACTTCAGGAGATTCTCGTAGGAAAGTGACAGAACACAGGCCATTGGTAAACATTGTTTTATTATGGTATAGACAGCAAATACACAAGACTACATACAAAGGACAGGTCTCCACTGGTTACAGACCTTCGAAATAAATCACCCAAGGTTTCCACTGTGCGTTGTCAGCGGTGGGGCAGGCGCTGAATACCATTCGCTGCATGTGTATCGCTAACGTGTGACACCTCTCTCCGAAATGCTGTTACGATGTCCTCTTTGTTAGCAAACCGTTGACCACGTAATGGCTTGTTGACTTTGGGGATTAGATCATAGTCACACACCTAATGCTTCCCGCAGCTCTGCATGGCATCGGCGTGCATTTCTGCCGCGGAGAACTGCTACTTTAATATACGATCGTTGCTCCTACTTGTTGACTTCCATTTTGTGACGCTCTCACTCACACACTGAACTTGGGTGCATGCTTAGACCCACACTGTTGTTTACATACACCATGTAGTGGCATCACACGCAAGTACATACCGTACGTTTCCAAATGCATGTCTTAGATTTTCCGTGTTGTCTCCTGTTCGCGAGGAAAAAAACCCTATATTTGCCATGACTTATGACTCGACCTCCATATTACCCCATACATGGAAATATCTCCTCGAAACTTAGACCAATATCCTTTGGTAACTCAGTTTAACAAAATCCCTGAGGTAAATCAAATAAATTCAAAATCACAAAAAAGCCTGTAGAATTGCATTGAACAGGTAGGCCTACAACAAAAAATCAACACCTCGGAACGCTAAACTAAAACATTAAAACACGGTGATTAAGCCTGAAGCATTGCGCCCACGAGAGGCAGATCACTAACTGAAAATTTAGAAAAAGAAGAAAGGAAAATCCTTTGAATAATCTTTGACCCAGTATGAATAGAAGGAGAGTGAGGGAAAAAGAGCTCTTCTGAGTTATAGATTTACCAACATTCTGAGAAAATATCAGATACTATTAGAAAAGACAATTGAAATTTTATGGCCACATTCAAGGATAGAACAATGACAGACCTACTAAAAAGAATATTTAATCTTGCGTTCCCACTAAAAGTCAAGAATTAACTGGATAATCTAAACTGATAATCTAAACCTTCAAGAAATCAACGTAAGAGACGAAATTATGTGAGACAGGCCTAATTTTAGAAAGTTGGAGAACAAATATAATTTTGCTGAAAAACCCAAGATGGGAATCAACATTGCATGGACGGAAGAAAAGAAGAAGAAACAAAATGAAAGAATAAAGAGATTCTGCGAAGGAAAGAGCCGGCCCCGGGTTCGATTCCCGGCCAGGTCAGGGATTTATTACCTGGACCTGAGGGCTGGTTCGAGGTCCGCTCAGCCTACGTGATTAGAACTGAGGAGCTATCTGACGGCGAGATAACGGCCCGGTCTAGAAAGCCAAGAATAACGGCCGAGAGGAATCGTCATGCTGACCACACGACACCTCGTAATATGCAGGCCTTCGGGCTGAGCAGCGGTCGCTTGGTAGGCCAAGGTCCTTCAACGGCTGTAGTGCCATGGGGTTTGGTTTTGGTTTATGGGAAGAGAAGAAAATAAATTCAGCTGATAAAAACTTAAATCGAGTTCCATGTTTGGGTACGTTTTTAAAATAATAATAATAATAATAATAATACAGAATGGATAACAACAGGCTGACAAAGAAAATTCTAAATCTAGCTCTAACCCTGAAAATCCGCAACAATTGGTTAGCAGAAATTCATGAAGATCTACAAGAAATGGGTATTGAAGACGAAACCATTCAAGATAGAATGAAATTTAGAAGCTTAGTAAACAAACATAAATTTGCAGAGAAACCAACAAGAAAAAATACAGGCTGGACAGAAACACGCAGAAAGGAACACAGTGAAAAAGTGAAGAGATATTGGGAAGAAAAGAAGAAGAAACATTGTGCAAAATAAGTTCAAACGCTCTCCACAGCTGGGCACAACGAATCAAAAAAAAATAAAAATAATATTAATAATTTCGAATTTGGTCGCATTGAACTTAAGGCTTATTGGCCTTTCTTCTCTTCATTCTTTCTCTTCATCTTTCTCTCCTTGTCGGAAATGATCCGTTGATGCCTCCATTTTAGTGGTTTCTCTTCAAATGATTTTAGATTGCCGACTCTTCTTCTGAACACTCTTCTATTGTGGATCATCTCTAACGTAATTCAAACTTTTCCCGCATGCCCCCTGATCTCTTCTAACCACTTGGAGGTGACCATTAACCCCATCATGTATTTGGAGATCATTTTGGTCAGTTGTTTGTCATCCATTTTCACTAGATATCTGGAGAATTTCAACCTTCGATTCCGCATTGTGACGTCATCTTTTCAGTGTAGCCTACTTGTAGAGCTGCTCAATTCTCCTTTCCTTCTTCTCGAGTTCTTGCAGCTCCCTCGTTTTTAAATTCAACATAAGACATTTTGAAGCGTACAATCCTTCCGGTTTTATTACTGAGTTTTAACGTCCGTTTTCGGCCTTGTAGGATATTACCCGTTTGTTATACCTGATCTGTGTTAGCTTGCTTGCCGGATTTAATATTATGGCTCTTGCCTTGTTTGCCTCTTTATCCAGTCCATATGGTTGGATCCATTCTCCCAGGTATTTGAACTTCTCTGTCCTTTTATCTTCGCATATTTTTCCTCCACATACCTCTCACTTTGGGGCCTGTACCCCGTGTATTTATTCCGTCCTTCCATAAGAGATTTTAAGATCCGTTTTTTCGATTATTATAAATACTTCAATAGCTGGTGATTGAAACCCAATTTAAACAATTAGTACCTTTCATATAGAAAACAGGAGAGCCCATTACATTCCACAAGTTCAATTCAGAGGCCAACAGCTAAAATACTGTGCTCATCCAAAATACTTGTGTATTGTGCTGCAGAACAGCAGCAAAAGTTAAAACACGTAACAACACCCTTCACAAATTCAGTGGCACTAATTGGGGAGCAAAGGCCAATGTCCTCCAAACAACAGCTCTTGCCCTAGTATCCCCAGTTGCAGAATATTGCAGCCCTGTATGGAATAGGAATAGTTGATGCCCAGCAGAATAATACAATGAGGACAGTGTCTCACACACTCAAATCCACACCACTTAAATGACTGTCAGTATTAACTAACATCCATCCTCCTCACCTTCGAAGGCTAACTGCTCTGAAGAAGGAATGGTTAAAATGTACTGCAAATACTTACGCTCTTGCCGATTCATCAGGACTGCAACCCTTAGAAGCATGGAAGATTAAAATCTCGACATCCATCATGGCAACTAGAAAAGAGGCTCGTTGAATCACAGTACAACATCGATAATGCATTGAGGAAAGAGTGGGTTACTTCAAACCCTGACCAGCTAGCGTTGATATCCGGCCCCTGTGGGGAAACTTGCTGGGTTCAACTTGCCTAAAAGAATCTGGGCTTCGTTGAACTAGAGATGGGTAGTTCGCGAACGAACTAGTTCTCGGGAAGTACTTCACTCCCACGAACTGTGAAGTGTTTACTCGTCTCTCGAGAACTACTTCGCGAACTATATATACACAGAGCAAAGCCCATAAGGAATGAACTGTGAAGTATTCGCTCCTATCTCGAGAACTACTTCACGAACTGCAGAACTTCAAGATTTTGAAGGGAATGGGAAGGAACTCGTTCGCCGACGAACTACTTCAGATGTTGCAGAGTGCTCTGGCGGGAAAGTTACATATTTTGAAGTAGTTCGCGAAGTAGTTTGTGAAGTAGTTCTTTCTTGGGAGCGAGAGTGAATGAACTAGTTCCCAGAGGTGAACTGCTTCTTCCCATTACTACGTTGAACAGAGTGCGGACCGGTCTTGGAAGATGCAACTTCTGGCTCCACAAGTGGGGGAAAAAATTTCTAGCCCTCATTGCGACTGCAGTGACGCGGCTCAGACAGTCCACCATGTTGTGATGATGTGCCCACTTCGGAGCTTCCAGGGAGGATACCACGAACTTCATGCGGCAAGTGAAGTGGCAGTGAACTAGCTAAATTATCTGAACATTAAACTATAAGATATATTTCTATCTATTGATCCTTCGTCCGATTGTTGTTCTATCTGTTTTACGTGTATATATATCAATGGCTATCAATTAAGTAATACCTAGTTTGCCAGCCATTAAGGATTTACGTAGGTAGTTTCCTTCCCTGTCCCTTCACTATTGTTATTTCGTCTGAGTGTTTTCCAAATTCGTACGTTCCTCATCGCCAGATGTTTCATTCCAGGCTTATGTCTATGTCATACACCTGTCTATGTCTATGTTACGTACACATGTTATGTGACCCTCTTAGACTGATTCTGATGGTTCCGTCAGCTTCCGCTTCGAACGCCAGCGCTGTACCGCGTCCGGGAAGCCATCTGATGACGAATGAACGTACCATTTCCACTTCTATTATAACGTATAAATTCAAAGGCTCATTGTTTAGAAGCCCTTCTCTTGGACAGTCGAGATTTTCTTCTGATGACGCAGAGCACATTTTTCTGCGAAACGTAAAGAATTTTACCTTATTTTCTTGTCTTGGCATAAGCACAAAAGCCTATATCATGTCTATATATATAGTTTCTTTGTACGCTCTGTACCGGGCGAGTTGGTCGTGCGCGTAGAGGCGCGCGGCTGTGAGCTTGCATCCGGGAGATAGTAGGTTCGAATCCCACTATCGGCAGCCCTGAAAATGGTTTTCCGTGGTTTCCCATTTTCACACCAGGCAAATGCTGGGGCTGTACCTTAATTAAGGCCACGGCCGCTTCCTTCCAACTCCCCGGCCTTACCTATCCCATCGTCGCCATAAGACCTATCTGTGTCGGCGCGACGTAAAGCCCCTAGCAAAAAAAAAAATGTACCCTCTGTATGACATACGAAAAAAATAAAATTAGAATTTAGTAGTATCGGCTCGTTTTGGCCAACTAAGGATCACGGTATTTCAAATGCTTTTGTACTTTCTCGTGTTCGTTAACTTTTGCCCAATTGCTTTCTTCTGCATAGCCTGGCTGAGGTGGGAATCGAACCCACCTCTACTCAGTTGACCTCCCGAGGCTGAGTGGATCCCGTTCCAGCCCTAGGATCACTTTCAAATTTCGTGGCATAGCCGGGAATTGAACCCGGGCCTCTGGGGGTGGCAGCTAATCACACTAACCACTATATCACAGAGGAGGACATAACGGGGTTTACCTGTACTTTTATCTTTGTGAAAAATTATGAAAATAGAGGCAAAAGAAAAATGTATGAGGTGATTTAAATTTCGAAAACAGAGAAATCTAACAGAGAAAACTAAATCTAGCCTTCAAAATCCCTTACGGGCAATGACTGTCTGGGCAGGAAATTCGCTCGGTTATACTCGTTAGGTGAGCAGTCCTAAGAAGTGTGAAAGTGCCTTTTGGTGCACTTGTCTTGACTGTTAGTATTCCCTGTTCTTGTAGTTGTACTTAACAAGTAACACATACATTTCTAACCTATTCATCTTTTCTGTTATGTACTCTTGTCTTTGAGCCTCCGTGGCTCAGACGGCGGCGCGTCGGCCTCTCACCGCTGGATACCGGGGTTCAAATCTCGGTTACTCCATGTGAGATTTGTGCTGGACTAAGCGGAGGCGGGACAGGTTTTTCTCCGGGTACTCCGGTTTTCCCTGCCATCTTTAATTCCAGCAACACTCTCCAGTATCATTTCATAGCATCTGAAGATGAAAACCTACAACCTGTTTTCCAGTCATTGACCGGGTCCGGGATGTAATGCATCAACCATATATAGGCTATTAGTACGATGGGGTCGCCACTCCTGAAGTGATTTATTAATGACTGATAGATGCTCTCTCATGGAGTGACCGGAATTTGAACCATGGTATCCAGCGGTGAGAGGCCGACGCGCTGACGTCTGAGCCACGGAGGCTCCTTCATAGCATCTTTCAGTCATTAATAAATCACTTTGGGAGTGGCGACCCCATCGTACTAATAGCCTATATCTGCTTCATTCATTAAATCCCTGACCCGGTCAATGACTGGAAAACAGGTTGCAGGTTTCCATTTTCACTCTTCTTCTTACCTAACCACTCGCACAATTCTACACTTTAAAAAGAGTTGCTTGTTGTTTTAAGGGGCCTAACATCGAAGGTCATCGGCCCTTGAAAAGGGTTCTTCTACAACCATCCACTTTCCTTGTCCACAGTGATCCAGTGAACGAGTCAGCCAATCGGGTCTCCTGCCGATTCTGGGATCCCACAACGTCCACCTCTTGTGCTCCGTGGTTTCCTCATTTTCACTTTAGTCTGGCCGCTGTGTTGAATGCATCTCTTATACCGGTTTTTCTGCGTACCTCCTCCTTCCTTATTCTGTCCTTCAGCGTTATGTTGGGGATTTTACGCTGTATCCTGCGTTGGCCTATTTACAGCGTTCTTCTCTCCTTCGAAGTTAATGGCCGGGCTTGGGCCGGGCTTGGCACCCATAAAGCATTACTAGTAGTACACACACAGGGGCATACACAGAAATTATTTTCGTGGGGTAGGGGGGATATTAAATATTAAAATTTGAGGATTTCTATAAAATAATGTTGAGTGAATATTTGGGGAATTAGAAACACTAAATTAAAACGTTCAAAACAAGACAATTATTTAATTAAGGCACATTTGTACTCATGCTGATGATTACAATAGCAGGCGTCTCCTGGGATTTTGGCCAGCTCCTCGTCACGTGTTTTTCTTTGTCTATATACAAAAGACCTAACACATTCAGTCTTTCCTGTGCAGTCATATTCTGCAAATAACCTTTTAAATATTTTAAGTATGAAAGAGGGAGGCAGTGGTTACTAGTAAGACAGCAAATAGTTTCAGGACTCAGTGTATTGTTGGGAAATATCACTGTCAAAAATTTTAAATGCTAAAATTAAGTCCATTGGTTCAGGACGATTGCTTTTAGAAGAAAAACGTATAACTTATATTTTCTTATATTTATTAACGGAAGCATCAAGCCATTGTTGTTAATTACGTACCTACTTCAAATTAAAAGCAAAACAATCAACTACCTAAAATCTTTATTTACATGGTTGCCACAGTTAATCACAAGCTCTAAACTTCAAAATTTCGGTGAAAATTTCAATCCCTCCCTCTGCGTACCCCCCTGAGTATACACTTCTCCACGACTACGATCTTAGTACTTAGTTTTAGTGATTCGTCCCCTAAACTGAATTTCTGGCACCAGAAGATTTGCCACGCTTGTACAATTCCTCTTTTAATATGTTTCTTCATATTGTTGTGGAATGCTATATTCTGGCCCAGGTACATAATCCAATGGTTCGCCGTCTATGTGTATGGGTTCTTCTGTTGCATTTGTCATCAGCTTCGCTCTCCTTGGATTCATGGTTAGGCAACTTTCTTTACTGACTTTGTCTGGATCCTTTAACACAGGGGTTTCGAAATGACGGCCTGCGCGCCGCATGTAGCCCGCGAAACCATATTTTGAAGCCTGTGAGAGCATTTTAAGAAATAATGTAAAGGAAAGTTACAAAAAAAATTTCATAGCTCGTTCAAAATTGTATTCATTTTTATACCCCTTATAGACCCAAATTAGAACTAATTCATTCTGTAATATTATTTCCTCCTTTTAACAATTCACTTGATCATAATTAATCATTCTTTATTTACAAATTTAAAATTCAAATTTCAAATAATAATGTAATTATTTTTACGTCCCTACTTTGGATTTATTTATTTATTTATTTATTTATTTATTTATTTATTTATTTATTTTGATGGTTTTCGGAGACGCCGAAGTGCCGGAATTTAATCGCGGAGGAGTTCTTTTGCTGACACAAGGCTGACGTATTTGAGCACTCTCAAATACCGCTGGACTGAGCCAGGATCGAACCTGCCAAGCTGGCGTCAGAAGGCCAGCGCCTCAACTATCCGAGCCGCTCAGCTCAACTCCAAATTTTACTCTTTTACGCAATTGTAAAAGTACTGTTTTAAGCAAACCTTCATTTCAATTGAACTATGGATATTATTTCATAATAGTACTCCTGTAGCCTACCATTTGCATAATTTTACAAAAATTGGCCTATTATTCAAGTGCGGCGTGCGAACATGACTAAGGTTTCCAATATGGCCCTCGAACCCCTGTTTTAACACTTGTTCCAGGTCCAATGCTGATTTCGCTATCAGTATGATAGATAGATATAGATGATAAATAGATCTCAGAAATTAGAGTAGGCGAAGCTTTATCTGACCCTGTAATAATTAAGAGGGGAATTCCTCAAGGCAGTATTATTGGACCTTTGTGTTTTCTTATATATATATCAATGATGCCAACGGCCGTAGCCGTGTTGAAACACCGGATCCCGTGAGATCTCCGAAGTTAAGCAACATTGGGCGTGGTCAGGAGTTGGATGGGTTGCCACGCGCTGTTGGTGGGGTGTAAGGGAATGGAGGAGCGGAAAGGAACTGGCCACCCTACCGCACGTAAACTCCGGCTCAGGAACACCTCTGCGGAGGTTCGGGCAGAATAACCCTTACCTACCTATCAATGATATGAGTAATAAAGAAGTGGAATCAGAGGTAAGGCTTTTTGTGGACGATGTTACTCTGTGTAGAGTAATAAATAAGTTACATTGTGAGCAACTGCAACGTGACCTCGATAATGTTGTGAGATGGACAGAAGGCAATGGTATGTTGATAAACGGGGTTCAAAGTCGGGTTGTGAGTTTCACAAATAGGAAAAGTTCTCTCAGTTTTAATTACTGCGTTGATGGGGTGAAAGTTACTTTTGGGATCATTGTAAGTACCTGGGTGTTAATATAAGGAAAGATTTTCATTGGAGTAATCTCATAAATGGGATTGTAAATAAAGGATACAGATCTCTGCACATGGTTATGAGGGTGTTTAGGGGGTTGTAGTAAGGATGTAAAGGAGAAGGCATATAAGTCTCTGGAAGACCCCAACTAGAGTATGGTTCCAGTGTATGGGACCCTCGCCAAGATTACTTGATTCAAGAACTAGAAAAAATCCAAAGAAACGCTGCTCGATTTGTTCTGGGTGATTTCCGAGAAAAAAGTAGCTTTACAAAAATGTTGCAAATTTGGGCTGGGAAGAACTGGGAGAAAGAAGACGAGCTGCTCGACTAAGTGGTATGTTCCGAGCTGTCAGCGGAGAGATGGCGTGGAATGACATTAGTAGAAGAATAAATTTGAATGGCGTCTTTAAAAGTAGGAAAGATCACAATATGAAGATAAAGTTGGAATTCAAGAGGACAAACTGGGGCAAATATTCATTTATATTAAGGGGAGTTAGGGATTGGAATAACTTATCAAGGGAAATGTCCAATAAATTTCCAATTTCTTTGAAATCATTTAATAAAAGGCTAGGAAAATAACATATAGGGAATCTGCCACCTGGGCGACTGCCCTAAATGCAGATCAGTATTGATTGATTGATTCATTGATCGATTGATTGATTGTGTGAAAACCTCATGTTTGTCAGGCTTAGCCCGTCTATATTGATGTCATATTTAGTTTTCCATTTCAGTTTCCTGAACTGGTTTTCTAGCAGGCATAGAGTTTTGGTGATAAGGGATCTCTCTGTTTCACTCCTCTCCCTATCTTGAAGCTCCTTCCCTCCATCTTTGGCCGTACTTTCATCTGGCTGCCTTCATAGAATTTTCCTAGTAGCCTGATATATGAATACGATAACTTTATAAGTCCAGTTCTTTACAAAAATATCTATGAACTCATTATTTACTTTCACTGAAAATTTCAAAGCATTGGCACTTGTATATCTGTAATATTAAAAGAAGCGTTTTGACAGACAGGGCTGGAGGGAGGAGCATTGCACGGTGTTGCGACATTCCTACATTTCTTTCTTCTTCTCTTCGCTTCCGGCTCACTTATTCGTTCGTTCAGACCTCTGTGTTCTGTTGTACTCTCAGAAGTGAGAGTTTTGGCAACTCCAAGCAACACGAGCCGGCCAGCAGGCTTATCTCCATGGCAACCGCAACCACCCACGTTTCCGTCGCAACCCTACCCCTTACTCCCTTACTCCCTTCTCACCACCGTGGCAGACAGTAAACGGGCCTCCCTCTAAGAACTGTCAGAACTCATCTTTCAATATTATGACGACAGTATCAGAGGAAAGTGTACCCTACCTACCTGAATTTTATTCCAAATGGTATAATCCTATTAATGTAGCAACAAATATAACGTAGGGCCTACCGGTAACTTAAAAAAACGTCCCTTTGAGCTACTAAGTTGGAGTTTTCAGATAATGTTAAGATAACGCCATAAATTCAGAAAATACAATTTTTAAATTTTTAAAATTTATTTTTTGACTCTTGGTTGCTTCCAACACGGCTGAAAGTTGCTAATGGCGTGATCCTATTAAGGCAATTTTTAAAATTACTTCCCGTTGAGCTACAAGGCTGAAATTGTACACAGTATAAAGAAAACATCATTATTTCAGTAAAAATAGTGTTCAAAATTTCGAGTTTGTAACTCCTAATCGGTTACATCCCCTCAGAGAGGATATTATGCGTGATTCTTATTTCTTCCAGGTCCTTTTTCATCTCAGTAAACCAAGTTACGTTGGTTTTCTTATCTAGAAAATGAGTAAAATTCTGGTTGGTTGGCCGGCCCTGCGGGGTAGGGATAGCGTGCGTGCTCTTTCCCAGAGGTCCCGGGTACGATTCCCGGCCAGGTCAGTGATTTTTATCTCGATCTGAGGGCTGATTCGAGGTCTACTCAGTCTACATGATAGTAATCGAAGAGCTGTCTGACGATGAGATGGCGGCCCCGGTCTAGGAAGCCAAGAATAACGGCTGAGAGCATTCGTCGTGCTGATCACATGACACCTCATAATCTGTAGGTCCTCGGGCTGAGCAGCGGTCGCTTTGTAGGCCATGGCCCTTCGGGGCTGTTGTGGTGCCATGGGGTTTGGTTTTGGTTTTTCTGGTGGCTTGATCTTCCTGTAAACATTAGTGTCGGGTCGCTATGAAAGCTTAGCTTCCTTTTCAAAATTGTATCCGGGATCTTTTTCACGTGCATGTAGGTCTATAGTTCGAGTTCGCAATATTATTTATTTATTTATTTATTTATTTATTTATTTATTTATTTATTTATTTATTTATTTATTTATTTTCTCTAATCGGCCAACTAGGGATCACGACAAGTTTCATTATGCATTCTGGGGATTATTCAATTTTTGATTGAAACAGTAGGTTTTCATCAAAGGAACACCCCGGAGGTAAAAATCGAGTTTTTGGTCATTTTGTTGAAATTTATTTATGACTGAAATTGAAGGACTGAGTTTATTTTTTCTTGTCACCAAGTTATTCCGCTGAATTCAAACAATTTATCACTGTAATAATGCTTTGTTTGCCAATTGTAATTTTACATTTAAATCCCATTTTCTCCCATAATATTCTGCCAAATGCCATAGAATTTTTATGGTATATATATCACAGCTATATTAAGACACCTGCATATGGAATGTTTGATTGCAGAATTTTTTCAAGTAGTAGAGACTTTTAAGTCCAAACTTTTAGAACGTAAAAAAATTACACAAACCTTAGTAGCCTACTATGTATTTCCTTATATAAATTGTGCAAGAAAAATCGATACGTAGTGCTTTTAAAAGAAGTAGACTATTATTTCATGAAAAAATTGAATTAAAAATTTCAAAAAAATAATTTGGGAAACCTAGATTATTAATTGTATATGAAAGAAATGCCTTTGCCAGCAGGATGTAGTGTTTACAGTGCCCTATGTCTTCTGGTATGGGCTAGAATGAATTTGTTACTTTCACTGACCTGTTTCAGTCTCTCTCTCTCTTTTTTTTTTTTTTTTGCTAGTTGCTTTACGTCGCACCGATATAGATAGGTCTTATGGCGACGACGGGACAGGAAAGGACTAGGAGTGGGAAGGAAGCGGCCGTGGCCTTAATTAAGGTACAGTCTCAGCATTTGCCTGGTGTGAAAATGGGAAACCACCGAAAACCATTTTCAAGGCTGCCGACAGTGGGGTTCGAACCTACTGTCTCCCGAATACTGGATACTGGCCGCACTTAGGCGACTGCAGCTATCGAGCTCGGTGTGTCTCAGTCTTATCTTTGGCTTTGACAATATGAAAGTGACCGAGGTATGAGCGATGCTAGTAACACCGTTCCTTATGCAGCCAGTCCCTGTTATGAATGGTGTGAAAATACCGCTCATAGGGTCAATGCATTTCAGTGGGTATGGCAGACTGATATGTAATAGCAACTTCTGACTCGGTGAGGAAAGCAACGGGAAACTACCTCACTCCTTATTTCCCTATTATACCTCTTCAGTGACACCTAGGCTATCTATGACAGCTGTTGGTGGAGCTGTAGAGGATGAAACCAGCCTTTGGGCTGAATACCCAACATACATATGAAAGAAATGTTCGTGATATCTCTACTTTTACGTAGGTGATATTCGCACAAGTTTCCTGAAAATCCATACATTAGGTAAAAATATCTCCGAAGTGTCGCCTTGACTCGCTGTGTTTGCGCTACTTATTCATTTCTCATCCCGGAAAGTCCCAAATGTCACAATGCTTGTTCCAGAAAGGACCAGTTTGTGCGGTCTTCGAGGTCTTTTGTGACTTAACGTACCAGCGAATTCTTGTTTTTTGGTTTTGAGTCTAATTTGTTAAAAAAAAGCCTCTCTTTCTCTCTTTTTGTTTACTCTCATTTTCAGCCGTTCTTCCACCGAGATGTTCCGCGGTTTAGCAGGTTCTTTCTCTGGCTCATCCCTCAACCCCGCAATTTCCTTCCTAAAGATGTCCTCTCCGTTATGTCATCTGGTCTTATATCATTTACCTGCACATCTCTGAGCACCTCCTTCAAGCAACGTGGATGAGATTTCCGTTTATCCTGTAAAGAGAGCAATTTGTGGGCCAATCTCTCCGGGTTCATTCTCTACAGGTGATCATAAAAGTTAAACCTTCGTTTCTTCATAATGGTGGTGATCTTTTTGACTCTCGTATACTGTTCTTTGTTTGACCCCAGGTGGAAGACAAACCCGTCGGACAGCTTCTTACGACCCAAAATCTTTGTGAGGAAGTTCGTTTCCTTTTTCAGAGCACCGCGGCTTCCGGGAGGATCTCTCTTTAGAGTTCGGTTGCTTGAGAATGCAGGCTTAAGCGGGCGGTAAACTC
Source organism: Anabrus simplex (assembly GCF_040414725.1). Lineage (NCBI taxonomy): Eukaryota > Metazoa > Arthropoda > Insecta > Orthoptera > Tettigoniidae > Anabrus > Anabrus simplex. The sequence continues at coordinate 40,392,176 of NC_090276.1, forward strand.
CATCTAGGGCTAAATTATTATTATTAGTATTGTTTATGCCTATTCAGAGAGCGTTGGAACTTGTTAATTGGCTTGATGACTTTCGCCTTCCCTTTCTTCTAAAATTTCTTCATGAACTTACTGTGTTGCCTCGTCCCTTCTTCTGACCACTTTGTACCAGTCCTGCTACTAGTTTTGACGGCAAATGTGTGTTTATTTATGAGGTCCTGAAGACTTGGCGATTTTTCATTATGTCTTCCTCGATGTTCAATGAATTCAGGTCTCCTCTTGATTCTCCAGCCAATTTGTTCTGCTCTTTTGAGAATTTATTACATTGAATAACCTTTTTGGATGATGATGATGATGATGTTTCATTACATACATACATAAGTTATCATTATAGACTGTTATGCCTTTCAGCGTTCAGCCTGCAAGCCTCTGTGAATTTACTAAACGTCGCCACAATCCTCTATTTGCAACTAGTGCTGTGGCCTCATTTAGTTTTATACCTCTTATCTTTAAATCGATAGAAACTGAGTTTAACCATCGTCGTCTTGGTCTCCCTCTTCTTCTCTTACCCTTCATAACAGAGTCCATTATTCTCCTAGGTAACCTATCATCGCCGTCTTGGTCTACCTCTACTTCTCTTACCTCCATAACAGAGTCCATTATTCTCCTAGGTGTGTGTTGATTACGGACACAAAATATTTGGAGAGAGTGCTAGCTAGTTCCAGGGTTTACCTTTCGAACTCTCCTCCACTTGTCTTACCAATTCAGTTCTGCTCTAGTTGTCGTGCTACTGTTTTGCGTTTTTAGTTCGTTTGCTTGTCTCTGTTCATTAATCGTTATTGTGCTATTAAGGAATATATTGAGACGGATAAAGGTAAGCCATGTGCTTTATTGTATGGTTGTAGTTACAAACAATTTAGAATTCGTAAAAATGATGTTGCCACATACATTTGTTTGAAGGAGAAGACAAAGAACTGCAAAGGAATATTATTCACTCAATGTATGTAACATAACTCTATTTTAACATGCATACCTATCTATTAAGTTTGAACTCTGATTTATTTAAACTTTAGGTGCACCGGGCGAGTTGGCCGTGCGGTTAGGAGCGCGCAGCTGTGAGCTCGCATCCGGGAGATAGTGGGTTCGAATCCCACTGTCGGCAGCCCTGAAGATGGTTTTCCGTGGTTTCCCATTTTCACACCAGGCAAATGCTGGGGCTGTACCTTAATTTAGGCCACGGTCGCTTCCTTTCCACTCTTCGACCTTTCCTGTCCCATCGTTGCCATAAGACCTATCTGTGTCGGTGCGACGTAAAACCAATAGCAAAAAAAAAGACCTATCTGTGTCGGTGCGATGTAAAGCAAAATAGCAAACTTTAGGTGCGAATGCGATAAAATACATTATATTTATTATTTGTGACGCAATTTTATTTTTTCGAGATTGACAAACTTAAAGTTCGCAATCGAGACTGTCCGCATTTAAAGGCATAACTGAAAGGGAGAAACCCAGGAACCAACTGGCACTCTTCCCAAATATTTTTTTCCCGCAATCGCGATGACACAGAGAGGCCGGCACGCTGTCGCCTGAGCCACGGAGGCTACATTAAATTGACAGTAATGTAATGTCATTCCATTTATATCCGGCTCCATGGCTAAATGGTTAGCGTGCTGGCCTTTGGTCACAGGGGTCCCGGGTTCGATTCCCGGCAGGGTCGGGAATTTTAACCATCTTAATTGGTTAATTCCGCTGGCACGGGAGCTGGGTGTCTGTGTCATCTCCATCATCATTTAATCCTCATCATGCCACGCAGGTCGCATACGGGAGTCAATTCAAAAGACTTGCACCTGGCGAGCCGAAATTGTCCTCGGACACTCCCGGCACTAAAAGCCATACGCCATTTCATTTTTTATTCCATTTGTCACACTATTATTCTTAGGATAAAATAAGCTTACATATTTTTTAATTTTAAAATTATCCTGTTGGAAACCTATTGCCGACCTGAAATACTTCATACTACAATGAATTACGTAAAACATCTGAACAAATATCTTTTAAAAACGATACATGAATACCAGAACGAAGGGTTTAACTGAAATTTTTTGTGACAGTTCCTCGCGCACCGAAGAGTAGCCCAGTCACCTCCCAACAACTGGCGAGTATGTAATAAAGTACTTTTTTTTTTTTTGCTACGGGCTTTACGTCGCACCGACACAGATAGGTCTTATGGCGACGATGGGATAGGAAAGGCCTAGGAGTTGGAAGGAAGCGGCCGTGGCCTTAATTAAGGTACAGCCCCAGCATTTGCCTGGTGTGAAAATGGGAAACCACGGAAAACCATTTTCAGGGCTGCCGATAGTGGGATTCGAACCTACTATCTCCCGGATGCAAGCTCACAGCCGCGCGCCTCTACGCGCACGGCCAACTCGCCCGGTAATAAAGTACTTACAACAGGGTTCGTAGTGTCTCTTCCTTTCACTATGGCATGTGAACTGTTGCTCTCAAACCTTATTTTTGGATCAATAACAACGCCGATGATTTTATTCCTGTCAATCGCGACAATATCTGCACGTTTCTTCAAAGACTTCAAATCCCTATTATATAAAGCCACAAGGCTAACTGACTGACTCACTGACATTAATATTTATCCACTTCCAGATGAGCTAGGAACTTGAAATTCGGCAGTCAGATAGCTATTAGGTTGAAAGCCAAGGAAAAATTCCAAAAATTTAAAATTTTTAATATTTATCCCCCCCCACAAACAAAATGGCGGACTCAAATTTCGGGTGTGCTAGAAAATTGAAATTTGGTAAAATTATAGCTGTTACCGACGGGAAAATTATTATCTCCAAAAATTATCGAAAAGTAGAGGCAATTTTCAGGATTGTGCATACCACCGTTTCAAGTTTCTTTGTGGCTAAACGGTAAGTCGTATCGCCAAATTGACAAGACATTCGGAACCCATCATGAAGAGATCTACAACTTCGGTCCCGTGATTTTAGTCGTATTTTGATGCCTTATGCCTTAGATACAGCTGCATTTTCAGAGTTTATGTCAATTTTGAACATTTTCCATAATTAAGTTTACTGTTTTATGACCGATAGAATAATGAAATTAGGCAGGCTCATTGGAACGTCCGTGGGTCATATGTGAGCAAAACGCATGATTCTAGCACCGTGTAAGAATGGGATAACGAAAAGAATATGTGGTCACTGTACTCCTAATCTAAGGTTCTACCACTAGCCAGACACTCAGTCTGTTTAGCAGAGTTCATTAGCAGTTCATAATCATTTCGCATTACTCTCTGATTACTCATCTCTGTATCTTATGTATCGGGAACATGACTGCTTGGAGTAATGATACGGTGGTCAAATTATCACCTCATGTGCAGTGTCACTCCTTTTCTTTATAGATTTTCTGACATCACCGAGATCCACGCCCGTAGAGACTGCTATGTACAGTATCTTGCATCGTACCGATTGTCTCCCATTTCGTCTACCTCTTCTCCCACTAATCTTAGTTACAATGACCGCGTACAGTCATTCTTCTGTGCCATTGGTTGAGCCAGAGTATCTGATTGTCGAAGCTTCAGCTGTAATAGGAACACTAAAACCTTCGCCCGCTATCTACTCGCACGAAAATAGCCGACCTTATTTATTCTATAGGGTATAACTCTGTGAACGGTTTATTTCGTTTTCCTGAACATGTAGGCCCTATCCTTTTCCTTACATGTCTCAACTAGCAAAACTACGGCAGGCCTAATCCACCCCTGAATATTTCATATTCCCGCCTCTTTTTCTTTCTTTTTCTAACAAGTTGCTTTCTGCCGCCTCGACACAGACAGGTCTTATGGCGACGACGGGGCAGGAAGGAGCTAGGAGTGGGAAGGAAGCGGCCGTGGCCTTAATTAAGGTACAGCCCAGCATTTGTCTGGTGTGAAAAAATGGGAAATCATGGAAAACCATCTTCAGGGCTGCCGACGGAAGAGTTCGAACCCGCTATCTCCCGAATGCTGGATACTGGCCACACTTAAGCGACTACAGCTATCGAGCTCGGTACCTTTCTCTCTTGTTCAAGAACTTTATTTATTCGTATTACAACTCTCCATAAAACTTTACCTCCTCACAGGAACTTGGGATGTTTTTCCTTCGTATGGATCCTTGAATCGAATTTTCCTTACCTTAACCTTGCTCTTTCCCTTCATCTTCACATTGCTCGCTCATCTATTGTACAAAATGTATTTTTTTTTACTGGTACATACAGTATGTGTCGTATCAGTATTTGTATTACTATGTCTAGCTCTAAGTTTTTCTTTCAATCTTTAATTTTCCTCATTCTTTTCATTTACCATTATTTTTATTGTTAATTGTTGTTTCCTTATATTTATGTTACTTTTTATTTTTCTTTCACTGCTTTTGTTATAGAGCCCACGTGGCTCAAACGGCAGCGCGCAGGCCTCTCACCAGTGGGTTCCGTGAGTCAAATCCCGGTCACTCCGTATAAAATTTGTGCTGGATAAAGCGGAGGCAGGACCGGTTTATCTCCGGGTACTCCGGTTTTACCTGTTATCTTTCATTCCAGCAACACTCTCCACTATCATTTCATTTGATCTGTCAGTCATTAATCATTGCCCCAGAGGAGTGCGACAGGGTTCGGCATCCGGCACATTTCCTATCCTCGCCGCTAGATTGGGGCTTAATTCATTCCATTCCTGACCCGATCTAATGACTGGAAACAGGCGGAGGTTATTCATTTTTCACTTCCACTTTTGTTATTAGTTGATTGTTCCTTCGTTATTCTTTAATTTTTTAAGTTTGCGTTGTGCTACTGTATTCATTCATTATAGAGCGTTATCCCTTTCAGCGTTCAGTCTTCAAGCCTGTGTAAATTTACTAAACGTCGCCACAATCCTCTATTTGGAACCAGTGCTGTGGTCTCATTTATTTCTATACCTCTTATTTTAAATCGTTAGTAACTGAGTCTAACCATCGTCGTCTTGGTCTCCCTCTTCTTCTCTTACCCTCCATAACAGAGTCCATTATTCTCCTAGGTAACCTATCTTCCTGCATTCGTCCCACAAGTCTCCACCACTGAAGCTGGTTTATGCGTACAACTTCATCCATCGAGTTCATTCCTAACGTAGTCTTTATCTCCTCATTCCGAGTACTCTCCCGCCATTGTTCTCACCTGTTTGTACATGCAATCACTCCCGCTACTTTCATGCCTGTTACTTCTAACTTACCGTATGAATAAAGATATTCTGGGTCCACCCAGCTTTCGCTCCCGTAAAGCAAAGTTGGTCTGAAAACAGACCGATGTAAAGATAGTTTCGTCCGGGAGTTGACTTCCTTCTTACAGTATACTGTTGATCGCAACTGCGAGCTCACTGCATTAGCTTTACTACACCTTGATTCGATCTCCCTTACTATATTACCATCCTGGGAGCACACTCAACCTATATACTTGAAATTATCTACCTGTTCCAGCTTTGTATCACCAATCTGACATTCAATTCTGTTGAATTTGTTACCTACTCGCATCAATTTAATCTTCGAAATGCTAATTATCATGCCATACTCATTGTATCTATTTTCAAGTTTCAAGATATTAGACTGCAGGTTTTTGGCACAATCTGTCATTAAAACCAAGTCGTCAGTAGAGACCAGACAGCTTACTAAATTTCCGCCTACCTGAATCCCTCCCTGCCACTTTATACCTTTCAGCAGATGATTCATGTAAACTATCAACAGCAAAGGTGAAAGATTACAGCCTTGTCTAACCCCTGTAAGTGCCCTGAACCAGGAAATCATTATACCATCAATTCTCACTGAAGCCCAATTGTCAACATAAATTGCCTTTGATTGGTTTTAATAATCTACCCTTAATTTCACAGTCCCCGAGTATGGCGAATATATTTTCCCTCGGTACCCTGTCATATGCTTTCTCTAGATCTACGAAACATAAACACATCCGCCTATTATTCTCGTAGCATTCTTCAATTACCTGGCGTATACTGAAAACCTGACCCTGACAACCCCTCTGTGGTCTGAAACCACACTGGTTTTCATCCAAGTTCTTCTCAACCACTGATCGTTGTACGGGATAGGCAAAATGAAACTCGCCGGGAAAATATTTATAAGTCCAACGCGGAATTTGCCCTTATTAATGAACAGGAGAACTGGCCATCACAGGAAATGCTGGAAACCCTGATTTCGATGCACCAATCGGTTGCTGTGACGTGTCTGCGCGTGTGCAACTCCCGACTTCGTAGCTGTGTCATTACGTGCGATTGAGAGGAGCAGACGTGATTAGTGACCAGTTGAATACACCACAAAATGGTGCTCACGATAAAAAAACAGCGCGTGTTCATTGTCGAGTGTTACATGAAGCACGATTCGTGGAAAACCTGTGCGGAACTGTTTGCGCAAGAGTTAAAGACTGGAAGTGTTTTGGCAAAATCTCCAGCAAAGTTTGCAATGCAAAACTTAGTGGCAAAATGGCGTGAAATTGGCTGTGTGGCAAATAGAAACCGTAACTATCCGAGAAGAGTTCGAATACCAGAAAACATTGCTCGAGTGGAGAAAAGCCTGGAATGAAGTGCGACGAAATCTGAACACCGATTATTTGTGCAAATGTGAGAAATAAGAGATCGTCGCGTCGAAACATTATCAAAACGGATCTGCATCTGTATCCTTACAAATTTACTGTTGACATCCAGACGAATCTTCGCGTTTCTGCCGGTGGTTTCTGAGTGAAGTAGAGACAGGACTTTTGAATTCCACAGTTTTTCCATTTCTTCAGACGAGGCCATTTCCAGGATCTTCTGTGATGTTCATTAACAAGGGTCAGTCTCGCGTCAATTCCGCGTCAGTCTCGCGTCAATTCCGCGTCAGTTCCGCGTCAATTCCGCGTCAGTCCTATTATAAATATTTTCCGGGACAGTTTAATTTGCGCACCTGGTATGTACGTATTTCACTGCGGAACTGTGTGATTCGGCATCTCGCTGCTTTGGTTTCCCAATTAAATAAATAAATATTGAATCTCCCCTGTACCAAAATAAATCCGCCAAGGCAGGTGTAATCGATGAGTTGCTAAAGGTGATGGAAAAAGCGGTGTTTTGCGAAGAGATTGATAGAAAATTAAAAAAAAATATGAGGCCAGTATTTTGTATTTATTTTTATATAATTTTTAATACATGTTTATCTCTTCCAGGATAAGCCTCACTCTCTCAATCATCTTGCAGTCCACAGCGGTCGGCACGTGACCACCAACTAAACCGTGTCTGAACACACCCACTTACTGTTTTCCTCATTTAGTGGATCTACTCATCGTATATGAGATATTCGACAGTATGCCTCTGGAATGCTGATGTTCAGTTCAGTGCTGGAAATCGATGCCAAGTACCTGTGCAGGGACACCACGCACAGGAAACAGCTTCATCCTGCGACTCCACTCTATGCGAATGCGGTGAAGAGCACACCATGAATCGTCTCCTTGTCTGCAAGTTGTGCCCAACTAGATGTTCTCCTCAGAACCTGATTGATGCCACCGAGGAAGCGAGCGAAATGCCTCGATACTAGTCACACTTACTTATTCCTTGGCGGTACAGCCCAGGAGGGGCCTTGGCCTCCTGCACAATCTTCACCCAGTATTCTCTGTTGACTGCTTTGGTTCTCCACCTTCTAACTCCCATCCATCTCAAATCCTCCACCATGTTGTGCAAGCATCTGATCCTCATACGACGTCCTTCTGGATTCCCATCGAGGACTTTCTTTACCGTCTTGTTCTCTGGCATTCTTTCTACATGTTCCAATCATCGTAGTCTACTATTCTTTATTTCTGTTACTGTATCTTGTACAGCTCTCCGATTTCCTTATTATTCCTGATTCGTCGGAGTCCACCATCGTTTTTACTCGATAAACTTTCCTAAGTATCTTTCTTTCCCCGTAATAATTCTTCATCACCTTGCGTCAGAGTACAAGTCTCCGAACCTTACACCACCACAGGTCTCACCACCATGCAGTAAACAGTCAGCTTCAGATTCCTGCTAAGACTTTTTGCTTTAAATACTTCGCTTAAGACAAAGTAACGCCTATTACCAGTTGCTATCCTAGCGTGTATTTCTCCTCTCATATAATTTTTTCAGATACCATTGATCTCAGTGCATTGCGCTGTGCACGGTGCAAAATACGACTTCACTTGGTTGATCACAATGCAGACGCCCACACCTCGATTTGGAGCAATAGCGCTGTCTCTCTCTTTTCCCACGCCTATCTCGCTCGTTCCGCCTGTCTCCCTCTTCCTCCCTTGCTCCGTAGCGCTCCAAATCCGAGCCGAGTTGAGCCGGGCTTAGCCGAGTCGCCCCGAGACGACGCGCTGGTCCGAGCCGAGCCGAGAGGGACCGATGCACTGTGCACAGGAACTCTGTGCCTCAGTTTGCACGCGTGAGATTTTGGCCCTGCCCTAGATATATAAAGGCCGGGCTGAGTGGCTCAGACGGTTGAGGTGCTGGCCTTCTGATCCCAACTTGGCAGGTTTGATCCTGGCTCAGTCCGGTGGTATTTGCAGGTGCTCAAATACGTCAGTCTTGTGTCGGTAGATTTACTAGCACTCCTGCGGGATTAAATTCTGGCACCTCTGCCTCTCCGTAAACCGTAAAAGAGTAGTTAGTGGGACGTAAAGTCAATAAAATTAGAAATTTAAAGTTCTTGCAGCGTGCATATTCTTTCCGATTCAAATTCACACATTCTTCTGCTTCATTATACTTTTTCGTAGACGTTAACATGTACTTAACTCATCATCATCATCATCATCATCATCACTAGTCGTTTTGCTCATTGCTGAGCGTCGAGACCTCATAACTCTTATCATTTCTGTGTTGTAGCCTTGGCAAGATACCTTCATCCAGTATGGTTTTCACTTTTCCATAACATGATCTGAAGAGGTAGGCCAGTGATATTCTTGGCCTCCTGAACAATCTTCAACCAGTATTCTCTGTTGGCTGCTTTAGTTCTCCACCTTCTAACTCCCATCCTTCTCAAATCCTCCTCCATGTTGTGCAACCATCTGATCCTCACACGACGTCCTTCTCGTTTCCGATCGAAAACTTTCTTTGCCGTCTTGTTCTCTGTCATTCTTTGTGCATGTCCTAACCATCGCAGTCTACTCTTCATTTCTGCTACTATACCTGATCTAACCATCTACCTGCTGTTCTTCCCCGTGTACTTAACTGGTCACATAATATTTAAACTTTATTTGTGTACGGTAGGCCCATGTGATGTGGTATTGCCTAGTTTCTAGAAATGATCTGCTAGTAGTACCAATTTTTGAATGTATATTATTTGACTACTTTGATGTTATATGTCATGTTTCTGACACGATTAAATAAAGTGATGTTACGAAATCACTCACCACTGGACTGAATTACTAGCCTAGTGATAACCAGCCTCAAGTGTTTGGCTTCTCCTTTCTCGTTCTTCCGCCGAGATGTTCCGTGGCTTGGACAGTAATTTTGCGGGTGGAGCTGTGCAAAACGACGTCAAGAAATGTGTCTCGTTCATTCTAGACACGTTCAGAGCTTCCTGCTCGAGAACTCTGTTCAGTGAGAGTTTGGAAGGACCAATCTCGAAAAGGCGCTTGTAACTTCACTGAACAAAAAAAATGAGTCTACCGAACTGTTCATGCTGTCTGATCTGGACAGATCGAGCAGCTCGGAAGTTCAAGTGACACACTCATTGGTATAATTGTGCTTCTGTATAATTCTTCTTCACCTTGTCACGGCCCTGTAGGACCACGGGTAGCTTAGTCATGGTTTGTAGTTTCTCCTCCTCCAAGAACCTCTTCATCGTCTCTCTCTCTTTCTCTCCCGTTCTTCAGCTGAGATTTTTAATATCCTCTTCTCTTGTCTCTATCCTGCTCTTGTACTTTCTTTGTCATTGAGCTCTGACATATTGATTGCCATATATCTGTTTCTCCAGTTCTCTGTCCCTTCCACCTTGATCCCCATCTCAGTTCAGACAACCCACTTAGTTCCCGTCTTTCCTCTCGTCCTACCCCTTCTCTGCCATACTCTTCTAGTTATTCTTATGTCCATTCTGATCACATGTCCAGCAAATCTCGTTCTTTTGAATCTTATTTCTTCTGAGATCTTCTTCATGTTTCGGCACTTGATCTTCGTTACTTGAACTTCGTTTCCATCTTTCACCTCCTTTTTCGGTTCCAGTACCTTTTGCAGAATTCTTCTTTCTTCTTTCTCCAGTTGTTCTGTATCACGTTCCTCATTCCTTGTAGTGTCTGAGCTTTGTGTCTGCTGATATATTTCTTTTATTATACATTTCTCTGGTCAAAAGGTAGGTAATCCTCATCTCTTTCAACCTATATTTTATCCACGTGCTGCTCCTGTTCTACCTTTCTACCTTTTGCGTGGTGCCTTCCGGTGTTTACCATTCCCCGGTGGTGTTCAGAGTGGGCGATCCGTAGTCCTACCCTTTTAGCTATCTTGCTTATGTTTCCGAATTGCTTCCTTGCATCCTTTTCCGTCTCGCTTACTGTGACTACAATATGTCGTCCGCAAGGACTAGTCAGTTCACCTGTGTCCTGTTATCCTTCTGATTTCCAATATGCGTCTGATTACTATACTCGTTTTGACAGATAGGGCTGAGGGAGGAGGATTGCACGGTGTTGCCACATTCCTAAATTCCTTTCTCCTTCCCTTCGCTTCCGAATCACTAGTTCCTTCGTCCAGACCGCTGTGTTTTGTTTTGCGTAACTCAGTATTGAGAGGTTTGGTAACTCCAAGCAACACGAGCGGACCAGCAGGCTTATATCCATGGCAACCGCAGTGGGTCCGCCCACGTTGTTATGGCAACCATACCCCCTACTCCCTTCTCCTCACCCAGGCAGGCAGTATACGGATCTCCCTTTAAGAACTGTCAGAACGAATCTTTCAGTATTACGACTACGGGGCCCGCATTCTTGTTGTTACATATTCCATTCCTTTATTTGTAGGAAAATGAAATGAAAAATATCGGCGAATTGTGGTTCTGATATGGTTAAACCTGTGTTTCATTTTACATATTCTTAGAAATATTACATATTTTTACATATTATTTGAAGTATGTAATGATTTTGTATATAGTTATATAACTAAAAATATTAAAACTGAGTCAAATCGGTTGATTTTCAGACTATAAAAATACAGGGACATTTATCTACTTCGGGGTTTGTCATTCGCCAGGTCACCTGCGCTGAGAATATCTTTCCCGCCAAGCACTTTCGCCGTAAAGCGACTAGCGCGTGTTTTTGTACAAGATTTCCCGTACTTTATGAAGGTTTTATGTATATACACACGCTGATAGAATAAAAATGGCACTAGAACAACGCACTGAGCACTAAACACGTGAACACTTGACTAAACTGAACCTTACGCTGATCAAGCTCTCAGCAGACTGCAAAGGAGGGGAACTTGTGGCGCCGAGCAGCGCATTACGGCAAAGAGCTTGACGGGAGACAGTCTCGCAGCGCAGGCGACCGGGCGAGTGAGAATATCCGCCGAATAGATAAAATAATGTCCCTGTAATTGGCGAATTTCATCTCATATAGGATATATATCAGTTGCTGTAAATCTAATGAGACCTCATCTTGAAAATAGGCAGCTTATCTTCAATCTGAGGGCAGATTTGAGGATTATAATTCAAAAAGTTGGGAAGTTATGTTAAGCAAAATGCTTATTTATTTGGATTAGTGCGGCCTAGTGACGATCCCATGGAACTGGAAAACATTGATGAAGCGTTTGACTCTGTATGAAGTGCTATGTAATGTCGAGGATTTCTTTTCATTGTTTACTTTAATATTGTAATAAAATGGCCTAATATGTAATAGTATTTGAAAAACGCCATGTAGTTTCTGTAAAAGCTGTTAGTAGGAGTTCAAATTACTATCGAAAATCAGATTTCCTTAATTCCTTTTTCCTGACAAAACACACTAGTGGCATGTGCCTCCTTTCCACGGGACCCCTCAATTATCTAAAGCAACAAAGATGGCTTTGTTATAAAATAACTTATGGAGATATTTAAAGTAATTTTATTGTCTCATATCTTAGTCACAATTTATAGTATAATAAATTTGTTATACGACCATTGTTGTAAATTTAATGCATTAATACTATTACATGTTTTATGAATATTACACATTTTATTATATATTTCGTTGATGTTTACTACATTCTTATGCACATATTTCGCAATGGTCCTTATTGATAACGTCGTCCAGGGCTGTGTTGAATAACATAGTGACAGTCCGTCTCCTTGTTTGATCCCGGTCTTGATCTCAAACACTTCTGATAGTGCACTGCTGAATCACACCCTTTTCTCTATAGGTTATTATTATTGAATATCCAGTTACAAACCCTATTTTACAAGTAGTATATTAGGGCTATAGGTAGTAGGTAAGGTAAGGGTTATTCGGCCCGAAGGCAGGTCCGAACCTCCGCAGAGGTGTCCCTGAGCCGGAGTTTACGTGCGTTAGGGTGGCCAGTTCCTTTCCGGTCCTCCATTCCCTTACCCCTCACCAACAGTGCGTGGCAACCCATCCAACTCCTGACCACGCCCAATGTTGATTAACTTCGGAGATCTCACGGGATCCGGTGTTTCAACACGGCTACGGCCGTTAGCGGCTATAGATAGTGAGGCTAAATTAATACATGACAATTGTATTTAAAATGGAGATGACTTATGAATGAGGTGGAGAAATTTAACAAACTCTTTATAGCAGCATCTTCTCTGAAATACCATAGTGAGAGGTGCTTGGTATTCAATAATACACATGTTTAAATGTATTAATAATTCATATATACTCCTGTCAAAAATTGGGAACTCAAATAAAAGATGAGGACCAGTTTGTGGCGTTTCATAGGTACAGCTGTAGGGTTTCTGAATTTTGATTCTAAACCTCTCGAAGTACGATCTAAACTTTCCATGTGCTGTCAGAAACTGAGTTATAATACGTTCATGTTTCCATAACCTACTTTGTAGTCTACCTTGAATGTTTGGAAAGAACAAGTCCCTTGTTAGCCGGCCATTTGTGGTGTTGATCCATAGGTTGTTGCACATATCTTGTGTATACTCCCTCAGTTCCTTTTTTACAAGAGATACGGGACACTTTTGATTTATCAACAAAGCGTCAGAAGTAGTAATAGCTGCTTTGGAAAGTTCATAATAATAAATTTTATTGCGCACAATGTGCATAGAAGTTCACAATTAGATAAGACAGCGTGGCGTCTAATGCGCTCTGCATAAGTGTTAGTCCTTAATAAATTCACTAATCGAGCAGGACCTCGAGGAACACTTCTGGATATGATATCTTTCACATACTTGGTCACATAGCCTACACACACAGTTTATGTTCGGATCGTGAAAAACTTTATTTTTGCACATCTTGAAATGGAATCCGTGTACAGCCAACCTCGTAACTATGTGTCTCAGTTGGTAGCCCGTTTCCATCCATTTTCGATTCGTCATGGCCTCCGTTGAGTAGAAGTCTTCCCAAATGTCCCTCTTTTTTTCTCTAAGTTTATGCAACAGGTTATCGTATGCTGCGCCTCCTGGTAAAACAAGATTGTATCTCAGGTCCTCAATCAGGAAGGTTTCTCTCGCGAGTTCATATACAAGTCGAGATCTTGTAGTCTTTGAAACACTGAGGACTCGCTTCAGATATCTGGATTTTATCTTTTCCAGGTCGTTTAATTGCTTCAAACTCAGAAATTCCCCTATGATCTCAAGCCCATAGGTTAACACTGGTAGCACTTTTACTCGAAAAAGCACCATGGCTGTATCCACTGCAATTTGTGTGATATTCTCGATGTCATTCATCGCTTTCAGAGCTGCAATAATTCTAGCTCTTATATGGATCCTGAAACTGCTGCATGTGGTCTGCAAGGTTACACCTAGGTATCTAAAACTGCTAACTCTGCGAAGGCGGACATTATTACACCATATGTGCTCTGTTTCCTTTAGCTTACCTCCTTTCCTGAATACGACTAGTTCAGTCTTATCCTCATTTATTTTCATTTCATTCTTGTTTGCCCAGTCCACTAACAAGTTCATCGCACGTTGTAGTTCTGTTATGTCTTCAGCCGCAATTGCCATGTCATCAGCATACAGGTACATTTCTGTGTCTGTATTTTCCTTTATCTCTGACACTACATCAGAGGTGAAAGCGTTAAATAATATAGGGCTAAGTGGATCACCTTGAAGAACTCCTATAGTCTGCGGTATCCAATCTGACGACCCAATGCCATCGTCCACCTGTATATAATTCTCAGCCAACAGGTTTGATATGAGTGTTGTGACATTAGATGTTCCGATTAACTTCTCCAGCTTATCTATGAGTAACCTTCTGTTTACCCAATCAAATGCCTTGGAGAAGTCAATGAATGCCACAAATAATTTGCCTCGTGGCATTTCTAGGGTGATACGAATATGATTCAGTAAATTCTCCAATGCCATAGTTGTAGATCTTTTCCGTCTGAATCCAAATTGCTCCTCTGGTAACAGTGCATCCAATTTATTCATCACTCTCTTCGTTAAGATCCTTGTCAGAAGTTTCAAACCTGTTTGTTCCATCGCGATCCCTCTGTAGGAATTCGGATCATCTGCGTCTCCTTTCCCCTTATATAGCATTCGGATTGTTGCCTTCCTCCAATCTGTTGGGACCCTTCCAGTTTCGAGGCATTTGTTCAGTAAGGCACTCCATACCGGTAACAATTCCCTCACTGTCTCTTTTAGATGCTCATTTCTGACTCCATCTGGTCCTGGTGTTCTATTGCGCCTTCCTTCCTTGATGGCCTGAACGATTTCATTTTCCGTTATTAAATTTGATGGTTCTCTGTGATCTGGACATCTGAATGTTGGTCTCGTATCTCTCAAAGCAATTGTTTTGTTGAGGTGTGATTTCCATGTTTCCATATCAATCTTAGAATGTATTTTGCTCTCTCATTTCCTTCTACTCCGTCATGACCTCGGACCCATTTCATGCAGATATGTTTATTGTATCCTAATATGTGTGATCTTATATTAACAGGTACTGGATGAAAGTTATATTTTTCTGAAAATCACTCAATATTTGCGCACCACAACTGTGTTTTTCAACCCACATAACTGCCTGTTGTATAGCGCACAGTTCTGCTTGAAATTTCTTCGTGAAGTGCATCTTCTTCTTCTTCTTCTTATTTGTCGTTTGAGCGTACTAAGAACCACGGGCCTCGTATCTTCTCGTCACTTGGGCTATTTATTTTCTCCTTTTCCAGTCATCACCATCATCAATGTTCCACTCCAGTCGCCCGGGTTTGGTTAACAAGCCACCTCCTCTCCTTGCTGTCCTTCCACATTTCCTGCTCCATTACTTCTGCCACATCCAATTCAGTTTCTCTAATGTCCTTCCAAATCTGATCCATCCACCTTCTTCTCGGTCTTCCAACTGGTCTCTTTCCCTCAACTTCTCTTTCTAATTCCCTTCTTGCTACCCACTCCGTTGCCATTCTTTTTACATGTCCGAACCATCTCCGTCTTGCTTTATGTATGTTCTGTACTAACGGATCTATATTTAGCTCTTCTCTGATTTTAATATTTTGGATTCTCTCTCTTCTTGTATTTTTAACCGATGTTGTTAAAAAATTAATTTCTACTGCTTGGATCCTACTATTTTGTCCCTTATTAGTTACCAGCGTTTCTAGTCCGTATGTAACAATTGGTACGAAATACTGTTTATATAATTTCGTTCTCTTTGGTACTTTGTCATCCCATAAAAGCGCTCTAACTTGATGGTAAAATGTTGTACCTTTACTTAGTCTGTTATTAATTTTGGGGTTGATTTCATTACTTCCATTAATAATGATACCCAGATATGTATTCCTTCATTTTCTGGCTGTGAGCCAGCTTTCTTTCCTCCGTCCACATAAGTCTGCTGGTCCCTGTGTTCTTCCTCCTCGTAAGTGAAGTTGAAAAAAATTCCCCGCTGGATGGCTTGCTGAAACTGTGGACGGTCATATATGACTCATGCGGGATCCCCAGTTGTTTCAGAACCGACTTGACCAAAGAGATCCACTTGTACCTGGATGCCTTCCCTCTATTTGCCACATCGAAGATCCTGTTGGTAAGTCTACAGTGGTTCATGCGGGTTAGATGCCCATAGAAGACCAGGCGCCTTATTCCTTATACAAGTAACGATGTCTTCCTGACGTTTGGATAGTTCATCGTTACTCCGAATTCTGTAGGTGCCTCCCTCTTCTCTTACGAGTTCCAGTATTCTCCTCGGGATCTTCCTTTCTTTGAGTTCTAGTTTTCTGATAAGGCCTTTCCTGGTCATCACGAGACACACAGAGGCGTAGAGAAGAGATGGTTTTACTACCGCATTACAGTGCCTGAGTTTGATGTTCTTGGAGAGGTACTTTGATGCGTAGATGCTTCTGCAGGAGTGATAGGCCCTCTCAAACTTGGTGCACCTGGTGTTTGTGGCTAATTCTCACTCTGGTTTGCAGAGATCTACTCTCCTAGGTACTTGACCACCGGCACCTTTCCGATGGTGGTATCGTCTAGTGGTATTTTGGAAGGGGCTTTCTTGATATTGGTCATGAATTCAATCTTCCTAATGTTGATCTTCATGCCTGCCCTAGCCGCTATAATATGAAGGCTCAGCAGGTAGTGGGTGGCTTCCTCTATACTGTTAGTATGGTGAGGTCGTCGGCAAAGGCTAGACATGAGACGTTAAGGTTGTCTTTCTTGTAGCCTAGCTTCATTCCTGCTCCTGGTGGTAATATTGCCATCCTTTCCCTTATGATCTTCTCCAGGATGCTGTTGATAGAATGCAAGGGAGTCCATCTCCTTGCCTGACTCCTCTCCTAATGGAGAAGCTCTCAGATAGTTAACCTCTGAACTTTACCTTAGAAGTAGTGTCCTTCACGGTGGCCTGGACTAATTTCAAGGTCTTCTCATCAAGGCCAAGTTCCCGCAGGGTGAAGAAAAGGGTCTCTCTGTCCACCGAGTCGTATGCTTTCCCGAAATCTACTAAGACAACTACCCAATGATGTCCTCTTTGATTCTTATAGGTGAGAATGATCTTGAGATTTTGTATCTGCTCTGGGAAATATCTGTTAGCTCGGAAGCAGGCCTGATATTCACCTAATTGAGAGTCTAGTTGGCTGGTGACTCTAGCTAACAGGGTTGCAGAAAGAATCTTGTAAGTGACCTGTAGTAAGGAGATATCTCTGTAATTATTGAGGTTCGTCTTGCTTCCCTTTTTGTGGAACAGGTGTATCAGTGAAGTGCAGCTATAACAACACCAGCCATATTCTCAAGCAAAATAGCAGAATATAAAACAAGATGACAAGATATGGCAACCGAGCGCGTCACTCCACGTCGAGTTGACAAGGAACTGCCATTCGGCATTCTCAGGTTTTCATTGGATACTGCAGGGCTCTCAGTGGTGCGGCTTTAGTCAAAGGATATTTTACCCTACTTTACTGAAGGTGTAACTGACGCGGCACAAGGCAAGGGACGACAAAGCCGCGCCGCATATTAAGGTTTATAGAAGCACAATAATGCACTGTTGCCAGATGCATTGTTTCTCCGAAAATCTTCCTTGTACAACCGGTGCACATAACACTCGAAACGCACAGCAGAAACATGGTAACAACTCGCAGTTTAATCACTCACTTGAGTGACTGGGCAACTCAGTGGACTTGTATACCGAGCTTGTTATCGAGTTTAGGTTGACTCAGACTATTCACATAACGCTCACTTCGACTGAGCAGCAATGAGTCTGGGTTGAGTCTGTCAAGACTCGTTTCATTTAAGAGTCTCTGTTTGTTCTTTGGGCTCGTTTCTTGTAATGCACCTAGGAAGTCGTTCATTTTCACGCCCTTCATGACCCTTGTCTTTCTGTGGCCGACACCTTCATTTTAGAAGTGTAGAGACCCTTATTTTATTTCTGATTAGTGTTAATAGAGGATGGTTTCCCAGTTTTACTTCTCTTTAAAACAATAATCATCACCACTATAATCGTAATATTGAAAGAAGATTTCTGACAGTTCTTAGAGGGAGGTCCATTTACTGCCTACCTGGTTGGGGAGAAGGGAGTAGGGGGTATGGTTGCCATGGAAACGTGGGTGGACCCACTGCAGTTGCCATGGGGATAAGCCTGCTGGCCAGCTCGTTTTGCTTGGAGTTGGCAAACCTCCCAATTGTGAGTTACGTAAAACAGATCTCAGCGGCCTGAACGAACGAACGTGTGGGACGGAAGTGAGGGGAAGAAGGGTAGAATTCAGTAATGTGGCAACACCGTGCAATGCTCCTCTCTCCAGCCCTATCTGTTAAAACGTTTCTTTTAATATTTCGGGTATACTACTGCAATATTTTCATTCCTCCCTCTCTCTGGCCAAGATATTTTTAGTGGAGAAGGAGATATATGGTGAAGATGAGAGGGTTGGTGGCCGAGACGTATACTAGGAACTGCCTTAATGCAGGAGAATGGAAAACCACGGAAAACCGTTCTCAGGAACGCGGACGGTGGGAACCAGTTCCTCACTGTCCCCCGAGCCGTGGCTACCATCGACCCAGGCTCGTTATCTGATCAAACGAGTAGAGAAGAGGTAGAACCTGATGGAATGTACTTGCTCATTGCAAGGCTGTATTTTAGAGTGCATCCCTCATTCCCGCAACCTTTCCTTTATAGTCCAAATACTTAGTAAACTTCCTGCACGGGAATCGGCCGCGCATGTAGGGAGAAGCAATCGACGGGGGCTGCCTCCTCTCTCTGCCCAGTCTTTGTCTACACAACGTGCTAAGCACTGTACGCTGTGGCAGAACACAACGTGTCAACAAGCGAGGTAAGAGAGAGAGCTCGCTAGGAAGACCTCCCACACTACTTACAAGACCACGCCGCGTTGGTCACTCAAAAGGACGTTTACTAAGTGTTTGGACTATATATTTTTCTGTCCTATATCTCTTCCTCGTTAACACCTACTTCTGCTAGTACCATGGACACTTCTGTAAGCCTCCCAGGCTGTGTGTTCCATTTTGCTTGCAGGAGTGTTCTGATGGCCAACTCCTCTTGATTTATCATTTTGCCGTGTGTGTTGTAACCAAGGTTGAAGTTTACAGAACACAACTTTTATTGCTTCACTTTATGATATTTACACAAATAACTGAAATTTATTTTGAAGCAAAAAGGAATATTGAATCTTGAGAAAAGTCTGTCTTTATACAATATGTACAGGTTTGCAGTCTTTATATACACTTCTATCTTGAAAAGATAGTATTTCTGAATTGACACTTTGATAGTCGAGAACTATCTGGCACACTAACATAAATGTTCATGAGAGTCCTTGTTTGTTGAAGTGCCTGAATTCCTAAAAAGCAAGTTCAATTGATTGAAGAAATTCCACCTAGCGAAACTAAGGGAGCTTGCATAAATTAGGGAATGAAAATGGCTTGTAAAAGAATTACGGAACATAGGCAGCGGAAACAGGTAAGGGAGCGGTGACCAGAGGTGAAACCTCGTACTGCCAGAAATTCAGTCCACCTGGTCGAAGCACATTTTCAAGAGGAGTAGCCTCCGTGCTCGACGTAGGGTGTATTCTGGAGCTGGACACCGGGGCAAGTGGGCGAGTAAGCAGGCAGGGAGCTCCTATTTATACTACACTCGATGGTCAGGCACGCGCACTGAGGGCTGCGCGTCGAAGCGAGCAGAATGATACACAGGCGCGCGTGCAGCTGGCTGGAGGAGCGAGAAGGGGAGCGCCGGACATACAACACCCTCCCCTCCTAAATACGCCGGTACGGCGTGAAACGGCTGCGGCGCTGGCGGCGACTGCGATGCTGGGGCGGAGCTGCTGATGTTTCTGTTGTATTGTCCGGAGCTGGAACTGGGCGGAGTGGCGCTGTCTCGTCCTGAAAGGAACCCATTGTTATTAAATGATCTAAAGCTCGTTCGGCAATAGATTTATCTGGTTTAGCAATAGCATCAATAGCTGGACAGGGGCGGTAGCGCAGACGTATCTGATCTTGATGGCGGCAGATACGTTTCTCCGTAGTCTGTATCTCGTAGAGACGATGACCCAAAGATCTGCAGATGACTCCAGGTATCCAGAGTGGGTTGGATTTGAATGTCCTGGTGTAGACCTTGTCGTTGAGGGAGAACTTCGTTGGTGAGGTCTTATGCTGGGCCGGAAGAGGCTGTAACAGAGAAAGTAAAGTTCTGTGAGGCCGTCCATGGAGCTTTTGTGCAGGAGTGATATTATCAGCGCCGGGTAGAGTTCTGTAGTTGTTTAAGAGTTGGAGCAAGGCTTGGTCTTTAGTTAAGCCTGAAGAGACAGCTTTCTTCATACTTCTTTTAAATGTTTGTACGAAGCGTTCAGCTTCACCATTAGATTGAGGGTGAAAAGGTGGTGCTAGGATATGACGAATGCCATTATGTGTACAAAAGTTCTGAAAAGCAGTAGCTGTAAATTGAGGTCCGTTGTCCGAAATGAGTACTTGCGGTAAACCTTCTGTAGTAAAGATTTTCTGGAGAGCACGAATGGTAGCTTCGGTTGTAGTAGTCGAATGCATATCCACGACATATGGAAAGTTTGACAGTGAATCGATGACTATTAACCACATGGAATTGAGGAAAGGACCTGCGAAATCGATGTGAACTCGTTCCCATGGAGTAGTAGCAGGAGGCCATGAAGCAAGATCAGAAGACGGGGCGTTCTGATTCATTTGACATTGCTCACAATGACGTATTAGCTTTTCGATGGCGGCATCAATACCGGGCCAGTAGCAGTGTTGACGGGCGAGTTGCTTTGTTCTGGAGATACCCCAATGGCTTTGGTGTAATAATTCGAGAACTTGTTTCTGTAGGCTAAGTGGGATAACCACTCGGAAGATGGTGCCTGCTTCTAGTAGTACAACTCCGGCACGAGTCGTGAGACGATGCTGCATACGATGATAAGGTGCCAGGTGGGCAGGAAGTGTGCTCTGAAGAGGCCAACCGTTGCGGATGTAAGTACGTACAGTAGCAAGTGTACTGTCCTTATCCGTAGCTTTAGCTATGCAGGTAGCATCAATAGGAAAACTGGATACAGTATCTTCAAGTTCGATGTCCAACTGAAGACATTCAGATTCTTGAGAATCGAAGGCAGTATCAGGACCAACGGGTAAGCGGGAGAGGGCATCAGCATTACAATGCTGGGATGTGGCTCGATATACAATCTGATAGGAATAATCAGAAAGGAACATGGACCATCTTTGAAGCTTTCTGAGGGAATTCTCTGGGATCTTATTACCAGGATGGAATAAGTGTACGAGAGGCTTATGATCGGTAATGATCAGGAAATGGTTGCCATAAAGATAGTCATTGAAACGGCGAATACCAAAGATGATGGCTAAAGCTTCTTTCTCTATCTGTGAGTATCGACGTTGATGGTCATTAAGTGTTTTCGAAGCGAAGGCGATGGGGCGTTCTTGTCCATGACGATCCTTCTGGGAGAGAACGGCACCGACACCATAGTCTGAAGCGTCAGTAGCTAGCGTGATGATCTTGTCGGGCTGAAAATGAGTGAGTTGTATAGCTTGAATTAAGGCGTTGTTGATTGTTTTCCATGCCTGTTGGCATTGCGGAGTCCACTGAAATTTAACACCTTTTTTACGTAGAGCGTTTAATGGAGCTGCCACTGTAGCGAAACGTGGAATGAACTTATTATAATAGTTCGCTTTGCCTATGAAGGACTGAAGCTGCTTGAGGTTCTGAGGTGCTGGCATGTTTACTATCGCTGAGACATTCTGTGTACTAGGACGAATTCCATTCTTATCAAGTATATGTCCTAGGTAGTGAACTTGAGGCTGAAAGAAGGTACATTTAGCGAGATTCGCTCGTAGGCCATTGTCTTTCAATTTCTGGAGAAGAAGGCGGAGATTGGTTAGATGTTCCTGATGATCTTTTCCAGTAACAATAATATCATCCAGGTAGTTAGCACAACCGGGAATGGAGGCGGTGAGTTGAGCCAAATAGCGCTGAAAAATAGCCGCTGAGGATGAAACACCGAATGGGAGCCGCTGGAGCTGGAGCAGTCCGAGAGGAGTGTTGAGTGTGAGAAATTTCTTAGATTCTTCGTCTAAAAGTAGCTGGAGATATGCTTCTTTAAGATCAACTCGAGAGAAGAATTGTCCACCAGAGAGACGACGGAATAAGTCTTCTGGACGTGGAATAGGAAAGATATCGGTTTCGAGTTGTGCGTTGACTGTAGATCGAAAATCGCCACAAAGTCGAACATTACCATCAGGTTTCTTGATTACCACGAGTGGAGTAGCCCATTGACTAGAAGTAACTGGTACGACAATTCCAGTTTGTATCCATCTTTCTAATTCTTTCGTGACCTGGTCTTGAAGTGCTAGGGGTACTGGCCGTGCTTTGAGGAAGCGAGGCTTAGCTCCGGATTTCAGCTGTATGTGAGCTGTATAGTCTTTTGCTGTTCCGAGCTGAGAGTCGAAGACTTCAGGAAACTGCGCTAGGAGAGCGGTAACGTCAGAAGTAGGATGCAATGTAGATACGACGTTAATGTTGTCATGTATCTGGAAACCAAATAAGTTAAATAGATCCATGCCCATAATGTTTGATGCAGTGTAGTTATTAACTACGAGAAGAGTAATGGCCTTCTGAATTCCTTTATAGCTAGCCTGAAGCTTAATTTGACCGTTGATGTCAATTTTCTTCTTGTTAAATGTCACGAGCTGGATGTCAGCTGGAGAGCATGAAGGTGAAGCTAAGTCGTGGTAGGTAGTCAGGTTAATAATAGAGACAGGTGATCCAGTGTCTAATTGAAAATCGACAGATCGATCAGAGAATGATAGAGGAATGATGATTTTGTGAGAATCCTTTGTGGGAAGAATAAGATTGATCTGATCAACTTCCATGTCTTGGCGGGGCTGTATATGCTTCCGGCGCGCTGCAGTAGGCTTGGCAGTGTGGAGCGAACTTCGACAGACAGTCTGAATGTGTCCAAGTTTATTACATCGTTCACAAGTAGCTTTGAAAAAACGACAGTCACGACGTTCATGATGCTTGAAACAACCTCGGCAGGAAGGCAGGAGTTTCGAGGTGTTTTTAGAATTGGGCTTCCGTGTAGCATCACGAGAGGGAACCTGGCGAGAATGCTTGGTGGAGAGTGCCTTATCCGTACGGTTCACTGTAGCAGAGGACTGGCGGGCCTGAGGCGAGACTTGTGCAACTTCGTGTGGAGAAGCTATGGCTGCGGCAGTCTTGGTAGTAAGCTCATAAACCGTAGCAATACGCTGGACGTCTTCTAAAGAAGGGTTACTCTGCTTGACAGCGTCAAAACGTATTTTGTCTTCAGGAGTATGTAAAATTATCATGTCCCGAATGAGAGAATCAGTGTAGGATGAACCACAACCGTCCTTGGAGCAGATGAACTGGCAGGGTTTAGCTAGACCACGCAATTCAGTTATCCATTCAGTATGTGTCTGATGGGGTTGCTTTCTGCTCTGAAAAAATTTATAGCGAGCAGCCACTATGTGAGGAGCTTTGGCATAGTGTTCCGTGAGACGGGCTAAGAGCTGCGTGAAGGGTACCTCAGATAAGTGTTCTTCTGGACTTAATTTACGTAGTAAGTCACACGTAGCATTGCCAACCGAACTAAGAAATAGTGCGCGGCGGCGTTGATCATCGGTGACAGAATGGCAGATGAAATGCTGTTGCAAGCGGGCTAAATAAACTGACCATTCTTCCTTAGCCGGATCAAAAGCAGAGAACGGAGGAATAGCGGATGGCTGTGGAGAGACAGAAATAGCTTGAATAGCCTGAATTAATGCTGCCTGTTGTTGTTGCATAAACTGTTGTTGTTGTTGCTGTAAGGCTTGGAAGATCGTAGTTAGTTGTTCCGCAGTAGCCATTGCGAGATGCGTGCAAGAAAAGTAAGGTAAGCTGTGTGTCAGAACTGATTGGAGTGTCGTTGCTGTTTAGCACGTCGCCGTAGAGTTGACAACTGGGCCCGTTGAATTGTAGTGTTGGCTTTTTTGTACCTCGTCGCTATAGAGTTGGCGACTGGGGCCGATGAATTGTATGTTGGTGCTGTTTTACCTCGTCGCCATAGAGTTGGCGACTGGGGCCGATGAATTGTATTTTGGTGCTGTTTTACCTCGTCACTATAGAGTTGGCAACTGGGGCCGATGAATTGGAGTGTCGCTTTTTTACCTCGTCGCCATAGAGTTGTGTTGTAACCAAGGTTGAAGTTTACAGAACACAACTTTTATTGCTTCACTTTATGATATTTACACAAATAACTGAAATTTATTTTGAAGCAAAAAGGAATATTGAATCTTGAGAAAAGTCTGTCTTTATACAATATGTACAGGTTTGCAGTCTTTATATACACTTCTATCTTGAAAAGATAGTATTTCTGAATTGACACTTTGATAGTCGAGAACTATCTGGCACACTAACATAAATGTTCATGAGAGTCCTTGTTTGTTGAAGTGCCTGAATTCCTAAAAAGCAAGTTCAATTGATTGAAGAAATTCCACC
This sequence comes from Anabrus simplex, assembly GCF_040414725.1. Lineage (NCBI taxonomy): Eukaryota > Metazoa > Arthropoda > Insecta > Orthoptera > Tettigoniidae > Anabrus > Anabrus simplex. Next base: position 40,416,737 of record NC_090276.1, read on the forward strand.
TAGCGAAACTAAGGGAGCTTGCATAAATTAGGGAATGAAAATGGCTTGTAAAAGAATTACGGAACATAGGCAGCGGAAACAGGTAAGGGAGCGGTGACCAGAGGTGAAACCTCGTACTGCCAGAAATTCAGTCCACCTGGTCGAAGCACATTTTCAAGAGGAGTAGCCTCCGTGCTCGACGTAGGGTGTATTCTGGAGCTGGACACCGGGGCAAGTGGGCGAGTAAGCAGGCAGGGAGCTCCTATTTATACTACACTCGATGGTCAGGCACGCGCACTGAGGGCTGCGCGTCGAAGCGAGCAGAATGATACACAGGCGCGCGTGCAGCTGGCTGGAGGAGCGAGAAGGGGAGCGCCGGACATACAACAGTGTCCATAACAGGACAGTCTCCTTTTCCTCATCGACGCTGTCCTTTTTTTTGTGGTTTTATAGAGTTCCTTGGTCGACCTCAAACGGAGAGTATGTTGTTCTTTTGTGACATTTTGGACCCAAGAATGTTTCGAAAGAATCTTCTTTCTCTTTTTAAGGACTGAGTCTGCCACCCTTGTCAGTGTTTATGGTACCCCAAAGCACTACGTTCTAATCACTATGTCTTAATTTGGCTTGCATGGAGATGGACTTGTATTATTAAAACTTTACTATCCGATGAGTATAGCACCTCCTGACGTTTGACGAAGAACGGTAGCAAAAGTTGAGAAGAAGAGGCAGAAGAACGACCCTCGTCACCCCATGTTCGAATATGAACCTCAAACCTCGAGACTGAGGTCGGGAAATAGCTCCCTGCGGACAACAAAGCCAATTCCATCGTCAACTGGAGTTCGCCGGGTAGAACTGCCGTGCAGTGACTGGGTTGACTGGAAGAATGTCAAAAAATGAACCTGTTTCTGGTCGTGCAACGAAGAAGGCACTCAAGAGATTCAGGATTGGTGTATGTCTTTGTAAGACCAACCTCAAGAGCTGGGGCTATGTAACGACAGATCAGGTTTGTGTTTGCGGGAACCTGAGGGATTCGAACAACTTTTGATTTGCAGAGAGCGAGAGGAAAGCTGCACATTGGATGATCTGTTAACAAGAACTGAGAAGGCTGTCCGGACTCCAGAATGCTGGGCTTTCCCCCACATTTAATTACACATTTTTATTGTGTCTACCCTTGCCATTTTGTTTCATATATTTCATTGTCTAGTTAATTTTAATGCACAGTATATTCATGTTCAAATAGTTTAAGTGATCTCATGTCCTAGATAGTAAAATAAATAAACAAATAAATAATTATTATTATTATTAACGTAAATAAATAAATGATTAAAAACTGGATTGAAGCCACTATATTTATTTATTGAAGCCGAGCTTTCAGCCAAATTGCATTGGCCTTCATCAGGGCATGTTAAATTCTGCTTCCGGCAGTGAGCAAAGACATTCAAAGAAACGTGGAAGTATGACCGTACTATCCACGGCCTACCCCACTAATTGGACTCAAGGATCGTCGTGCTGTGATTCACCGCCCTCTGTCGACGGTTTTATGAGCGCGTCCCGCCGTTCCATGGTGGTGTTATGCATGTATTTCTGCAGTACAGGTCTCCATGTATTTGATAACTTGAAGCCGTCTTCCCTGTTGATGTTATTTGGGGGCTGCTTTATGTCTATGGCTTCACTTACTAGTCGAACATGGAAGTCTTTTACGGGAGCGATGATCTTCGCCTGGTCAAAGAGGATTTCATGGTCTGTAATGTAGAAATGTTCTGCTATGGCAGACTGGCTTATAGCATTCTCCGTGGGGGATGAAAGAGCGACATTCTTTACCGACCTGTTGTGTTCTTTCACACTGGTGCTGACAAGCCTTTTCGTCTTGCCAATATATGAGCAAGCACAACCACATGGAACTTCATACGCACCCGGTGTTTCAAGATGTGTTCTTTGAATGGTCGAAACAGGGATTTGAGCTTCCGGTCTGTGGTGAAAACTGGAATTATATTGTGCTTCCTAAGAATGCGCCCTATTCTGTCAGTTATACCTTCTTACTGTAGTCCTGGTTGCTTCCTTACAACTCCTCGCCCTTTCCCGTCCCATCATCGCCATAAGACTTATCTGTGTTGGTGCGACGTAAAGCAACTAGCAAAAAAAAGATCTTCACAGCTCGTGCTATATCTCCTGACGTATAGCCGTTTTTCTTCACTAGGCCATGCAATGTACAAGAAACCTACACATTCTGAAAGATACCTCTATAAGTCCTCACATCACAACCCGTACCAAAAATCAGCTCTCCTTCGAACGTTATTTACTAGGATGAATAACATTGCAGACGCTGATAACCGCTCAAGTGCATTAAGAGAACTGACAACATCCATGAAGATATCAAGAGCCTGAACATGAACTCGTAAGCACACCGTGCTACTTCTGTTCACACTGTGATTAAGGTTACTCCACGGAGCAGTTGAAAGAGAGCTCTGCACTCGGGAGGTGATGGGTTGGCCCGCCGTCGGCTGTCCTGAGAATAGTTCCCCGCGGTTTCCCGTTATCCTCACTTAGGCAACTTCACCTCACCACAAATCAGAGTTACACATTTTGTAGCCAGACAGAATGCGTCACCTTCTAAGAGGCCCGCCCTACCCCTTCAGGGCACGGAATACAACTAAAGAACGAACGAACTAAGTATTCTCGTACATTTTCTCCGCTACACGGAAAAGCATACCGTCATGCATCTGTTCTTGGGCTTAGACCAGACGTCATCGCGCAGTTGCTCTAGGGAGCCGGTGTTACTTGCTCCGCTCGGGACAGGTGTTTGTCACGTGATAAGAGAGCAGCGGACAGGCGGGTTGCATACCGTAGCAGTACTGTACTTGTCGCTTGGAAATGTTACCATATGAACAACAGCAATGAAATACATACCGGGACATAAATAAATCATTTGTGAGGAATTATGAAACATTGTAATATAAAATAGAGTTAAGTAGGGTAATATGAAATATACTTACATCCTAAAATGTTTTTTTTTAAGTTTTCTAGTAACGCTATCCTTTCTCGGCCTTCATATTTATCATACTTGTTGGCGTGACACAAGGAACAATGGCGCTGCAGATTGTTTTAATGTGATTCGATATTTTATTACATAATAAACATTTTGTGTGTTATTTTCTTGAAGTATCAAATACTCTTCTTCCCAAGAAGGTTTGAAACTTGTTGGCATCGATGGCCTACGCTGTGCTGAAGTCTCTTCAATACTAAATGCAACATTAACCGACTAGACTTGAACGTCGTGTGGTGTGAGGATAAAGGCGGGGACACGCTATTGTCACCTCACATTAGTTCACGCATATCATGTCGCAAGCTAACCTGTCCAGAAAGATGTGCTATACCTCTGCGCCACTGGCCTGCAGTACGTAACTACGTCGTGCACTTCCCATACTTCTTCCCCTACTTGCTCGCTAAGCTGCTCTCGTTCCTCAAGTGCGGGGAGCAAACTGGCTCCGAAGGCATTTCGCTCTCGATTGACGATGTCTGGCTTAGAAGACGACAGAGCGAGTACATATTGTTTGTTTGTTCCCCCCTTAATAGCCTCTTAAGCTGTGCAATGGGTACAGATAATTAGTTAATGCATCCTTAGACTCCATACACAGGGAAGATAAGAGTTCCGATATATCCAAAGAAAAATGAGTTTATTCAAAGAAGAATGGTAAGACACATGAATTGTGAGAAAATTAAAGAGATTCAAGACCTCGAAAATCTATATATTATAAACGTTTACTCGAAACAACTTTGGCAAATCCGTCCGTCCGTTTTACAAGACCGATTTACTTCATTTTTGTTCTATACTCTCAAGAATTACCTGCTGATAGGACACTGATAGGTCTCTAAGTTCAGCCAACTTTGAGTAATCATAAAATCAAAACATTAAATGATCACTGCAATAATTGCAGGCGAATGCTCACACTAACCCGGAATACATACTGTACTTCACAGGTTGCTAAGCGACTAACACTTTCATTAATAATTTGATACATCTTTAAGTAACGTCATTGCATGCAGCCATGTGTGATTACTACCTGTTAAGCCAGAGCGTATACACTTCCGCTGATCACGGAAGAATACTATTCCCTACTAAATGCTCTGATTCTCTAACCTTTCCCAGGTCCCAAATGTATATGACAGATGGCAGAGCGTTTCTACTAACTTGCATGCTGCTAAGAGAAAAAAGTCTACGTCCAAGCAGAACCAATCATGATATGCGCTTTAGACAATACTTGGGAACACCTATCGGAGGATAACCTACCTACACTAGAAAGTGTGATGGCCGTGTATCTTCATTGATGATGAATCTTAAAAACGATCTCTGTCTGGCAAAAATAAATGCTCCTCGGAGACTGACCTATGAAACGGGGTATGGATTTCAGTGCCGGGAGTGTCCGAGTGTCTGTTCGGCTCGCCAGGTTCAGGTCTTTCGATTTGACTCCTGTAGGTGACCTGCGCTTCGTGATGAGGAAGAAATTATGACAACGACGATACGTACGCCCATCCCCCGTGCCGGCGAAATTAACCTATGATGCTTAAAATTCCAGACACTGCCGGGAATCAAACCAAAGGCCAAGGGCCAGCACGCTAAACATTTAGCCATGGAGCCGGCAGACTAACCTATGAGCTCACAGGACAACCGTTCTCTATAGAAGAACTGCGATTTAAAATACTATTGCCTTCTACGACAGAATATCAAGCTTTACATCAAGAACTGCAGGATTAAAAAGAAAAGAATATATGGATAGATTTTTACCAACCAGACGGCATGATGACGTCAGAATGGATAAATTCTGAGTACAAACTGCGGCATGCCATAATGTGCTTCTTATTAAATGTTCGTAAAACCATTGAAAAGGGCAGGAAAAATAGAATGACTATGACAGGCATATCAAGACGAGTTATCTGAAACGAATGTTGCGGAACAGTACGGGTCCTCTAGTATAATATTAATATAATTATTATTCAGCTCTTTGGTGTAGAGATAGCGTGCCTGTCTCTTATTTCAAGGACCTGAGTTCGCTTTCCGCCCAGTCCAAGGATTTTAATTCTGGACTGGGTAGCAGAGCGTGGTTCACTTGATACGAGATTTTCTCAAGCTTTTAGTTACATGAAGAAAGCGCACATTGAGAAGATGACGCTACTGACCTAGTACACATATACAAACACTGGTTGCCATGGTTACAATAGTGGCGAGAAGTTGATAACGCTAATTCCAGTTAAACCACCAGCTCAAATACATATCCATGTTAGTAAAAACAGGTTACTCCTCTACATTGGCGAAGTGTATCAGTCATTCAATACTTTACATGTGGGAGGTGACAAACTTACTCTTTCGAACTCATGAACGTTGATAGGGGTGAATATACTGGCAGCTATAACCATACAATCGAATCTCGATATCTCGAATTTTTAGTATCTCGAAGTAACTTAAATTTCCCGGCCGTATTTCACGTGCTAATGTGAGTCAATGCACTGTTTCACTTAAGCCCTTATAACTACATTCGGTGTGGACATTTTTCAAAAAAATCAAAAAACCCTGAGGGTATTGCACCAAGGAACTCATTACACAAATAATTATGTAAATAAGTTAATTTGGCTAGGAGTTTTAACAAAAAGAAAACGAACAAAGAAACAAGCGATTTTAGGCTGTTTTTCCGAGACTGCATTTAGACCGGAAGTGATTTTTGAAATCCGCTTTTTAATTTGATAGAACTATTTAATACTCATAATTTTGAACCTTTCCGGGCCCTTTAGCCGTTCAACTTTCGGCACAATTGGGGAAATTGCTAGTACGGGGACCCTTACTTTGTTTGCTAAGAAATCTTTTCAACATTAAAAGAGCAAACAGCTGGGGTCAAAGTTAATGGTAAATATAGTGATTGTTTGGACTTGAAAGGCTGTGAGGAATTTTATATCATGCGTTTATTTATTGGTTTGTTTGTTTATATTTTCTGTGTGGGAATATTTGGAATTGTTTGATTAAGAAACCGCTTCCAAAATTATTTAATTATTGTGAAAAATTAATCTTAAAACATTTAATGGTAAGATGAGATATTTGTGGGACATACTGTAGTACACGCGCCGGATCAGGTGTAGGAGGCTTCCAGGAGTTTCCGATTGCATCATTTCGCATCAATTTCGAAATTTCTCGATGTTACTCGATGTTCCTTATCAGCATTAATTATTGGTCATAATAAAACTAATTGTGATTGGCGGACGAAGGAAAATACCGGACGCTCATTGGTTGTTTTACGATTTCCAAATTTCCTGAGAGGAGCTCTTCGCTAGAGCCAAGCTCTTCCGTCTTGTAATTCTGACCATTGAAGGGAGAGGTTGTCTTCTCGAGGTGACGGGTCTTCTTGGCCCCTCCAACAGGTAAGCACTTTGCTTTGTTATTTTTTGGCTAGTAATCTTCAAATGTAGTCGCCAAATTTTCTTAATATGACTTAGCCTTTACGGCAAGTCACGTCATATTTGTTAAGAGATAGTTCCCATTTCTTTTGTTTTCGTAAATTGTGTGTTCAACGCCTCTCTATGTAATTGTAAACTGTAAATTTTCCCTTTGCTGCTGTCTCATAGTTCTGCGTCATCTTAGAGTATTCACATTTAGGATGAGCACCCTTTCTCACAAGTGTTTTTGAGGGGGCTGCCTCCTAAAGGTGCTCTGCACTAGGATAATTATCTTAAACGTTGTGTTCTCCTTTTTGTATATATCCTTCTGACTGTATTATGTTACTGAAAATTTATTCTTTCTGACAGTATTATATGACTTGGATATTGCCCCACGAAACTTTGTTAAGATCTTTTTCCGTTTAAAAGGTGTAACTTGTTTCACCACATTTGAGTGTTAATTCCATTTAAATTTTTAAGTAAACTGTGTATTAATTTTAAATCATCATTGATTTCGCTTCTTCAGCATTGCCAATACCTTTAACCGCCTGGATATGGTTCCTAGGCGCTTTCCACTATTCTTTTCCTTAGCCGTCATGTTGCTTAACCGGATCGTTTCTGTTTGTTGTTTCCTTGTGAAAACGTACGTGTGTTTTAATATCTTTAATGCGTCTAACGTTTTAAGTGTGCCTTTATTCTGATTTTATTATTATCATTTACCTTTCTTTTAATTTGTGTTTGTGTGTAACAGCGAGGTTACATAAAGGTAGCAGGTATTATTATTATTATTATTATTATTATTAGTAGTAGTAGTAGTAGACGCATCATCTCAATTACGGCTACGTAATGCACTACCACTACGAACACCACGACTGAAGCGCCTGAGCACTCTGCGCTCGGGTTCCCTTATAGAGCCTTACTCTGCTCTCTTACGTCACACGGACTCTCCGATGTCACACGTCAGCCAGTTGGTGGACACTGTTATAAGAACGCAAGCTTCGTGAGAACGAGTAAGCCAGTAGTCTCCAGCCCAAGTACTCAAAGACTTAACATCTACACACTGTAAATATTGTAAATACCTTTTGTCAACATAGTCAATATGGTTAAAATTAAATCCTGCAAAACTGTAAATACCTAGCTGTAAAACTGTGAAAATATTGTAAAATTGGAAAAAATTCACACCACCTTTCAAACATACCATTATTCATGTAATAGCTATAAAAATGGAAAAAATCCATTATATATTGTAAAACTCCAAATTTTAAGAAGGGCCGATGACCTCGATGTTAGGCCCCTTTAAACAACAAGCAAGCAAATTTTAAGAACTCCATTATGTATTGAAAACTCCGAAAACTCCATTGTTCCTGTATACAAAAAAAAACAAGGTAAATTATAATATATATGTAACTTGTAACATTGCAACAACTCAAATTATATTGTAACATCATTAACAACCCGTATTATGTTGTAAACATGCAATTGTAATATCGGTGTAACTCACAAAATCATAAGCACACTGTAAAAATGGAAATCTAATGTGAACAGAACACTGTGAAACGTAAAACCCAATTGTATACATTTACGCTCTGTAAAGCACTTAGCCAAAGACGCCGAAACTCCCACCCAGCTGCTTCGCTGTTTCAAATCTCCCTTCCATACCTCCCAACTCCATCAAATCACAAAATCTGCCGAATCTCCTGGCCAGAGGGAAGGATTTACCTTCTAGTTGGCACGCTATCTGCTTTTACGTCGCACCGACACAGATAGGTCTTATGGCGACGATGGGATTGGAAAGGCTTAGGAATGGGAAGGAAGCGGCCTTAGCCTTCAGTAAGGTATAGCCCCAGGATTTTCCTGGTGTGAAAAATGGAAAATAGGAAAAACCTTCGGAGCTGCCGACAGTGGGGTTCGGACCACTATCTCCTGGATTCAAGCTTATAGCCGCGTGCCCGTAACCGCATGGCCAACTCGCCGGTATATTATTATTATTATTATTATTATTATTATTATTATTATTATTATTCACATATGCCTTTGTTGGCGAGACCTAGTGTTTACTGTGCAATATGGTTTCTGGTATATTTAGTCATATATATTTACACGTCTTAACATGTATACACATTTTATTTAAATCATACCACAGAGCTGTACTATCCAGATCCGATTGTATGTATGTATGTATGTATGTATGTATGTATGTATGTATGTATGTATGTATGTATGTATGTATTGTACCCAATAGCCTAAGGATGATTTAAACGGATGCAGTATGTATGTATGTTCTCTTTTGTTACTTCTCAGTCTTATCCTTGGCCTTGACAATATCAAAGTGACTGAGGTATGAGTGGTGCTGGTAATACCATTCCTTATGCAGCCAGTCCGTGCTATGAATGGTGTGAAAATGTTCCTCTTAGGGTCGTTTGGTGCATGCATTCCAGTGAGCTTGCCAGACTGAGATGTAATAGCAACTTCTGTGCCAGTGAGGAAAGCAACGGGAAACTACCTCACTCATTTCCCTAGTACGCCTCTTCAGTGATGCCGACCATCTATGGCGGTTGTTGGTGGAGCTGTTGAGGATCGAACCAGCCTTAGGGCTGAGGACTGAACATGCATTCATTCATACATACATACATACATACATACATACATACATACATACATACATACATACATACTGCACCCGTTTAAATCAGACTTAGGCTATCGGGTACATACATGCTTACAATCGGATCTGGATAGTACAGTTCTGCGATATGATGTAAATAAAATGTGTATACATGTTGAAAAATGAAAATGAAAACCTAAACCTGCTTTCCCGTCATTGAACGGGTCAGGTATGGAATGAATGAATTCCCCATCTTGCGGCGAGGATAGGAATTGTGCCGGCTGCCGAAGCCTGTCGCACTCCTCTGGAGCAATGATTGATGACTGACAGATGAAATGAAATGATACAGGGGAGTATTGCTGGGATGAAATATGACAGGGAAAACTGGAGTACCCGGAGAGAAACCTGTCCCGCCTCCGCTTTGTCCAGCACATATCTCACATGGAGTGACCAGGATTAGCACCACGAAACCCAGCGGTGAGAGGCCGACGCGCTGCTGGCTGAGGCACGGAGGTTGTACACATGTTAAGAAATGCAAATATATAAGACTAAGCAGAATTAGACAACCACTCCAAAACCAGTCTATTCTATGCGGAATCCAACTACCGCTGTCTAACTCCATCAAACTGCTTGGTATTCGTATTACGGACAGTGTAAAATGGGATAGGCACGTAGAGAAAGTGAGGTGTAAGGCATACAAAGCACTAACTTTTGTCCGCAGATGTTTCTCTGGAGGAAGAAGAAAAGCCCTATGAACGGCTTCTATTTCCCTGGTGCGGCCCATACAGTACTACTATACGGTCTCCCCTGCTGGCACCCAACGACAATAGAAAATATGAGGAAACTAGAAGCTGTCCAGCGATGAGCAGAACGTATAATTACCAAACACATCCCTCTAAAAAGCTAGGTCATCGCCAGGATTGGACTCGTTATGTAAACAAATAGACGTAGCCTTCCTTATGAAATCCCTGACAGACAACACACACACCTCTCTCCTTTCCACCCCCTGCAGCTTAATTATCGCTCTGTTAAGAGAGACCAAGGAGTTGCTCTTGCTCCTCCTCTCGCTAGAACATCCTCATTATTAAATGGAATTTACGCACGGTCTGCCCCTCTCTGGAATCTTCTACCACCTGTAGTAAAACTGCTTCCTCTTCCTCACTTCTTCCACCATTTTAAGAATGAGGTGTGCAGGTGCAGTTGAATGTGGCCGAATGTGTACGCGTGGGGGTGTGAGAGTGGTTGTGAATGAATACGTATAGAGGGGTATGGGCGAGGGTATAAATGGCTGGGTCTTCTTACTCTAATATAAATAGCATAAATCAAGATGATTATTAATCTAAGAGTGCAGTGTCTGGAGTGTAAATATGTAAATTTGAAATTGTAAGTATTCAGTACAGTTTATGTAAACATACATGTGGGGATGGAGGCACTTCCGTGTATGCCCTTTCTCCATCTACTACCCCTACATTGTACATGTACAATTTAAAGATAATAAAAATAATAATAATAATAATAATAATAATAATAATAATAATAATAATAATAATAATAATAATACTTAGCAGTTTCCCGCTGGCTCCGCCCGCAATGCACAAAGTATGGTGTTGTTCGTTACTATCCTCACGGATGTATTTGCAAAGTTTCGAGTTCATGAAATAAATCACATGATCTTCTGTGGTAATAGAATGTAATATTCTATCAACAAAACACTTGAAAATACATCACACAAAGAAATTTAAATAAACTCTCCTTGGAACAACACAACGCACCGAACTGTTCAAAAAGTCCTTCAAAGATATTCATCATGGAGACAAATGTACTCATAACTTTTCTCAGAGTCTACTAATTTAAATAGTTATTACTTCAAAAGAAAGCGCTTGATCCACTGAGTGTTTTTAGACCAAACTGAACTGCGTACCTCAATTACAACGAAAGATATTATTGCTTCAATGAGAAAAAAATGTTGAAGAAATGAGACGTCAAATTGATGTTCACACATAACTTTCATCAGAATCAACCAATTTGAATAGTTAAGGGCTGAAATGAAAGAACTTGATCCATTGAGTGTTCTTAGGCAAAAACGAACTCCGTACCTCAATTCGAACCGAAGATATGATTGCTTGAAATTGACAAAAAATTGAAAAAAATCAAATAATTTGAGGAAGGCGGAAATTAAGTGATTTAGATTACCTGATGACAAATCTGTGCTTGAATACCTTTCAGTTAAATAAAATGAAGGAAATCGACCGGATAGAATGGCCGGACTGACTTTAGTTTTCATAAATTTATTTTAATATATAGGTAACGATCGTATCTCAGAAATGGAAAGAGCTTATAGACTGACTAAAATCTTCTACAAGAAATGCATTTCATGGAATGCCAAAGTAATTTTTTTTTTTTTTTTTTTTTTTTGCTAGTTGCTTTACGTCGCACCGACACAGATAGGTCTTACGGCGACGATGGGACAAGGCGAAGGGCTAGGAGTGGGAAGGAGGCGGCCGTGGCCTTAACGAAGGTACATCCCCAGCATTTGCCTGGTATGAAAATGGGAAACCGCGGAAAACCATTTTCAGGGCTGCCAACAGTGGGGTTCGAACCTACTATCTCCCGAATACTGGATACTGGCCGCACTTAAGCGACTGCAGCTATCGAGCTCAGTGAATGCCAAAGCAAGGCATTACAACACTGTAGTGTAAACAGAATATCTGTATGCTAGCGAGTGTCTCTCGATGAATTACAAATTGGAGAAGCTGGAGATCCTAGAAAGAAGGATAATACGGATAATATTGGTCCCGTGCCAGACTGAAACGGGCTGGACACCCTGTGGGTGGGGGACGCACATGTAGATATACCCGCGGTATCCCCTGCCTGTCGTAAGAGGCGACTAAAAGGGGCGACCAAGGGATGATAAAATTAGAACCATGATATTACCTGTAATTAGTACCATCACGCAGGGAACACCATGGGTCGCTTTTACTTGCGCGTAGTACCACTATGTTAGGTACGCACCAGGTTTGTGATTAATAGCGACAGTTTGTGAATCAGGGTGAGGGTCTTACAGTACCTGTGATTCGTACCCCTATATGAGCAACACCATGGAATGAGCGACACCATGGTTCTGCCTTGCCTGTGCTTAGTACCCACTCTGTGAGGAATACCACGAGATAATTCGGGTCCCTGTATTTTGTCCACTTATGTGAGGAACGCCATAGGTTTGCGTTGCCTGTAAATAACGCCGCAATGTGCGAAACACCATAGGTCTGTGTTACATATGCGCATTCCACTACCTGTGAATTTTTTTTTTTTTTTTTTTTTTTTTGCTAGTTGCTTTACGTCACATCGACACAGATAGGTCTTGTGGCGACGATGGAACAGGGAAGGGCTAGGAGTGGGAAGGAAGCGGCCGTGGCCTTAATTAAGGTACAGCCCCAGCATTTGCCTGGTGTGAAAATGGGAAACCACGGAACACCATTTTCAGGGCTGCCGACAGTGGGGTTCGAACTCTACCTGTGAATAGTACCATAAAGTGTGGAATACCGCGACTCTACGCTACTTTTGATTAGTACCGCCAAATGACAGATAGCATGGTTTAACTTTCCTAGAGATAAGTACCATTTTGAGGGGCCGATGATCTCGATTTTGGACCTGTTTTGACTACAAGCATAATCTATTCAGCATCGTGCTATAGAAGCAGTCCCTTGGTCAGTAATACTATTGTTTTGTGCCAGCTTCTGTGCATGTGAGGCACTGTGGGTCGGTTCCAATGATATCATATCCATCCATCCTTTCATTCTTCGTCCTCACGCTTTGAATTCTGGTCTGTGGAGGATTTTGGACTTTTAATTTGTCATAACATTTTTGTCTCATTTCGTACCATTAGGGGTCGATAACCTCGATATTAGGCCCCTTTAAACAACAAGCATCATCATCATGAAACGGGCTAGAAACTTTGGAACAACAATGAAGTCTACAACAATGTCGAGAAAATTTCAGACATCATGAAAAAGAGAATGTTATCATTTCTCGGACATACAACAATGAAGTGTACAACAATGTGGAGACAATTTCAGACATGAAACAGAGAATGTTATCATTTCTCGGACATACAACAATGAAGTGTACAACAATGTGGAGACAATTTCTGACAACATGAAACAGAGAATGTTATCATTTCTCGGACATTTGTACAGGCTGGACGAAACCAGACTAACCAAAAAGTTATTCGACCACCTGTGGAACAAGAATACAACGACGGCATGGATTAAAGAAGTTCGCAAAGATCTAGAGACGTCCAACATCCAGGAAGTTCAGACGTTAGACAGGAAAGCATTTCGGACCATGATTAAAAATGTGGGAGGGTTTCAAGTCGAAAGAAGTTCAAAGACGGGAAGAGCCTGGACGAACGAACAAAAGAAACAGCATAGCCCAATATGAAAGAGAATATGAGTAAGAGGAAACTTCAGACAAAGAAAAAATGAAATTGTAGCGTGATCCTCAGTGGTCAATTCGCAAATAAATATAATAATAAATAAGTACATTCTGTCCCTGGTTTCATCACTGTCTGGATCAGAAATGTTCAGTTCTCAGTAGTTCAGTTTGACCTGCGTTGATTTACCAGTTTCTCTGCGTTCCTGCAGGTAAAATGCCACGGCTGTTCTTGAAAGATGCTGATAAACTTGTCAAGAGTACACTAAAGGAGGTCTCCCTTTCTACTGACACTCCGGACTCTATGATTTCTCAGATAAACGGTAGAAAGGGTTAGGTGTTTTTAGGGCAAGCTGGGAAGACTTGCTTCAGCATATAAACAGATGCAACATTTTGAAACGGGAGGAGAACCAATATATTGGAGCCACTAGAAACCTAGATGAAGGAATTAACAGATGCTTAACTGAACTAAACATAAATGATAAAACTGAGGATATGAAGATCAGGCACGGTGAGTATGACACCGAGAAACTCAGGAATAAATTACGAGAATCTGAACTTGAGAAATGGTGCCAGCTGAGAAGTAAAGGTCAGGGAGTGTTTCTGTACAAAGAGTACCCTCATGCAAACCGCCGGGTTAGAAACCACGATGACCTTTCGAGCACGGAGTGGAGAGACGCGCTGAAAATGGCATGTAACGTTGCACCTGTAAGAGCTGTACCGGGTAGGTACTACAGAAGATGTGAGACTGCAACTTGACCTCACGTCTTGGGTTCCTGTGCCTTCCGTGAAGCTGTTCGAAACACCAGACAACACATTGGGTCGTCGATAGCACAGGCGCTCCATGAGAAAGAATTTCAAGTACATGAGGAAGTCCGTGCCATCGGAGTAAATGGCAGCGCAAGAATGATGGTCATGATGGCCATTAAGGAGAAAATCGGCCAAGTGTCATGGGAAGACACTGAATGTGATGTTAATAACGAGTAGCTCCCGCACGAGCCCTCAAAGAGGCAGCAGTACGGCGAGGCATCCACTCTACAAGGTGCTGGAATCGCTCCGGAGGGATCTAGACACACGTAACTTGCGCTGCTAGCCACAATTGGTCTTGTGTAGTAGGTACGGGGTTCATGCAACATACACCAGCATCGACAGCATCCCATAAATGCTCCACTGGATTAAGATTAGGGGATCTGGATGGCCAATCCATGATCGTAACTTCACTTGAATGCTCCTCCAACCACCTCTGTGCCACCACAGAACGGTAACGTGGCATCTCCATCAGGGTACTCAAGGGCCAGAAAGGGTAGGTGGTCTGAAAGAATGTCCAAATAACGTGCACCTGTCAGTGCTCCCTTCAGCCGGACAATGGGGCTTAATTATGACCACGAGAACGCCGCCCAGGCCAGAAGTGAGCCATCTCCCGCCTGGACATAACCTTGTTGACACTCAGGATCCATAGCTTCATGGGGCATACGCCACACTCGTACGCATCTATCAGCTCAATACAACTGGAACTGAATTCATCGGACCATACCACACGCCGCTACTGTTGCATGGTCCATTGCCGATGCTCGCGGGCTCATTCACGTCCTTGAGCTCTGTGTCGAGGAGTCAGCAAAGGGACACGAGTTGGTCGTCGGCTGGTGAAATCTATGCGGTGCAGTTGCCCCTTTACATTCCTGGTAGTAATGGGTTCCTGACTCCCAACATTCAACTGGGCGGTGATCTTATTCACAGTAGCCCGTCGAGCTTCAAGTACGGTTCTGCGGAGGTGACATGATGCCCGTTCGTTAAACACCTGCTGTCTTCCCGTGCAGCGGTTTACACGGCTGGTAATATTCTCCCTGCGATATTGAAGATCCATCCTCGACATTTTTGACATCGGAACCCCGAATTCGCGTGTAATCTCCGCAACGCTAATGACCCGTACACCGTGCGCCGATGACTATCCCACGTTCAGAGTCGCTTAACTCGTGACGTGTTGCCATCTGCACGACACTTGTGTCTGTGACAGACTGCTCGTCTACGCCGCAGTTAGCTGCAACGCTCTGGGGTCATACATGGTACATTTTCTAATGGGACACCGCTTCCCGTACCATTTAGCCACTCAGTGCATATTAGACCCCACAGTAAGATTTGAAACGCACTCCGACCAACCAATCGAAGTAGACCGAGAAAAGAAGTCTATCTACCTGCCTACAGTCCCGTATTATAAGAATAAACACGTAGAAATGAGAGGTCTCGTGATCGGTGCGAGAGGGACAGTCCTTAAGTAGACGAAAGAGCTGGTGAAGACTGGTGCAAGTGTAATGGACTAGTATAACTCGGAAACAATTTTGTAACCCATCGGTAAATAGTGGTAATATCGATTATTATTAAGATGATCATTATTATGACTTGTGAGGTGTGGATATGAAGTAGTTTACACCTATTAGTATTATTTATGTAGTTATGTCTGGACTTTATTTCGTATAAATCGTGGTCTTATTACTTGTGTGTTATTTGTGAGGTTATGCCATGAAACATCTGCTGTATGTATATTCATATGAGTTTATTTAATGTAAGAACACGTAATTCATAGTATATAATTTATTATTACTTGTATATGTGATGTATAAATCCACTTCAATATTGTGCAACACACGGTAATAGTCCAGAACAACATATCTTTGGAAATAGAGAGTTACAAGAAATTCCATTCATTGTAAATAAATTATTGGAGACTCTCGAAATTACGAGAAAACATGTGTCATATTCTTCTAGAAGCCTGGCCAAGCAATGCATATAAAGATGCATTCTTGAGGGTCGAGCAGAGTTGTTTCAGTGAGAGTTATGAGTGCAAGTCGTTAATCGAGTATGCGAATTTACGTTGTTAGTTGGTTGACATGCAAGTGTTGCAGTCTCCAGTCTTCTTTTGCTTCTTCGTTGCAGTGTTTTGTTCATGACGGCAGATTATTAGTTTTTTTACAATTTGCTTTACGTCGCACCGACACAGATAGGTCTTATGGCGACGATGGGATAGGAAAGGACTATGAGTGGGAAGGAAGTGGCCATGGCCTCAATTAAGGTACAGCCCCAGCATTTGCTTGGTGTAAAACGGGAAACTACGGAAAACCATCTTAAAGGCTGCCGACAGTGTGGCTCGAACCCACTATCTCCCGGATGCAAGCTCACAGCTGAGCGCCCCTGACCGCACGGCCAATTCTCCCGGTAGTTTATTAGTTTGTGTGTGTGTAATGTGTAAATGATTTGTAAATATGACAGTGTACACAATTGACAGCATTTCGTGTGTGCGTCTTTGTGGTAACAACAAGACCTTCAACATCAGTTCCAGGGAGTTCATAGACTGGGGGCTGAAAGCGCTGTGGGGTTCTCGTTTGATACTCAGACACCGTTTATATTCGACAGACTGAGACGTAGTTTATTTTAATTTTATTTTTGTATGACATTTTTTCCTGCAAGTGGAGGAATATTTTGAAAATGAAAATATCCACTCACTCCCCCCCCCCCCTCAAGAGAAGTCTTATCTGTGCCACTGCTGATGTAGCCTACTCAATGCACTCAAACCTATGTCTGTACATTAATGTGTACATTTTTGTTTCATCCCATCAGAATGGTATTTTCTTCGCGAAAAATACTTAACTCGCGTACTCTGTTGCAGACACTCGCTCTTTCGTCTTCTAAGCCGAAAGAATCATCCATGAACAGCTGATGGCAGAGCTATTGAGGATCCAACCAGCCTTAGGGCTGAAGACTGAACATAACAACATGTTAAATGTCTGAATTGACAGATAATACATACATACATACATATCTTTATTGCCGAACCATAGTACATACCATCGGTTTATAGGTAATAAAGAAAATATGCCACTACTCCCCTCCTAAACCTAAATTGCTATCTACTACATCTACTTTGTCAGTATCATCCCACACGTGCGCGGATAGCCAGCACACATGCAAGATGGTACCGCACTACAAACTACACTAATCACATAACTACCTTATCCTACTACCTAAGACTAATTTACAATAGTTGGTTGGTCGCGGCGTCTACCCCGGTGAGGGAACTGGGCATCCAACCTGATGACACCGCCAGCAGCCCCGCCTCGTGAGATCGGATACCGGATCCCACAGGCCCTAGCTGACAATGTGTTTCCTCTAATACCAGGCCACATGTGGCGGAAACCAATCCAACACCTATCCTGCCACACTCTTATCTCCAGCCCGATGTACACAGTTCACCTTCTCTGTCCCATTGCCAGCGCACTTACTTCCCTCTCCTCTTTCTCCACGTGCAGACATGCTTAATCATTCCTTCCTTCGGATGGGTCAGGCCCACCCCTCCCTCTCACATTTTACGTCACGCACTCCGCTGTTACGCTATTCTTGCGTGCTTCATCTCACATACACACATAATCTTACTATAATGCCTCCTGCTCCAGATATACAACAGTTCATCCTTCCAAGCTCTCTAGTTACATACTTTCACAATTGCTTCACTACCAACAATTCCTCCTTCACTTCACTAACCTCTTCATTCCCCTTATTTTACTTATTGACAGACTAGCTGATGTACTCGTGCTTCGCTACGGAATTCTTTATTGTATACAGAATTGTAGGTCTGTTTTTCGTTTTTGCTATTGGCTTTACGTCGCACCAACACACATAGGTCTTATGGCGAGGATGGGGCAGGAAAGGGGTAGAACTGGGAAGGAAGCGGTCGTGGTCTTAATTAAGGTATAGCCCCAGCATTTGCCTGGTGTGAAAATGGGAAACCACGGAAAACCATCTTCAGGACTGCCGACAGTGGGGTTCGAACCCACTATCTCCCGAATACTGGATACTGGTCGCACTTAAGCGACTACATCTATCGAGCTCGGTGTAGGTCTTGTAGTGTGCACATTGTAAGATTGTATTAAGTAGCACAGCTCTTTATGTTACCCCAGAAACGCGTTGGGAAAGTCAACATACATCTTTTCTCATGAGAAGAGTGGGTTGAATTATCATCGTAATTGTTGGCCTCTTTCAGTTTTCATTATAATGGCAGACACTCACTCTCCACCTGTCTTTTTTACATACTCACAAAGACTGTCTTTGCGGGTTTCCGAATTGAAAACAACATTAGGTCATTACAATGACGTCAGTAGGAGTGCTGCGATTAAACACAATGACATCATATAAAATACTCGATCAAATGAAAAACCGCATATTTCCTCACTTTTAACGAACAGTACTACACTGCCGGTCTAACAGTCCGAAGTTCTAGAGTTGCAATAACCAGGTCGCAGACAGCCGTGAACACTCCTATGCCATTATTTCATTAAGTTTGCACACTGCTCATTCCAATCAGTGCCCCAGAGTAGTGATCGAACAGCTGGAATACTATGATGAACCCCTGTGTTACGGACCAACAGTATCAGAAAATGTATGAACCAGAAGAGTGGCATGCTAAAGAAGAAAGTTATCTAACTCCCCAGCTATTTCAAGCCAATATTCAAGCAGGTTATTATACTCGGTACTCTATGGGAGGTGAATTGTAGCATAAGATACAAAGAACATCACAACAAACAATGGTCAATGTAATGTTATTGTTGATCAGTTTTGTGAGCTTTCTATATTGTAGGCCTTCACATTTACAGTACTTTTCTTCCGACTCTGAAATACCACTCTTATCATAGTTAGTACCGTAAAACTGAATAGAACATAAATGATCGTAAATTTTATTCTCTATAACTTTGGTTATGTGGTACTTTTCCATAGGACCAATAACACTGGTATTTAAAAATAAAATTTTAGGCACTTTCCCCTAAACTACCATTTCATTCAAGGTGAATACACTTATTTATAGCCTAGACTGCAATTTCTTATTCCCTGACTCTACATACCAATTTTCATTAAATTCTGCTTACCCACTTTCTCGTGGCTCGGCGTTGATATGGACTTATCAACGGAAATACAAATTAAATGAATATCTCTGTTATCATAGACGGTACGGTAAAAATGTATAAGACCTACCTAAATGATCGGAAATCTACATATATAATTTGATATTATATTACATCAGTTATCTAGTATTTGTCGATAGGACCTCTAATAACACAAATATATGGGAATTAAATTTTAGGTCTCCCCCTAAACTACCATTTCACTCAGCGTGAATAAAATTATTTATGGGCTAGATTGTAGCGACTTACTTCCCGACTTTTCATACCGATTTTCATTAACATGGGACCACTAATAAAAATATTTGAGAAATAAATTTTAGGCCTTCCCCTAAACTACCATTTCTATCAATGTGAATAAGATTATTTTAGCCTAGATTGTAACGACTTATTCCCGAACTTTACATACCGACTTTCATTAAGATAGGACCACTAATAACATAAATATTTGAGAGTTAAATTTTAGGCCTTCACCTAAGCTACCATTTCTCTCAGCGTGAATAAGATTATTTATGGCTTAGATTGTAGAGGCTTATTCTTGGACTATACATACCGATTTTCATTAAATTTTCTTCAGCCGTTTTCTCGTGATGCGTGAACATACATACAGACAGATAGACAGACAGAAATTACGGAAAATTAAAAAGTGCATTTCCTAGTTACTATAGACATGACCGATAAAGAAATACCATCTTTTTAAAATTCTGAGCAATGTACAGACAAAACTTTTATTTTATATATAAAGATGTACACGATGCTAACTGTCCCTGGGACTGTCACCAATCAGCCAAGCGACACCGAAAACTGTGTACAGAACATTAATCTCGGCGAATTTGGACATTTTCTTTAACACCCCTTCTAAATCACTATGCCGATGGATGCTGAACTCGAACTTAAATGACATCCGGAGTGTCACTATTCATCTCTGTGACCACAGAAACTATGGATTCGACACTAATATCGGCTGGCTTCGATTGTTTTATATGTCAACCCTTCCCCGAGGGGTGTCTTACCCCTACAGTATTTTTTCGAGACAGTAACTCATATCCGTACCGAGTTTGGTTCAGAGCTGTGATGGGGTAATGCTGGAATAGGACCACTAATAACATAAATATTTGAGAATTTTTTTTTTTTTTTTTTTTTTTTTTTGCTAGTTGCTTTACGTCGCACCGACACAGATAGGTCTTATGGCGACGATGGGACAGGGAAGGGCTAGGAGTTGGAAGGAAGCGGCCGTGGCCTTAATTAAGGTACAGCCCCAGCATTTGCCTGGTTTGAAAATGGGAAACCACGGAAAACCATTTTCAGGGCTGCCGACAGTGGGGTTCGAACCTACTATCTCCCGAATACTGGATACTGGCCGCACTTAAGCGACTGCAGCTATCGAGCTCGGTGAATTAAATTTTAGGCCTTCCTCTAAGCTACCATTTATCTCAGCGTGAATACGATTATTTATGGCCTAGATTGTAGATTGTAGATAGTAGATTGTAGCCTGTGTTAATGTGCCAAAGGGCCTAAATCTAGGGAATGGAGAAGGATGTTAACATATCTTGTAGATGGGGTTACCTGCAGGGTCCTAAAAGGTAAGTATACAAAATTTGGTTCAGATTGGTGGAACGGTATGGATTTGTATAAGGAACAGACACACAGACATCAAGACTGTGGAGGGGGGGGGGGGGTGCGTAAATAAGTCATACAAACATACATTCGTAGAGTGCTGTACGGTAAGCTTCATTTTCCTTCCTACATAAACAAAGGAAAATTAACACAACGAATATTGTTCTGATGGACTAAATATGGCTGGGAGGCGAGACCATTCTTACGGAAAATAATGGATGGGATGAGCATTGTGAGATATGACCTTTCGCCCGAACAGCGACGATATAATAAAAACAGTGGTTCTTTGAATTTACATACAATACAGTACAGCACTGAATTTCATGCCTACTAAAACTAAAGACAGGAGTACAGTATTAACTGTACAGCAGTCACCTTTTACCGCTTAGAAAAAAAAAAATAATGCAAAGTTCTAGCCCTTGAGCTATGCAACTCAATACTGAAAACATCATAGGGATATGAGCTACGAATTTTAGGTAAATAAAAATAGACTAAAATAAAGTACGAGAGTATATTCTTTATTTAATCTTAAAAGTTAAAATCATTTTAAAGGGGGGAAACCCAGCTTAACAAAGGGAAAAAAGGTTAATATTCATTCGATTTTTAAACATGTTACAATAGTTGTTGATAATTGCTGCACATATCCCAGTATTGTAATGCTTCCTGGCAACCAGAAGCAACTTCAATAATGTCAAAATTCTAATAATTTTAATATTTTAAAGTAAAATGTTAAAAATTTCCCGCCTTTTTAACAATACATCACTGTTTCACTTATAAATTCCAAGTTTATAAGAATTTTCGTACTTTTCCTTTTTTAAAGTGTGCATCAAACCTCCATCTACAAAATGAACCTCAATAACTAACATAGACTGTGATTTGCATATTTTTATCAAGTTTTTATTCCGAGCACCTGAAAATATGAATATTTTTGTAAATAAATATGTTATATAAAATCTAATATAAATCCTATTGATCTGAATGAGGTACAGATTGTAGTACAACACTATGGAAGGAAACCCTGAAAAAATGGTTAATTATCCATCAAACAGTAAGAGAGTTATGAAGGAAACCGTGATGTATTGTTAAAAAGGCGGGAGATTTTTAACATTTTATTAAAAAAATTATAATTAGAATTTTGACATTATTGAAGTTGCTTTTGATTGTTCTTAAGCATGCCAATACTGGGATATGTGTAGCATTTGTCAACAGCGTTTGTAGCAGGAAGTGATTTTCGATTTTCTTTTTTAAAGTTTGATAGAGCTATCCAAACCTCACAATTTGAAACCTTTCCGGGTCTTTTAGCCCTTCAACTTTCGGCACACGCATCCGGGAGATAGTAGGTTCGAACACCACTGTCGGCAGCCCTGAAAATTGTTTTCCGTGGTTTCCCATTTTCACTGCAGGCACATGCTGGGACTGTACCTTAATTAAGGCCACGGCCACTTCCTTCCCACTCCTAGCCCTTTCCCGTCCCATCGTCGCCATAAGACCTATCTGTGTCGGTGCGACGTAAAGCAAAAAAACTTTCGGTACAATTGAGGATATTGCTTAATTTTATGTTTTTCGTAGTATGGGGACCGCTACTTTGTCTCCTGAGAAATATTTTCAACATAAAAAATCAGTCGCAATACTGTTTCATTTTTCACTTTTGTATGTGCTCATCTGATTCAATTATCCTACGTAATTCAAACAGAGTTTCAATCTTTTCTGCTTGGTTATGCACAAACGCATAACGTTCCAACTCATTAACACACTGCGCAGGTTGTTGATGAGTAGGTGGCTCCTTGGGGACTGGAAGTATTTTTTCTTCTTCTTCTTAAGGCAATCTTTTTCTTCTGAAGAAATCACATTTTGTAACAATCCATCACTATTTTTCCCGAACTTCCAAGACATTATCGAAATCATTAAAAACACCAACATCTCACAATTCACAGCGAGGACTTCATGGAGACATCTCAGTTCCTCAGTTAACACATCACAATTGTTTCTTTAGACACGTCCATCCAAGCACCATGGATCCAGAAAACTGTGTTGAGGACCGTCACACTCCGTGTCAATTCGATTGCATTGTTACACTTATCAGTCAAATTACAGGAAGACTCTGTCTCACATAAATGCTCTTCGACAGGCAGCATTTCCAATTACAATCTTAAAATTGCTTGCACTAAACCATTACAAAACAGAAAGACAAAATAATTAATAATAAAATAATTTTGGACCTGTCCAAACTGTCATTCAATGGCTGTCCAATGTACAGATGATTTTTATGTATTCTAATCTATACTCATAATATAAAGAGGAAAAAATTGTATGTTTGTTTTTTAACGGATAGACTCAGAAACTACTGAACCGACTTTAAAATTGTTTTCACCTATAGAAAGCGACATTGCCTTGAGTAACATGGGCTATATTTTATTTTCAATACAATTCGTGGAGGGGGGCGATGGGAGGAGATATAAAAATAATAGGCTAATATAGGCGAAATTGAATTTGTCGTACAAGGGCGAGACAAAGCTCATTTCAAGCCCCTTGACACAGAGAACAAAGCTAGGACAGCCCTACGGGCCAGAAAATCATTTATTAGGCCCTAAAACCCACCGTTATGGAGATATTGGCACCACACTACCCCTGCTATAGGAATCGGATATAGAAATGAGCTGCCGTAACCATGGCAACGTCAGTTCCACGGTATTCTTACAGCAGCGACATTATCTACAATATATCACGAAAACCTAACATGTTACAGACATGAACATTTGTATTTGGAATCCCCTTTAAGAATAAAACAACGGAGCTCGATAGCTTCAGTCGCTTAAGTGCGGCCAGTGTCCAGTATTCGGGAGATAGTGGGTTCGAACCCCACTGTCGGCAGCCCCGAAGATGGTTTTCCGTGGTTTCCCAATTTCACACCAGGCAAATGCTGGGGCTGTACCTTAATTAAGGCCACGGCCACTTCCTTCCCACTCCTAGCCCCTTCCTGTCCCATCGTCGCCATCAGACCTATCTGTGTCAGTGCG
The DNA here is from genome assembly GCF_040414725.1 of Anabrus simplex. NCBI lineage: Eukaryota > Metazoa > Arthropoda > Insecta > Orthoptera > Tettigoniidae > Anabrus > Anabrus simplex. The sequence goes on from NC_090276.1 coordinate 40,440,748, forward strand.
ACGTAAAGCTACTTGAAAAAAAAAAGGATAGAATAAAACAACACAAACTTTTGTTTTCAGAAAATCCACTCAAGCGGTTGGGGGGAGGGGTTGGAAAGAAGTGAGGAAGAAGTTAAATTCTTTATATGAGGATACATGTATCTCAGAAAATGAAGACGTTACAGACGTTAAAACTGGTACTTGGTATCTCTTTTAAAAATAAATGAACACACTTTTTTGGAAAATCCACCTAAGGGTGTGAAATAATAAAAAAGCGGGCGAATTTTTAAAATCTTCTACCGCTTTCCCCACAGCTGTGCGGTCGCGGGTGCAAACTGTGTCACACATATGTGGATGTGACCATGTTTTACGTCTGGATGCCCTTCCTGATGCCATCTCCGTGTGTAGGGGTGTAATAACTATTTCGTATTCCTGTTGTGGTTGGTAATGTGGTGTGTTGAGTGAATATGAAGAAGAGTGTGTTGGGACAAACACAAACAACCTGTCCTCGAGCCAAATGAATTAATCACACGCGATTGAAATCCATTACCCAGCCCGGAATCGAACCCGGAACCCTGTGAACCGAAGGTCGCAACGCTGACCACTCATTCAAGGATTGGGGAAGTTTTTAAAATGAATATATCAACAGTATATCTCATAAACGTAACATGTTACAGACATGAAAATTCATATTTGTAATCCCCTTTAAAAATAAAGAACCATGTACTTTTTGTTTTCGGAAAATCAACTTAAGCTGGAGATCGAAAATAAGTGAAGAAGGAGTTGAATTCTCATTATGAAGATACTTATATCTCAAAACTCAAAAAATAAGATGTTACAAACGTGAAAATCGGTATTTGGAATCTGCTTTAGAAATAAAGAATCCTTTTTTTTTTCGACTTAAAAGAAGAATCTTTCTCACATGTACAGAGTTCCATGTAACCCAAAAATCAATTCCACGAACGTGGTTTACAAAGAGGCTCTCGGGTAAATGAAATGCAGTTTTTCGGTGAGTTTTTAATACTTTAGGGATTTACAGTTAATGTCTCAGTGCATTACCGAGGAACAATTTTTTTTTTTTTCAACTTTCCAAATCCTCATGAGCAAAGCCGTGGGTAACAGCTAGTCATGTAAATATATAGGGAATTAAACTGTGTATTCAGTATAATCAAAAGGGGTGCCCAGGATATGGGGGTGTCCAATGTGAGGGATGTCGCTGTACTACGAATAATGAATACATAACAAATTGAACCTGCTGGATTTTGTTCAAGTTGCTTTGCGACATAGCGTAACCCTAGTCAAAACCTTCCTCGTACATTAGAATTTTAATTTGAAAACGTATCTTTTGTTTTAGAGACACCAGATCATTCTTAAGATGTTTCAGAATACTTAAAAATATCAGCTGTCATATTTAGTGGTATGCGTGACATATTGACATATTGAGGACAATTTATGGCTTCTCATTCATACCAGCAACCATACGCTCCTGGAATTTCGTTCCGGCTTAATTAGAGACGTACATAGTAGAAATGTACGGTATTTAAAAAGAGATGGTGTAAATGGTACATAGACTTAAGAAATTAGTATATAATGTAAAGATTTTTTATAGTAACTCTCAGAAATTTACCTTCCGTTTATAACGATTATTTAAATTTACTTTCATAATTAATTACATTTAATTAGGAACCTTAATACTCTGTAGTTTGTACAATGTAGTATATATAAGAGGGATTGGCATAATAGCCTGAGGCACGCATTAAAAACAAGTAAATAAATAAATAAATAAATAAATAAATAAATAAATAAATAAATATACGAAATAGTATGATGTAACAAAGCGTGTGATGTCACCTAGCAACTGTACTTTGTGAGCTGCATAGGCCAAGTTTATGTACGTCATGGCCATCTATAAATTCTTCACCTCACAGCCTGCACGGTTGCTAGGTAACATAGCGCCACACATTTTATTGAAAGGCATATTTATCATCATTTCATTTTCCCAAATGGAAATTCATCAACATATTTTATTTCCATTCTGTACATTTCTGAATTTTTTTGTATCAATACAATGGCACCTGAAATTTCGCCTATGATCTGGAATTTTATTGTTGGTGTAAGTTTAAATATTAATGGAATATTTTTTGAATTCATACAAAATGGTATGAATGTTGAAGTGGGGCGTGATTAATTCAGTGGCTTATTTGCTGGCTTCTAACATGGAAGGTTGAGGTTCGAACCTCAGTCAATCTCCGAAGTGACGTGACGTTACGAAGGCCATTCGGTGAAAATCAAAATGAACCTCACTGGTTCTAACAATCCCAGAAATAAGGTTAACTAAATTTTATGCATGTGGAACATTTTGATAAATAGAAATATATCATTTTGAGAAAGCTACTTTTTTATATTTAGACATATTTAGACATACTATTCAATATCCGGCCAGGCTATGTGCTAGAAATCACCATACATCGAATCACAACCTACAAAGGATCGTTTACGTCCAGCACCGCGAACTTGTGGATATGAACTTTCCAAATACAGCCATATGATTTTAATACTGTAAGGTAAATGCGTAAAATCCAATATCTAAATTGAAAGGAAAAGAAAATGGTTGAGGAAATTCTGCTATAGAAGAATGGTTACACAAGGTGAAAAAAGAACTCATGGCATCACTAATAAATTTTACAACAAGTAATACTTATCTAAAAATCTTAAGGGAACCGGGAAGTGTAACCTGCTACAAAAATGTAACTTCCGATGTTTCGTTACATGTCTCAGAAACTAAAAATGGTATTTCCTTGAATGTTCTTTTGATATATTAAAATACATTCATTATTATTTAGGTAGAATATGAAGCTTCTATGTTTAATATGTTTTCAGAAAGAACATAATAAGATAATATTTTAAAAATATTGTTAAAAATTCCCTCAAATAATGTACCTTTTTCTGAGAAAATACTCAAACCAGACCCAAGAAGCTTTGCATATTTAAAACTTTTTGAGCTAGTGAAGTTAAATTATTGCCCTATTGTTTACAGGACTTCAGATTTTTTTAATATTCTAGTTGAAAACTTAAATTTTGTTCAAAATTGTCAGTGGTTTTCAAGATGGTCTCCACGAACTAATCAAGATATCTGATTAAATTTACTTCCACGGGCAGATCTATATATAGTCTAAGAGACTATCAAGATTCAAATACACTTTGGTGATAGTTTAAGAGAAAAAGGTACACAAAGCTTCAAAAATATGAATGTTTGACTGGTAGCTGGCATCTAATGATATTCAACGTACAGAATTATCTTTAAACCTAATTTTATTGCCTCGATTGTAACTTCAGCGCAATAATTATTGATACAACAAATTCTTCAGGAAAGATTGCAGATTTTTTAAACTCGGAAATGAAAATTGACATTTTTGAGCCAATCACACTTCGCGGTTCCCTTAAAATAAGGCACTGCAATACAGTGGTCAAACCAGAATGTCTTTACGCAAGTGGATTTCTAGTTTAGAACAACAGTTTACATGAACTGGAAGTACTAGAAAGAAGAATCATGAGAAAAGTGAAAACAACGGAACACTGGAATTAAAAAGTAATAAGGAAATTTATTTATTTATTTATTTATTTGTGTCTTTATTAAGTGGCGAAGTTAGGGCTCTTGGCCCTCTCTTACACTTAAACACATACATTTTTTTTATTTTTACAGTATTAATCTAAAGTATCATTGTAATCAATTACTGTTATTGAGATATGTCAGATAAGGAGTTACAATAATACAATTGATTAAGGTTACTACTGATGAAAAATTATAGGATAAATAGAGTGTGGATAATAACAAAAAAATATATCAACTTATAACCTAAAGAATATATCTACAACTAGCTTAAAGAAAAACTTTTTCAAATATAAGGCTAAAATTAATTAACTAGTATGTTACGATCTGAGTGTACAAAAATCGATGTTACTATGTAGTCTATTTCTATGAACAGTCTATAGCCTTAAATGAGAGTAGTAAGAACGTAAGTGGGATAGCCTAAGAACTTAAGTCTAGTACGTCATTTTTGGTTTCATTCACACGTCATTCACTCTTACATTCATTCGAGTCAACTGTATGTACTCTGGAGGAATTTACGGTAGGTTGTTTTAAATGTCCTAGACGAGCAAGACTTTTTAATTTCATCCGGGATCGTATTCCATAACCTCGTAGCAGAGACCAGAAATGAATGGCTGTAGGTATTCGTTCGATGCGGTGCTATTTCAAGTAGTGATCCGGAACGAGTGTTAATCTACCAGAACAAAGAAAATATAACAGAAACAATAAGAAAAGAGGTGATTTTTTTGGACATATCTAGATAATGGATGAAAACAGATATTCAAGTACCTTTGGAAGAAAAATTTCAACAATGATCTTGGTACAAGAGGTCAAGGGAGATTTAGAAAGAAAGATAATAAAAGAAGAGGGAACTATGGAGAAAGAGATTTTTGAAAGGAAAGTTTTAAGAATGGAAGAACGAAAAGGAAATAACAAGAAAGGATGAACTGAAATAGGCATGTGGTCCCTAGCAGGCCTCATGGTAAAGAAGAAGAAAATAAAAAGCTTGGTGCTAAAATAGTAAAATATAAAGTTCACTGGCAGAAAACAGAGCTCAAAACTACCACCCTTGGACAGAACTTGTAAGAATTCTTTGAATAGGACATTAAGAGACCACATCATTTTATTGGAATTGGCTACTGCTAAGTACTAAGCACCACGGAAAATTTGTGAAAGACTGTGGGATCACAAAGATAGGCTATAATAGAGAATGAAGGACATACACATTGGCAATCATATTGCGGAGAGAGTTTATGGATGAATGAATTCTTCTTGGCTGTAAGCGGTTTTACTGGCCAACATCAGTCTTTTACCGTCATTGTTCCTCAATTACATGGGCTCTTTACTGTAAGGCATAAAATGGCAGAAAACTAGCCATCTTACAAGTTGACAATGAATACAGAGGATATGATGCAAAAGTTGCCATTTTCTCATAACCAGGACTATTCTTTTATTAGTAGCACTTTATCATAAGTTAAATATAGCCGTTGTAGAAACAAGAGCGCTTATCTGATAATTCCCTTCCTGTCCATTATTCTCCTTAAAACTGGTCAAACATTCAAGTCGCATAAGGATATACAGTCCATCAGAACAACTATGTGCATGTGTACTGTAGGAATGTATGTTCGCACGACGCATTTGCACGCTCATACAGTATTTATTTCCACTGTTAACGCCCACATTGGAGCACCAAAATCAAACCTTATACAACAAAGTCTTCAAAGAATAAGTTCAGCTTTTAACACTTGACAACTTTTTACTTTCCCAAAACGTGTTCATTCCGGATGATCTTGCAGCAGAGAGATATAACATACTGCTTACGCTGCGATATTTATAGTAATAGTCTTGTATACTTGTTATTTAGAATCCGTTTCTCTTCTCTATTTTCAATGTGATCTTTAGTAATTTTCAATTCATCTAAATCCGTTTGTATTTCTTTTAAACCATATGCGTTTTGTTTTACTATTCCAAAAGATATCAAAAGGTTGTTTCAGGAGTCTAATATTTGGTAAGCGGTGTATGTGCCCAAAGAATGCAATCCTCCGTTTTTTCATTGTGTCAATGATCGATTCACTTTCCTTGTAAAGTACTGAATCTGGAAAATCTCTACTGGCCATCAACCTGGTGTTTTTAATTAATAATTGTCGGAAAAATTCTTCTATCAACTTTCTGAAGTTTGTCTGTTGTTGATTGGGTATTCAATTGAAATAATGTTTCACTTGCATATGTTGCTTCTGGGTTAACCACGGAGTATAATGTATTTAAGATTTATTTTACGCCAGCCCACGCTTAAGGGGAACAGAACGGTCAAAATTGTCAAAAATATAATTTTTTAATATTTTTGTATTTCATGAATATCTGAAGTTTGTTCTTTAATATTATGTATAATAAATTATAGTTTAACCATTAAAAGTTGTCATTATTTTAATTTGTACTTGCGCTAACAATAAGAAAATCGTCAGTAATGGCTGCATAACCGAGTTGAATCACATTGCCATAACTCCGCAATTATGAAGGCTAGGATCAAGGGACTTTTTGAAATCAAGAGTAATTTGTTTACCTTTTAATTCTGTAGTGGCTAGACTGCACTATTTTTGACTGTCTTTTGTTTATTCCTTGTGTATTCCATGACATGCATTTCCATTGTTACTACTTAGAGTTGCTTATTTTTGATGTGAATATTCAATAACTCAAGTTCAAAATGCCAAGAAGTAATAGTGTTTTTAAGAAAAGAAAGAAACATTGCTAAATGTCTGTTAATGTAGGAGTTAGGACTGGAAATAGGAAGGAACTGTGTGATTGCCATGAAGGAGTTGGACCGCGAAAGACAACGGAAAGCAGAAAGAATGGCTTAGGAAGTGCAGAAAAAAGCTGGGCAAACCAGGGACAAGGCTAAACGGAAGCTAGAAGACCTGTATGAATCACAGGCAGATCAGGTTCTCCTTCATATGGAGCACTGAAATATGATCACATGTATGAGATTTTTAACTGCAATTTTCTGTTTCCAATTTTTTTTCAAATGTATGTTCCTTTTTCTAGGTGACTATTTATCACAGAGCTATGAAGTTTTCATCATGAATTTGTCTCATATTGATTAACATTTTAACGGAGGAATTTCCTTATTTAAGTACAACTGTTTGGAATTTGGCTGATTTTTAAAGAAAAAATCATTCAGTTCCTGAGTACCCTTACGTCTAATTTGAAAAGCCCTCCGCCAATATGTCAAGTAAAATTTGAATGAAATGTGACATAAATTTCATTTTCATAACTTTATTAGATCCTGAGGAAAAGGAATGTGAATTCAAGAAATTTAACAATGGTAAGATTGGGAAAATTTGCATAAAAACGACGTACCCCTGATGTTTATGCAACTCTTCAAACTGGATTGTTGTGCGGTCTTGAAGTAGCTTTCTACTCCTTAAAACCACAGTTATTAATTACTACTTACACATATGCTCCCTAGCAATGGCCTACAGTGTTCCAAGTTGCTAATACCTTACAAGGACGGAGGGTGGACCTGTCAGAACACCGCAGCTAATGTCATATTTTATTTTAGTGCAAATTAGTTCCGAGGAAACTAGGGGAAAATATTGGCGGTAGGCTGTCACTACTGAAACGGCCGCAGTGTTTTCAGGGTTCCGTAGACCTACTTATTATTAGGGTTCGGAGGTTTATGACCTCAAGAAGTACAAAATTTGCAAGAAAATGTGACCTAAAATATGACCTAAGAAAAGTAAAATATGAATTAATTTTAGGGATGAGTAGCAAGTATTAGATTATCACGAACATTAAACATGTCAAAAAGTGATTAGCGATAATACAGCAGAAACATTTAATCATGTCAACTGGCAGAGATGTAGTAGGTAAATTAAAACTTTGTACAGTGGAACGTTGATATCTCCAATCAACTCGGGAGGTAAATTTTATTTCGAGTTATCGAAATTTCCAGATAAAGAGAATGCCTTTATTGAGCATTTCTAGCACATAATTGAATCATACGTACAGTATCTACGGGCTTATACTGAATACATTATTTTTAACCGTATTTAAAGATATACAAACAAACTCTTATTATAGTAACTTTCAGAAGACAGGATACAGTACATACAGTTGTGAAACAGGAAACATACCTCGGGTAACACCTTTGTAAAAATTCCGTTAGTCTCTTCTGTTTATTACAGTTAACCCTTCCTCCCTTCACGTTGAAACTTCTCGTCAATACCACGCAGCTGAGATTCGTAAATGGAGCTTGTAATCCGCGACTTCGGGGGTTGCTTTTGACCGCGAGGCTTTGCCGATTTTGCGATCATTAGAAGTTTTAGTTTTTCGGTTCCCATCATATTAATTCTCAGTAACACTGTACGGAGTTCGATAGCTCCAGTCGCTTAATTGCGGCCAGTGTCCAGTATTCGGGAGATAGCGAGTTCGAACCCTACTGTCGGCAGCCCTGAAAATGGTTTTCCGTGGTTTCCTATTTTCACACTAGGCAAATGCTGAGGCTGTACCTTAATTAAGCCCACGGACGCTTCCTTCCCACTCCTAGGTGCGACGTAAAGCAAATTGCGAAAGAAAATCACAGTAAACCTTTCCTTATTTGTTAACTGTTCTTCACAAATTACAAATGCACAGTTAATGTTGCACAAAATTCGAGTTACAGAGTATTTTTTGCTTCAAGGGAAGATATGATTACTTTGGGAAATCGAGAAATTCGTGCAACCGAATTTCGAGTAATAGAAAAATAAATCCACGTGAAGAATGGGACAAATGGCCGGGGAATGTAAGTTACTTCGAGATACTGAAAATTCGAATAATGGAGGTTCGAGATATCGAGGTTCGACTGTACATTCATTCAGTATCTTAGCCCTGAGGCGCACTTCTCACAGTGTTTTCCTAAAAAGTAAATAAAAAACATGAAGTATTAGCATGCGTTTTGGTATCTCTCGGCGTACGTTCGTACAGCTTGTTTTTTCTCGGAATTTTCTCGGGAGAAGAAAGAAAACAACATCTATTACAGTATTTGGAAACCCTGTGTTTGAAACTCGACGCAGATAGCATGTAACTTTGTTAAAAACGACGCCTCAGTTTAAACAAAAAATGCTCAAAAAATGACCTTATATCACTAGAATAAGCAAAATATGACACAAACAATAAAAATATGCGTTTATATGCAATAAAATGTGCTTTAAATGGGGTCAGGGACGCATAATTAAACCTTATTTTTCAGATTTCGTGTAAAATAAGCTCAGGAAAGATATATGACTTATTTATTCTTCTTCTTCCTTCGTTATGCCCATTCATAGAGCGCGTTTGAACTTGTTAGTTGGTTTGATGGTTTGTGCCTTCTTATCCTCCCAAAATCTCTTCATGAATGCACTGTGTTGCATCTTGCGTTCTGTCGACCACTTCCTACCAGTTGTCTTTTTTGGTTTCTCCCTAAATTTATGATTAGCTACTTTAGTTCTAAAAGCTCCACGATTTTCCATGATGTCGTCTGTAATATTTATTTCTTGGAGGTCCGCCTTAGTTTCTTCTAGCCATTTTATTTTGACCTTCTTTGAGTTGATTACTTTGAATAATCTTTTAGTTAGTCTGTCGCTGTTCATTCTGTAGATATGGCCATAGAAATTAAGGCGCCTTTTCCGTACAGCATCAGTAAACCTGTCGGTGAAGGAGTAGAGGTCCGCTGTTTTCCTCTTATTTATTATTATTATTATTATTATTATTATTATTATTATTATTATTATTATTATTATTATTATTATTGTCGTTTGGGCCTACCGAGGACTACGGGGCTCGTTTCGACTCCTTGTATGGAAATTCTGTTTTTTCTTCGCCCAGAAAGCCTTCATCTTCTGGCTGTGTGCTTGTTTCCTTTCCTCGGTCCACTTCTTCGGTCAGGTGGTGCCTGTACTCTGTCTGCTGGTGAGAGACTCTGGAAAGACACTGCCGGAATAATACACGATCCTGTATGGTTTGTTCTGAAATCCCCAGCTGTTCTAAGTCGGACTTCACTGTGGTGATCCATTTATTTTTGGAAGCTTTTGCTGGTAAGTCTGCAAGTACTCATATGAGTCAAATGCTCATAGAAAGTCAATCGCCTCTTCCTCATGGATGTAACTATGTCTTCTTGATGGTCATATATCTCATTGTTGTCCCTTATCCTATAAGTACCATCCCCTTCTCTTATTTATTTTCCATTGTTAAGTTTGTTTTTATATACAACTGACCACGATGTATTCACAATGATAGCCTAACCTCCAGCTGAGCGCACGAGTCAACACAGCGCCATCTTTTAACAGAGTATGCGTGTGACGTCACTTATTTAGCACAAATTTTGCCTTACTCTGAAGTGTTATTTCATGAAGACTACATTTCAGGGTATTTTTGTTTTGCAACAGCTGGTCTCCTCTTTCATCTGTCAATTGAGACATTGGTAATCGTAAGTTAAATACTTTCGCGTTCCACCCGAACACTAAAAGCGTCCTAACATTTTTCTTCCTACGTGCCCGTTGTCGAGGAGCGTAATTCTATGTTAAAAATGATATTGTCACTCACATCCAACCGCAAGGGAGTTCACAAACAAATTTGGTATTTAATTCGCTTTTGCTTTAACAATTTGTCGTGTGGTTTTTAGTATGCTTCAGTAGCACGCCGGCCTCTCACCGCTAGGTTCCGTGGTGCAAATCTCGGTCACTCTATGTGAGATTTGTGCTGGACAAAGCGGAGGAGAGACAGGATTTTCTCCGGTTTTTCCCTGTCATCTTTCATTCCGGCAACACTCTCCAGTATCATTTCATTTCCATTCATCTCTCAGCCATTAATCATTGCCCCAGAGGACTGCGACAAGCTTCGGCAGCCGGCACAATTCCTAACCTCGCCGTTAGATGGTGGCTTCATTCATTCCATCCCTGACCCGGTCAAATGACTGGAAACAGATTGTGGATTTTCATTTTCCGGGAGTGTCCGTGTTTAGCTCGCCTCGTGCAGGTTTTTCAATTTGTCTCCAATGGGCAACCTGCGTGTCTGGATGTGGGTTGATAATGAGCTTAGGAGAGGATCAAACCCGTTGTCTGTACATAGCCTACTCTTGTCGAATAACACAAAGGGATCTGTTCCAGGCTTGACGTCCTCATTGACGGAGGAATCACCATCAACAGTGTCATGTCCTCACTCATTATACACAGGTAGACCTCGTTATACGCGACAGTTACGTTCCGCGGAATTGCCGCACATAGCGAATTCGCGTAAATCGAGACTCATTTTATATGTAAAATATAGGGTTAAATTTCCGTTTACTCACATATTAAGTTTAAAATAGCAGAGATTCTTAGTATTTTTTACCAAAAATAACCATTTTCATGTTTTAGGAACGCAGTATAATGCAAAAATTATACACTTAAAAATTTAACACTGAAACACACAATAGTAAACTAAACTCTGCACACAAGATCTTCCCTTTAGCTTGAATAGTAGCTCCTGAGAGAAGCATGTGTTGTTTGGTTGTGATGCTCAATTCAGTCCTTTCTTTCCATCGCTTCCGAGCAAGATTTAGTTACTCCAGTCACACTTAAGTTAGTAGAAGACTGAGCAGCGTTTCGAATTGATTCTGACATTGGATTTTCTAAGTCCCAAAGCACGATGAATGTCTCATAGTGATCCAAAACTTCTAATTTTGTTTCTAACGAATACGACTTTGGTACACGCTTCTTTCCTTCGACAGGCACACTTTCTTTCTTTTTTACCCGGTGTTTTCAATATGAAACCAGTTAAGTCCAACTTTACAGCTCTGCTGACCGGAACTGACGATTCACGTCTCGCCAAAGACGACAGAAGATGCACGTAGAGATGCGCTTGCCGTGTTTAACCTTGGCGCGCGACGTTGTGTCCGTTACAGAATTCGGCTCGCATGTGTGTACCCGCCTTAAGGCATTACAGCTTCTACGTACTATTAACAGATGGCAGCAATAGACTTAAAAACAAAATCGCGTGTATGCGAAATCGCGGACAACGAATCCGCTTATAACGGGGTAAAAACAAAATCGCGTATATGCGAAATCGCGGACAAAGAATCCGCGTATAACGGGGTAAAACAAAATCGCGTATATGCGAAATCGTGGACAACGAATCCGCGTTCAAAGGGGTAAAAACAAAATCGCGTATAGGCGAAATCGCGGACAACGAATCCGCGTATAACGGGGTTTATCTCTACATTATGGAGAGGTTTGGAATTGAATCCAGGCATTTGGCACGCAATATAGTGGCCAGACATCATATACCATCTCCTCTCTTGCCCTGCCGGCCAAATTTCTGATGGTACAATTTTTTCCACCTACGAGACTTGAACCGACTAACCAGAGTATCAGAAGAGATCTTACGCCTAAACGATGATTATAAAATAGCTATGGGTCTACCCTCCCTTGATGCAACTAAGTACCAATCTCTCTTCTTGTACATTGCTCTGATCCTTATTTTAAACAAGAAAAAAAAGATCGCGGAGCTCCACTACACACGATCTCTTCCAGTGAGTCATAGCCAAGAGACCGAGAAGCGTTTACAGTATAATTTTTTCCAGATAGTAATTCATATGTGTACCAGTTTTGGGTGGCAAATCTCGCTGCTGTAGAATCCTTCAGCTGACGTTGCCATGGTTACCGTTGGTCGTCTCTTTATCGGATTCCTAGAGCAGAGGTAGTGTGGTGCTAATGTTTCCATAACGGTTGCTTTTCGGGCCCGTAGGGCTTAACGAGTTTTTCTTTGTGACAAGAGCCTTAAAATGAGCTTTGTCTCGTCCCTGTTCGACAAATTCCATATTTCGCCTATTATTTTTATATCTAAAATCGTCGCCCCCACCTCCACCGTCTAATTGTTTAGAAAATTTAAAAGTAGCCTAAGTTATTCCTTATACCATCAGCTACCTGCCAGTGGAAGTCCCGTCAAAATCGGTCCAACCGTTTCGGAGATTAGCCAGAACAAACAAACAGACAGACAGACAGACAGACAGACAGACAGACAGACAGACAGACAGACAGACAGACAGACAGACAGACAAGAATTGTAACAATTGGTTTTTAGTTATAAGTACCGTATATACTTTCATACGCACATTACAAACAGACACTTACATTTTATTTATTTGTATAGATAGCTGATGTACCCGTGCTTCGCTACGGAATTTTCAAAAAGACTACCCTTGAGCTTTTCCCAACTGAAGTCAACATAGGTCATTACATCGATGTCAGGAGGAATGTAGCGATTAAAAGCAATGCCATCATATAAAATATTCGATCAAATGAAAAACTGCACGTTTTCTCTCTTTTAACGAACGGTACTACGCTGCCGATCTAACAGTCCAAAGTTCCAGTGTTGGAATGACCAGGCTGCAGACAGCCTGCCATTATTCCGTTAAATGTGCACACTGTTCATTGTAACCAGTGCCTCGGAGTAGGGATTGAATAGCTGGAATGCTATGATGAACCAATGTGTTACGTACCAGTAGTATCAGAAAATATATGAACCAGAGGAATGGCATGCTAAAGAAGAGAGAGATTTAACTCCCCAGCTACTTCCCGCCAATATTCAAGCAGGCTGTTATATTCGGTACGCAGCAGTAATCCTATCTATCGGAGATGAGTGGCAACAGAAGACACAAGAAAGCACACCGCTATTGTTGATCAATTTTATGAGCTTTCTCTATGGTAGGCCTTCACGTTTAGTTTTCTTCCGATTCTGTGATGTTAAGACACCTTATAAAATTATTTATAGCGTAGACTGTAGTTCCTTTCTCCCCAACTTTACATAGCGATTTTCATTAATATCTGTTTACCCACTCCTTGTGACTCAGCGCTGATAAGGACTTAGCAACAAAAATTCAAATTCATGAATATCTCTGTTATCATAGCCGGTTCGGTAAAAGAGGTATAAGGCATAAATGATCGGGAATTTAATAAAGTTATATAGTATATATCGATAGAACCATTCGTAACATAAATATTTGAGAATTAAATTTTATGCCTTCCCCTAAACTACCATTTCATTCAGCGCGAATAAAATTATTTATGGCCTAGATTGTAGCGACTTACTCCCCGACTGTACATACCGATTTTCATCAAATGCTCTTCAGCCGTTTTCTTGTAATGCGCGTACATAGACAGACAGACAGACAGACAGACAGACAGACAGACAGACAGACAGACAGACAGACAGACAGACAGACAGACAGACAGACAGACAGACAGACAGACAGACAGACAGACAGACATTATGGAAAATTAAAAATTGCATTTACTTGTTAGTTTGGACACGACCGATACAGAAATACAATTCTTTTTAAATTCTGAGCAATGTGCATGCATAACTTTTATTATATATATATATATATATATATATAGCCAGATACAGTATGTTCTGTTTATGCTCCAACAATGGTAAGTAACAACAATGCCAATAAGTCAATGCCAACAATGTTTAGTTGAGGTTAGCATTTCATATTTCCTCTCAGTCTGTTTCTGTGGAGGTGACAGGCAACATGTGTCATAGGGTTATGAAATTAAAATACACTGCAGGATGGGGAAAAAAAATAACATCCTCAAGGACAAGGTCATTTTATTCACAAGCGATATGACAGGTAGTTAATCTTTGCAGGAGTGTTCATGGAGGAAGCTTCGACAGTCCAAGTCTTTACTCCATAAAACAGTGTTGATCAGATGTAACATCTCAACAGGTTTTGCCTGAGTTTGAGGTTTAGGTTATGATCACGAAAGAACGACCTCATCTTTTGGAAAGATGATCTGGAAATCTGAATACGACGTCTGATCTCTTTTTCAGGGTCCAGATTGTCTGTTATGGGTGCTTCCAAGGTATGTGAACTGACTTACTCGTTCAATGTTTTGATTACTTAATGAATGGCTGCTTCTGCTAAACACCATGAACTTGGTTTTTGTGGTGTTGGTGTTTAGACCATTTCTGAATCCACTGATATGAATTATACTGAGCAGTTGTTGAAGACCTTCAGTGGTGTCACATATAATTACGATGTCATCTACGTATCTACTATTGTTTATGACGAATGCATTTACTTTCACACCTAGCTCAGTATCTTGCAAGGTTTCTCTGAAGATGTGATCTGCATAGAGGTTAAACTGGAGCGGTGAAAGTATAAAAACTTGACGTACTCTTATTTTGATACTTGTCTCTGAAGTCTTTATTCGCCCAATCCTGGCTGTGGCTCGCTGGACCTATCTGCGTCGTTGCGATGTAAAGCAAGTTGTAAAAATTCACAGTCCAAAAAAAAAAAGTGTTAAGTCCTCGAAAAATATGGAAAAGTAACCCTCATTAAAATGCAGTTTTGGAGTTTTTGAATGAGCAATACTTGATGGAAAACATTTTGTTTTATTAGCAACTTTTTCAACAATAATGGATAAGTACAAACAAACGCCCACATAAATCCACATAAAATCCACAAATATCGGCAAGGCTGTGCATTAATCGTGTGAAAGTAAGATATTTCTGTATTTTAAATATAACTTATGTGAATTAAAAAGGATGAAAACACTGATCTCGGTAACTGCAGTGCAACTAGAATCCAGTATTTGGGAGATAGTGGATTCGAACCCCACCGTTGTCAGCCCTGAAGATGGCTTTCCGTGGTTTCCCCATTTTCCCACCAGGAAATGCTGAGGCTGTACCTTAATTAAAGCCACGGCCGCTTCCTTCACGCTCTCCCATCTTCGCCATAAGACCTATCTGTGTCGGAGCGACGTAAAACAACTTGTAAGAAAAGAAAGAGTGGAAACTAAAGGAATCCAAACTGTCTCTAAAATATTAAGGTAAAAATATGCTAGTCTAATTTTCTCGTAGAACGGTACCAGATTTTTTAAAAAGTAAATTGCCTCAAATTTGACGTTTATTATCTATACTAATATAAAGAGGAAAAATGTGTATATTTGTTTGTAACGGATAAACTCAAAAACTACTGAACCGATTTTAAAAATTACTTCACCTATAGAAAGCTACATTGCCTGTGAGTAACATGGGCTGTATTTTATTTTCAAAACAATTCGAGGGGGCGAGGGGCGACGGGGGAAGATATAAAAATAATAGGCTAATATAGGCGAAATCGAATTTGTCGTACAAGGAAACCATGTTTTAAGGCCCTAGAATCAACCGTTATGGAGATATTAGCACCACCCTACCCCTGCTCTAAGAATCGGATAAAGAAATGAACTGCCGTAACCATGGCAACGTCAGTTCCAGTATTCCTACAGCAGCGAGATTATCTACAGTATATCACAAAAACCTAACATGTTACACACATGAAAATTGGTATTTGTAATCTCCTTTAAAAATAAATGAACGCACTTTTCTTGGAAAATCCACTTAAGGGGGTGAAATAAAAAAAGCGGGTGAATTTTTAAAATTAGTATCTTCTTCTTCTACCACTTTCCCCACACCTGTGGTGTCGCGCGTACGAACTGTGTCGCACATGTAGAATTGACCCTGTTTTACGGCTAGATGCCCTTCCTGACGCTAACCCCGTGTTTAGGGATGGAATAATTACTATTGCGTGTTCCTGTTGTGGTTGGTAATGTGGTGTGCTGAGCGAATGTGAAGAGGAGAGTGTTGGGACAAACACAGCAACCTGTCCCCGAGCCAGATGAATTAATCACACGCGATTAAAATCCCCGACCCAGCCCGGAATCGAACCCGGAACCCTGTGAACCGAAGGCCTCAACACTGACTACTCAGCCAAGGAGTGGAGAAGTTTTTAAAATGAGTATATCTACAGTATATATCATAAACTTAACATGTTACAGACTGAAAATTGGTAATTGTAATCCCCTTTAAAAGAAACACATACTTTTTGTTTTCGGAAAATCAACTTAAGATGGAGATCGAAAAATAAGTGAAGAAGGAGGTGAATTCTTTTTATGAGGATTCTTACATCTGAAAAACTAAGATGTTACAGATGTGAAAATCGGTATTTGGAAGCTCCTTTAGAAATAAAGAAACCTTTTTCTTTTCTACTTACAAGACTCTTTCTCACATGTAGAGTTCCATGTCGCACGTTCCAGATTTAGCTCTTCCAGTAGCCTGGTCATCTTAGCCCCAAAATGCAATGCCCAAACGTGGTTTGCAAATAGGTTCTGGGATAAATGAAATGCAATTTTTCCTCGAGTTTTTATACTTTAGGGATTTTCAGACAATGTACCGAGGAACAATTAATTTTTATCAACTTACCAAATCCTCGCGAACGAAGCCGTGAGTTAACAGCTAGTTAGTATAATAATAAGAGAAACTGAAAGTCTTAGCAAGCCTTTTGTACAAAATTTAAAATCTTTTATGGAACCGAATTTCTAACTGGATCGTTTGGTGAAAATGTTCACCACAATTTCAGTGTTAATTTATTGTTTCTTTCGTGATTATGGACCGTCATGAAAGAGAAAACATCAGGGATCAGAATTAATGGTAATGATTCTATAACATTTGCTTATGATATTGCCATACTAGCAGAAAAAGGCAAAACGTATGCAGAGAATGATTATATAGGGCCCGGATGTTTATGACCTAAAAACGTTACAAATATACAAGCATTTATGACCTAAATGTATTAAAATATGATAATAAATCTATATATTAAAACAATTATGAAAACTAAAGTCAGTCAGTCCGGCCATTCTATCCGGTCGATTTCCTTCGTTCTTTTTTTTTAACTAAAAGGTATTCATGTCATCAGGTAGTATATAAATCACTTAACTTCCGCCTTCCTCAAATTATTTGATTGTTAAAATTTTTGTCTCTTTGAAGCAATCATATTTTTGGTTCTAATTGAGGTACGGAGTTCATTTTGGCCTAAGAACACTCAGTGTATCAAGCTCTTTAATTTCGGCTCTTAACCATTCAAATTGGTTGATTCTGAGGAAAGTTATGAGTGCACATTCAATTTGACGTCTCATTTCTTCAACATTTTTTCTCATTAAATCAATCATATCTTTCGTTCTAATTGAGGTACGCAGTTCATTTTGGTCTAAAAACACTCAGTGGATCAAGCGCTTTCTTTTGAGGTAATAACTATGTAAATTAGTAGATTCTGAGAAAAGTTATGAGTACATTTGTCTCCATGACGAAGATCTTTGAAGGACTTTTTAACAGTTCGGCGCGTAGTGTCGTTCCAAGGAACGTTTAATTCAATTTCTTTGCGTGATGTACCTTCAAGTGTTTTGTTGACATAATATTACATTCTATTACCACAGCAGATCATTTGCTTTATTTCATTAACTCGAAACTTTGCAAATACATCCGTGAGGATAGTAACGAACAACACCATACTTTGTACAATGCGGGCGGAGCCAGCGGGAAACTGCTAGTATGACTTAAAAGTTTTTTTTTTTTGCTAGGGGCTTTACGTCGCACCGACACAGATAGGTCTTATGGCGACGATGGGATAGAAAGGCCTAGGAGTTGGAAGGAAGCGGCCGTGGCCTTAATTAAGGTACAGCCCCAGCATTTGCCTGGTGTGAAAATGGGAAACCACGGAAAACCATCTTCAGGGCTGCCGATAGTGGGATTCGAACCTACTATCTCCCGGATGCAAGCTCACAGCCGCGCGCCTCTACGCGCACGGCCAACTCGCCCGGTACTTAAAAGTTTTGGTCACATTTTCGAAAATTTCAAAATCTTGCCGCTGTTTAAATTAACATTATATTGAAATTATACTTGTATAAATCTAGATCATTCAGTAATAATAAATGAGTCATTAATATTGATTATTATATTTTTGAATTAATTTAATCACTCATTCCAGAAGTAACTCTCGACTCTACACAGAATTAAATAAATGTCACATTTCGATGAGCGATCATAAAGAATTACAATATCAAATTACACACATTTCAAAGTTTTAAAATAAGAACGAAAAGTTCTATTTTCAAGCACCACTGACTTGTAACAGGAAAAAGACCGCTCAACTTCGCAGGATGTTATTGGGCCATATTTGAAATTCGTCAAATCATTAGAGTTCAATTGAGGCTTAGTATACTGTCGCTTTACACGCATCTGTGTCTTTCTATACAGCTTACCCTCCTAATTCATATAAATATATATTTCTGTAAGAAATATAAATTGTAATAAATTACAGACAACAATTCGGAGATGTGAAAAATCCGTCTTTGAGAAGACTGAAAGAAGCCATGCGAAAATTGAATAAAAATACCAAAAAAAAAATATGACAAAAACACAAAAACTCACGGGGAAATATGACCATAATATCAAAAATTATCGGAAAATGACAAAAACATTAAAAGAGCCAAAATATGACTTCATATTACACGTGAAAATTGCGTAATTTAAGTCACCATAGATAAAATCATGCTTAACTTATATTTTGCATCGAAATAATATAAATAAATAAATAAATAAATAAATAAATAAATAAATAAATAAATAAATAAATAAAATATGACGTGTCATAAACATTCGGGGCCTAATGATTAACATACTGGAGGAAACTTTAGGCAAATGGAACATAAAAATTAATGCAAGGAAAATAAAAACCATGCCAACGTGTAAATCCAAGGAAACACCTATAACGAAATTTGCCCTAATAAAAATGAGCAAGTGAAACAGTTTTGCTTCCTAGGAACCCTAACAAGGAGTGATAATCGGAGCATGTCAGAAGTCACAAAAAGGATAGTAATGTCAAAGAGGGCCTTCCAAGATAAAACGCATCTGCTGGCCAACAAATATATAGATATTAAAACTAGGAATGCCTTTGCAAAATCCTTTGTATACGGTTGCGGAAGATGGACCTCAGGGGAGAAGAAAAAGCAAAATAGAGGCTATTGAAATGTGGATCTGGAAGAGAATGCAGAGGATAAGTTGGACCGAAATGAAGAGCAATACCTAAGTCCTTAGAGAGATAGGAGAAGTACAGAATCTGATAACTGAAATTGAAAAACGGAAAATAAACTTTTTGGTCACACTGTGCGGCGTGAGGAGTTCCTTTGTAACATCATTGAAGGAAGAATTGCAGGGAAAAGAGGAAGAGGACGACCCAGTGAGTCTTATTTCAAGAACCTGCTTCTGAGGATGAACTGCAAGACCTACACTGAGTTGAAAAGACAGTCTCAGGATAGACGTCTATGGCTGCGGCTTAGCCTTTAGAATATGATGATGATTATGGACATCCATGATTGCATCGTCATTCAATTTTCCTTGCGTCATGGTAGGTAGAAGTTCTACCGGGCGAGTTGGCCAAGCCGATAGAGGCGCGCGGCTGTGAGCTTCCACCCTTGAGATAGTGGGTTCGAATCCCACTGTCGGCAGCCCTGAAGATGTTTTTCCGTGGTTTCCTATTTCACACCAGGCAAATGCTAGGGCTGTACCTTAATTAAGGCCACGGCCGCTTCCTTTCAACTCCTAGGTATTTCCTCTTCCATCGTCGCCATAAGACCTATCTGAGTCGGTGCGACGTAAAGCCGCTAGCAAAAACAAAAAACAAAAAAAAATCGAGAAGGAAAACAAACGTTCTGATGTACGTGATAAAACGGGTATATTTTCTTTTTTTTAAGTAAATTTAACAACCTGTCTCTTTACTCTGAAGTCTTCCCAGCCTGAAGTTTGCAAAGTTTTCGTAACAAATCGTGCTGCTTTCCTTTGGATCTTTCCCAGTTCACATATAAAGTAATCCTCTTGTGAACCTCATACATTGGAACCATACTCCAATATTGATGTCTTACCAGATAATTATACTCATCCCTTCTTTCCATCATTACCACAACTCCTGAATACCCTCATAACTATATGAAGAGATCTGCAACTTTTATTTATAACCTCCTTAATGTGTTTACCCCTATGCAAATCTTTCCTTGTATTAACTGCTAAGTACTTACAGAGATTCCATTGAGTTATTTTCACCCCATTCACACAGTAATTAAAACTGCGAGGACTTCTCCTCTTGTAAAATTTACAACTTGACTTTTCATCGCATTTTCCATCATACCATTACCTGTTTTCCATCTCATGACATTGTCTAAGTCTTTTTGCAGTCACTTACAATCCTGCAATGTATCTATTACCAGTGATACGAAGAGTACAAGAAGAAAATAATTGGGCTCTATTACAGTTACTTACGAAATATTTTATCAATTAAAGAAAGTAATAGGGAAAATTACAATTATGTTTACTTTACAGAATGTCAGTCTTAAGGAAATCACTGGAATAATATATAAATGTTTGCAAGTATACGAATATATTACTTCTTTTTTATTTTTAGCACAGAGGCACTAAGTGACTATGATCACTATAGTTTCGTTTTTATGAATTTCGACTTGACAGCTAACCGGAAGTCGGGCATTGGTGCCAAATTGTTACGAGTACAAACAGCTGATTCCCATCACACAACATGAACGGATATGTTGATATTATTGTGCGCCTTTTTGTACTTCGAGCAGAAATTTTCTTCAGACAAGAACGAATGTAATGAGTGGCTCAAAGTGATTTCTCGGTGTAACTTCGTCCTAAACAAGAATTTTAATTTATGCGCTAATTAAATTTTTAATGGTGTAGTGATTTGCTTTTCTTTAACCGTGTTTGGAAATATTTGAACATGTTTTGCTGTGTGCCTTTTTGTATTTCTAACAGGAAAAAGAGCAAAGGGACATTATCATTTCACGAATTCTCCGTAGACCAGGGCAAAACTACGGAGTGGCTCAAAGCAGTTAACATTTTCATCTTAGTTTTCCGTTTCTATTTCCGGTATTTATCTTCTTTCTTTCTTTCTTTCTTGATCTGTTTACCCCTCCAGGATTGGCTTTTCCCTCGGACTCAACGAGGTATCCCACCTCTACCACCTCAAGGGTAGTGTTTTGGAGTGTGAGACTTCGGATCGGGAGTTACAACTGGGAAGGATAACCAGTACCTCGCCCAGGCGACCGCAACTGCTATGCTGAACAGGGGCCTTGTGTTGGGGATGGGAAGATTGGAAGGAATAGATAAGGAAGAGGGAAGGAGCAGCCGTGGCCTTAAGTTAGGTATCATCCCCGCATTTTTCCTGGAGAAGAGGGAAACTATGGAAAACCACTTCGAGGATGCCTGAGGTGGGAATCGATTCCCCCTCTACTCAGTTGACCTCCCAAGGCTGAGTGGACCCCGTTCCAGCCCTCGTACCACTTTTGAAATTTCGTGGCAGGACCAGGAATCGAACCCAGGCCTCCGGGGGTAGCAGCTAATCACGCTAGTCGGGTATTTTTACCCCTAAATTTCCTTTCATTGATTAATCCTTTAGACGGAGTCGTATTTGCCATCTGACAGCAACACAACACATTTTTATCCAAGATAATCTGGACATTGAAATGAAATGTCGTATGGCTTTTAGTGCCGGGATATCCCAGGACGGGTTCGGCTCGCCAGATGCAGGTCTTTCCATTTGACTCCCGTAGGCGACCTGCGCGTCGTGATGAGGATGAAAGGATGATGAAGACAACACATACACCCAGCCCCCGTGCCATTGGAATTAACCAATTAAGGTTAAAATCCCCGACCCGGCCGGGAATCGAACCCGAGACCCTCTGAACCGAAGGCCAGTACGCTGACCGTTCAGCCAACGAGTCGGACATCTGGACATTGAAACACTGACAAGTACGAGCCATTACTGTTATGACGGTAAGGCCAACGTGTGAAGTGTTTTTACCTCAGCAATGAACAGTTTACAATGGATTTACTCAAAATACTTTTCTCTCACTGAATTTATTTTTGCTATTTGATTCACGTCGCACCGACACAGATACGTCTTATGGCGACGGCGGGATAGGAAACGTCTAGGAGTGGGAAGTAAAGTAGGCTACAACGTGATGTGAAAATGGGAAACCACGGAAAACGGTCTTCAGGGCTGCCGACAGTGGGGTTCGAACCCACTATCTCTCGGATGCAAGCTTACAGCTGCGCGCCCCTAACAGCACGGCCAACTCGCCCGATCTTTAAATTGTAGTGCAAGGTGTGAATGAAATGTAATCTGAAACTATATATATTGAAATTAAAATTTCAACATGTTTGAGTCAAAATATTTATGTTATCCGTAACAATGAATATAGAAAAAAGTAAGACTGTTATGTTACAGCACTTGAAGAATTTTAAAACTCCAATTGAACAATGACTCTTAATCTCAAGATTAACATCAGAAGACAAAAGGATTGTGGTAAGTTCTGCTACGTATCTAAATGCCGTTATAATAAAAGCGATTACTATTATTCCTCACTGTTAAGGAACGTCAGTTGGATTACGCCATCTCTCCGCTGTTTCACTTAACGACGTTATTTTGGCACATATCAATGAAAGTAGCCTTTAGGATTAATCATTTTAACAGTATTAGTCAATGTAATATACTGCTTTATTCCCTAAATTAAGATAAATCGGCAATCAGAGTCAATATCAGAACTCAGCTGGACTACTCCATCTCTCCGCAGTTTCATTTCACGACATTGTTTTGGCAAATATCAACGAAAGTAGCCTTTAGGATTTATCATTTTAACAGTATTAACCTATGTAACATTCTCCATAACTCTAAATTAAGATAAATCGGCAATCAAATATTTTCCATAAAGAAATATGCATTTCTACCATAAATAGATAGGCCGCCAGCGCCACGTGTCGAGCTGTGTAACTACTCCGATTACAGTGCGTGGGTCCGATTGACAAGGCCGGTAAGGAGCTAGCTAGAGCGACGCATCAAGTCGGCCATGGTTTAATTTTAAGAACATGATTGGGATGTTTTTGGAAGTACTAAAGAGGTAAGAAAGTATTTCAACCAGAACTGGTGACGCTACTAGTTCTGCTTTAGAAAACTGAAAAAGTTATCTTCATCACAGTTTATTTTTTCACATCTCTGCTTCCGTGCGATATACAGTCGAACCTCTCGATATCTCGTACCTCCGTTACTCGAATTTTCAGTATCTGAGAGTAACTTTAATTTCCAGGCCGTTTGTCCTATTCTTCACGTGCATTTGTTTCTCTATTACTTGAAAATCGATTACACGAATTTCTCGATTTCTCGAAGCAAACATTTCCTCCCTTGAAGCAAAAAATACTCTGTAACTCGAATTTTGAGCAGCATTAACTGTGCAATACGGCATTTGTGGTTTGTGAGGAACAGTTAACAAGTAAAGGAAGGTTTATTTATTTATTTATTTATTTATTTATTTATTTATTTATTTATTTATTTATTTATTTATTTATTTATTTATTTATTTATTTATTTATTAATGCCTTGTTTTCAGTGGCGAAGTTAGGGCTCGAGGCCCTCTCTTCCACTTAACCACATACTAATCAAAATCAAAAATAAAATTATGAGATATTTAAAGTAGTTAAAACCAAACAAAAAAATTAATAGAATTGAGAACAAATGTAAATACATTACTAAGTTAGTAATAAAACTAATTAATAGTAAGAACTCTTAATAATGACTAATCCTCAGGCGCGCACACATTCATACTTCATCCATTCAGTTAGTTGTCCTCAGCAGGCAGTCTCGGCAGGTGACCTTAAACCTTTATAAAGAGCTAGTTTCTGTGACCTGAGCTGGCAGGGAATTCCATAATCTGGCGCCGGTCACTGCAAATGATCTATTAACCTTATTTGTGCGGTGCACTGGAATAGAAAGAGTGGATCTGGAATGTGTATTTAAGTTGTGAAACGATGATAAAAAGGTTTAGAGTGATGCTGGGAGCTAATATGACGGGAAGAGAAAAACTAAAACTTCTAGTGATCGGAAAATCGGCGAAGCTTCGCTGTTTTTCGGGTATGAATTAATTACCAGTCACGTACGAAAGCAACCACCGAAGTCGAGGATGACAAGCTCCGTTTACGAATCTCGGCTGCGTGGTATTGACGAGAAGTTTCAACGTGAAGGGAGGAAAGGTTAACAGTAACAAACAGAAGAGACTACCGGACTTTTTTTTTTTACAAAGGTGTTAACCGAGGTATGTTTGCTGTTTCACTACTGTGCATCCTGTATTCTAAAAATTTACTATAATAAGTGTTATAATTAAAGTGATGTCGTAAAATAGAGTTGGTTCGTATATTTTTTAAATACTGTTAAAATAATGTTTTCAGTATAAGCCCGTTGATACATAATATGATTCAATTATGTGCTACACCCTATGCACATGCTCAAAAACGGCATTCTCTATATCTCAAAATTTCGATAAATCGAAATAAAATTTAGCTCCCGAGGTTGTTCGAGATACTGAGATTCCACTGTACATCATTTACTGTACTAGAATGTAACGATTACAATTTAATTTTAAGAAGCAAATTGCAAGAAAAAAAATAAAAAATAACAATTAAATAAAAATGAATTAAATTTAAAATTACAAATTAAATTAAGAATTAACAAGTAAAAATCCACAGTTCTAACCGTTCAGACAAGTAACTCACCGTTGAAAACATCCTAGAGCTACGAATTTTAGGTAAATAAGTATGAGAATATATTCTTTATTTATTCCTAAAAATTGCAATCGTTGTCTGACTCGTTGTCTGAATGGTCAGCGTACTGGCCTTCGGTTCATAGGGTCCCGTGTTCGATTCCCGGCCGGGTCGGCGATTTTAACCTTCATTGGTTAATTCCAATGGCTCGGGGGCTGATTGTTTGTGCTGTCCGCAACAACATCCCTGCAACTCACACACCACACATAAAACTATCCACCACCAACAATAACACGCAATTACCTACACATGGCATATGAGATGCCGCCCACCCTCATCGGAGGATCTGCCTTACAAGGGCTGTACTCGTTTAGAAACAGCTACAAGGAATTATTATTATTACAATCGTTTTCTTAATTATCGTTATCCGGTCGATTAGATTAGCAGATTGCCTTACTCTACCACTACGAGCGCTAATGTGAGTCAATGCAGTAGAGCTGGCTGAAAAATAACGTAGCAGTTACTTTGTCACAGTTACATGCATGTCACTGTTACAAATGTAAAGAGGACAAAAAATAACAGGTTACCAAGTATCGACAACAGTATAACGTACTAGTGAAAACTGTAAGTGGGAAGTGGGAACTATCACTAGTAGCAGCTTACAGACACACCATGTGAACTTTATAGAGTTCAGGATATTTATCCAAGTGAGAGCGCTCTCGTAGGAGACTGCTTTAAGTCAAATACACTATAGTGCATTTGTTTAAGTTGCTGCTGTCATCTGGTAACTAAAGTGTAAACTCTTATGACATATTCAACTGCTCAGCGGTAATCGTTGACTCAGACATCGCTCAGGGCTACCTACATTATAATATTATTATATTCACCCGTATAATTTTTCTTGTACGATAAAAAAATTAGTATGCAAACTTTCCATATTGATATTATAGATAACATAAAATTACTTCATTTTACGTAATCGATCCTTTTGTACCGGTTTGTGTCGAGGTTTGGCAGACAGGCCATCATGTTTTCTTGTCTTCTATCCTTGATCGGGGCATTGTCAAACTCACGTCTCTAGATTTCAAAAAAGACGCTATGTTGTCTTCTTATTTCATCCGTTGTCTGCCTCTTGTTAAGTTCATAGCAAATAAGAGTGCGTGTTTTTCTGCACCGACTTTCGACAGTGTAGTGATGCGTGCGCGCATGTGCTAGTGAACTAATGGGATTTCGCAACACAGCTGTAACGAGACAAATTTGAAGTAATAATAATAATAATAATAATAATAATAATAATAATAATAATAATAATAATAATAATAATGTTATTTGTTTTACGTCCCACTAACTACTCTTTTACGTTTTTCGGAGACGCCGAGGTGCCGGAATTTAGTCCCGCAGGAGTTCTTTTACGTGCCAGTAAATCTACCGACACGAGGCTGACGTATTTGAGCACCTTCAAATACCACCGGACTGAGCCAGGATCGAACCTGCCAAGTTGGGGTCAGAAGGCCAGCGCCTTAACCGTCTGAGGCACTCAGCCCGGCAATTTGAAGTAGTGACCAGACTGTGACCAATAACAGGTGAGTAACGTTGGACGTTATTTTTAACTGTTACTTTTCATAGTTAATTTCTTGTAGCAGTGACTGGTGTAGCAGTTACACAAAAATAACCGTTTGTCACACCTCTACAATGCAGAGTTTCACTTAAGCCGTTATAACTACATTTGGTGTGGACATTTTTCAAAGTAATCAAAAAAGACCTGAGAGTAATGAACCAAGGAACATATTACAGAGAGAATTACCTATGTAAGTAAGTTAATTTGTCTATGATTTGAATTTTTAAAAAACGAATAAAGGAAGAAGCACTTTAAGGCTTTTATCCGGAACTGCATTTAGGCCGGAAGTGAGTTTCGAAATGTGTTTTCTTAGTTTGATAGAGCTATCCAAGATTCACAGTTTGAAACCTTTCTGGCCCTTAATTTTTGGCACAATTGAGGAAATTACTTAATTTTACGTAAGTAAGTATCTAGGTGTTAATATAAGGAAAGATCTTCATTGGGGTAATCACATAAATGGGATTGTAAATAAAGGGTACAGATCTCTGCACATGGTTATGAGGGTGTTTAGGGGTTGTAGTAAGGATGTAAAGAACAGGGCATATAAGTCTCTGGTAAGACCCCAACTAGAGTATGGTTCCAGTGTATGGGACCCTCACCAGGATTACCTGATTCAAGAACTGGAAAAAATCCAAAGAAAAGCAGCTCGATTTGTTCTGGGTGATTTCCGACAAAAGAGTAGCGTTACAAAAATGTTGCAGTGTTTGGGTTGGGAAGAATTGAGAGAAAGAAGAAGAGCTGCTCGACTAAGTGGTATGTTCCGAGCTGTCAGCGGAGAGTTGGCGTGGAATGACATTAGTAGACGAATAAGTTTGAATGGCGTTTATAAAAGTAGGAAAGATCACAATATGAAGGTAAAGTTGGAATTCAAGAGGACAAACTGGGGCAAATGTTAATTTATAGGAAGGGGAGTTAGGGATTGGAATAACTTACCAAGGGAGACGTTCAATAAATTTCCAATTTCTTTGAAATAATTTAGGAAAAGGCTAGGAAAGCAACAGATAGGGAATCTGCCACCTGGGCGACTGCCCTAAATGCAGATCAGTATTGATTTGATTTGATTTGATTTGATTTGATTTGATTTGATTTGATTTGATTTGATTTGATTTGATTTGATTTGATTTGATTTGATTTGATTTGATTTGATTTGATTTGATTTGATTTGATTTGATTTGATTTGATTTGATTTGATTTGATTTGATTTGATTTGATTTGATTTGATTTGATTTGATTTGATTTGATTTGATTTGATTTGATTTGATTTGATTTGATTTGATTTGATTTGATTTGATTTGATTTGATTTGATTTGATTTGATTTGATTTGATTTGATTTGATTTGATTTGATTTGATTTGATTTGATTTGATTTGATTTGATTTGATTTGATTTGATTTGATTTGATTTGATTTGATTTGATTTGATTTGATTTGATTTGATTTGATTTGATTTGATTTGATTTGATTTGATTTGATTTGATTTGATTTGATTTGATTTGATTTGATTTGATTTGATTTGATTTGATTTGATTTGATTTGATTTGATTTGATTTGATTTGATTTGATTTGATTTGATTTGATTTGATTTGATTTGATTTGATTTGATTTGATTTGATTTGATTTGATTTGATTTGATTTGATTTGATTTCGTAGTATGGGTGGGTACTGCTAAGAAATGTTTTTCAACATTAAAATACCTTGGTATTGCTAAGTTTAAGGACTATGACGAAAGGTTCCCCCGCACCTAACACACCCCTGCTTGTTAGTCCTGTCTCTACTGCAGCCACTCATACAATTGTATAAAGTTTCATTAGTCTACGACAGCTGCAGTAGCTAGTTATTTCGACTTTCCTCAAGCTGACTTCACAAAGCTCTCTCAACTTCATAAGAAGTATGCGGTCTCTTACATATCCATTTCAGAGGCAGTGTTATAATGAGAGAACAGTTTATGGCCGGCTTGTGTCGGCTTGGCCTTCTAAACTATATACCGCGCTGTTAGCAGTGTCATTAGGGGGCCATGCTACCACCGCCGACAAAAGAGAGCAAGTGGTCACCGACTAGTTAATTAAAAGACTTCTATTCTTCTAACCTTCAGCTATAAAGACATTCCAAAAAGAACGACCAGCAGCAAGGAATGGATGGAGATTTTAGTAAGGATGTGGAACTAATATGATTGTTATTCAACTAAAACTTGCACTGGCACGAGCATAAAAATGAGCTGATACAAATAATTGTCGGGTGAAATTAGACTACGTAACCTATAAACAATAAAATAATTAACCCTACATCTGTATGCTTACCTCTTAGTTATATTTTTTGATGTTGGATGAGGAAAGATAAAATTATATGGCATGTTTTCACTTCCAGATGCTCTTCCTATCACCAACCTCAATTGACTAACGAAGACGAATTAAATAATGGTAAATGAAATGTAGGAACACGTGATGCAATCATGGCTTTACGTCTGATCTTATTTATTTATTGATGTCTTTATTTGTGGGGAAGTTAGGGCCCTTGACCGGGACAATAGGTTTACAGCTAACACCCTTCAGGTTCCACAGCATCGTACGGTAAAGTGCAGTAAGTCGTTCATTGTCACTGCCTCTCAATTATACAACGATCTATATGAAACTATATGAAATTCAGCAAAGTAGTGTTAGAACTCAGAAAAAATCTCTTAAATACAGCTACCTTTCCACTTATTAAGCAATGTAAATGAATTTTCACCAAATTAATTAAATAGTACGAAATATCATAATCCCCTAGACACATTTTAGATGCTCAGTTTTACTCTTAATTCTTCCTTGGCTTTAAAATTCTTAGGTTTCTCTTTCGTCTTCTGTTCCTCGTTAGTATAGTGTATGTTTATGAAGTCTTCTCTTCCTTGTTAGTATAGTGTATGTTTATGAAACGTTAAAAGTATTATTGTAACCTCCTAGATGTTTAGTTTTTAATCTTATTCTTACATCCTCAGTAGGAAAATGTATCTTACGCTTTTTATGTATTCTTTTATTAGATTTTGTATGTTAGGTGATACATTTAAGTTAAAGTGGCAGTTAGTTACAGCCAAAGGGACCTCTGGTCCTACTTGTAATTAACTTTAAATAAATATATTTCTATTTTTATTACACTTGACCACATTATGTGGCTTGATACTGAATACATTATATATGTTCAAACTTAATGTACTGTATATAATGTAATAATATACTTTTTTTAAATCTGTTTCTTCGTGGCGTCGATCTCTGTAGATCTTTCGCCACTAGTTGCGTGTGGTTGTGGAAGTGTAGAGTGTTGAATGTTGAACGTTAAGGACCACAAAATACCCAGTCCCCAGACCAGGTATATTAATCATTTACAATTAAAAGCCCCTGACCCGGCCGGGAATCAAATCCGGGGCCGCCGAGTGACAGGTGGACGCGTTGCCCCCTACACCGCAGGGCCAGACATAATGTAACTTAATATAGATTAAAACTAAAAGATCTGCATCCTAAGTCTAAAATGAGCAAAATAAATTAAATATTTACTACTCTACGTGAAATTAATATAACAGTAATTTATGAAAACATTTGGGAACTATTTGCTCAAGAAATTCACTCACACATTCATATATAACTACATAATATAGCCTACGTATTCAAGAGGAAATCTTTAGACTGTCTTTTGAAAGTAATTAATGAGGAACAATTTCTAATATCAGGGGGTAAAGCATTCCATATTCTAGCGCCCGAGGAGAGAATTACTGAAGGCAGATGTATGGTGTAGAGGTATTGCAATTATTGACCCAGATCGCGTGTCAAGGTCATGAAAGGAGGATAGAAAACGGAAATTACTGGAGAGATATTCAGGTATATTTTTCAGTCAAGTGTCGATAGATAAGGGATGATACATGCTGATTTCTCTGCTGCTCTTCTTTTAACGAAGAAAGTTGTGCATAAAAAGAGGATATATGTGAGGCAAAGTTCAATGAAAAAATAAATATAAGATAATGCAGGAGTTTAAATCTCTCTGCAGTTTCTAGTTTTGTTCACTGGTAGCATCCAGCAACACAACATTACAATAGTTAAAAATTGGATGTATCCAGTCTTATTTTTAAGTTGAGAGGTAATAAGGACTGGTGAATCTTAAGGGGATGAAGAGATGTATGAACTTTCCTGCATACATTAGTGACATGCTCATTCCAGTTTAAAGTGTCATTTTTAATGATTTACAGAATGGCATAGCAACGCCATTTAGTTGAATGACTGGAAGTTGTAAACTGTGCAATGGGCAAGCAGTTTTCTCCGCCCTAGTATGATAGCTCGTGTTTTAGTTGGTTTGATGGAGAGAGAATTCTCAGCTGTGTAACAGCTGATCTGCTCTAAGTTTCGGTTCTTAGAGGATAGAATTAAGAAAGATAAGCCTACGTAGGGGCCTACATGCCATGTTGTGAGATGGACAGTAGGCAATGGTATGATGATAAACTGGGTTAAAAGTCAGGTTGTGACTTTCACAAATAGGAAAAGTCCTCTGAGTTTTAATTTCTGCGTTGATGGGGTGAAAGCTCTTTTTGGGGATCATTGTATCTGGGTGTTAATATAAGGAAAGATTTTCATTGGGGTAATCACATAAATGGGATTGTACCGTAAATAAAGGATACAGATCTCTGCACATGGTTATGAGGGTATTTAGGGGTTGTAGTAAGGATGTAAAGGAGAGGGCTTACAAATCTCTGGTAAGACCCCAACTAGAGTATGGTTCCAGTGTATGGGACCCTCACCAGGATTACTTGATTCAAGAACTGGAAAAAAAAAAAAATCCAAAGAAAGCTGCTTGATTTTTTCTGGGTGATTTCCGACAAAAGAGTAGCGTTACAAAAATGTTGCAAAGTTTGGGCTGGGAAGAACTGAAGAAAGGAGACGAGCTGCTCGACTGAGTGGTATGTTCCGAGCTGTCAGCGGAGAAATGGCGTGGAATGACATTAGTAGACGAATAAGTTTGAGTGGCGTCTTTAAAAGTAGGAAAGATCACAATATGAAGATAAAGTTGGAATACAAGAGGACAAATTGGGGCAAATAATCATTTATAGGAAGGGAAGTTAGGGATTGGAATAACTTACCAAGGGAGATGTTCAATAAATTTCCAGTGTCATTGAAATCATTTAAGAAAAGTCTAGGAAAACAACAGATAGGGAATCTGCCATCTGGGCGACTGCCCTAAATGCAGATCAGTACTGATTGATATTGAGAAACCCGAGAGGCGATGGATGTTCCACATACTTACGTTGATATATCGAACTCAGAAGGAAAATCTAATCAAACACATTTCTTCAAAATTCCATTTATTATCCTCATTCCATAATAATTATTGTAACCCAGGATCTGGCATTTCCCTCGCCATTCCCGTCAACCACTCTTCAGTGTAAGATCCTTCATTGTGGCAGGTTCACGATTTTAGAATTCATTTCTACCTACTGTCAGGAACTCTAACTCAATATAAAAATTTAGGACTGCATGTAGAGATTACCTGTTGAATACCGCTGATTATTTCGTGTGATTGTTGATGTATGATAGGTTGTGTGATTGTGGTAGGTAGGATAGTAACAATTGAAGAACACTGTTATTTCTTTTTATTATTATTATTATTATTATTATTATTATTATTATTATTATTATTATTATTATTATTATTATTATTATTATTATTATTATTATTATTATTATTATTATTATTATAGTGTAAATGTACATAATATCCAACTTTTAACTCATCTGCATAGATCACTTTTGATGGCCATACTCACATTTTCCATTTACTTTACTACGTATTGTGTTCTCTTTATGCGTTGCTTATATTTAGGGCCCGGATATTTATGACATGTCATATTTTATTTGAATCACGAAATGCAGAAACCCCTTCCTTATGTCCTGGACATAAGGGATTTCTGCAGAGCACACAACACGCATTGTCGGCCATCATTTTTCTATGTCCTGATTGATCCATTATTGCTTCCTGTTATTTAATCTGAGTTTGTCTGACAAAGCAACATGTGTGATTTCGAGGGTACTTAAATGGAAGAGAAAAGGAGTTAAATACAAATTGTATAAGAGAGAAATAATGAAAAAAAAGGGGGGGGGGAGTAAAGAATGCACAATATACGAATTGGAAGGGGACTGTCATTTTTCTATCTCACAATTTAAGGAATTCCACTACTCTCGGGAACACATAGAATCAGTAGTGGTTAGAGACTTGATTGGTGGACTGCTGCAACATACATTCAGGCTGGCGTCCACGAACATCATCCCTCCACCACGGGCAATATTAGCTTATCCAAGCCGCCTTCTTTTCTTGGACACCAGACGTACTGATCTGCAACGTTTCCTTCCATATCCACCTCACAGTCCCAATATTCAAGAATTTTATGATGATATCATGACATGGCCTCTCCACAGCAGGGAAGAGAACTATCAACGTGAATGTGATTGACACTGAATATTAATTATTTGGTTGTTTTGTGCTTAAGCCCATCATCAGAAGGTAAATGCAGTTAGTATATCGACAAATAATATTCATACCCCCTGTGCGTGGGGGACGCAGACGAAGAATACACCCACGGTATCCCCTGCCTGTCGTAAGAGGCGACCAAAAGGGGCGACCAAGGGATGATTGGATTAGAACCATGAAACTACTTGTGATTAGTACCACCACGCGGGGAACACCATGGGTCGCTATTACTTGCGCGTATTACTACGTTAGGTACTGGATAGGTTTGTGATTAGTAGCAATCAGGAGCACCGTGCGGTCAAGCTGTGATTAGTAGCACTATATGAGCGACACCAGGGTTCTGGCTTGCCTATGATTAGTATCCGCTGTATAAGGAACACCACGGGATAGTACGAGTCCCTGTGGTTAGTACACTTACGTGATGAAAACCATAGGTTTGCGTTGCCTGTAAATGGCGCCGCTATGTGTGAAACACCATAGGTCTGTATTACCTGTGAGAATTTCATTACCTGTGAGTAGTATCATAATGTGTGGAATACCGCGAGTCTACGATACTTTTGATTAGTACCGCACCGTGACAAATACCATGGTTCTACTTTCCAAGCGATAAGTACCATTATGAGAGTGCGATGACCTATATTTTGGACCCCTTTAGCTTCAAACATCATCGATTCAGTATTGAGCTATAGAAGCAGCCCCTTGGTCACTCTTGTTCTCCGTCAGTTTCTGAGACTGAGGCATTGCGGGTCGGCTCCACTGATTGTTTTAACTTCATATCCATCCGTTCTTTTTTCGTTCTCACGCTTTGAATTCTGGTCAGTGGAGGATTTTGGATTTTTATTTTGTCACTGCATT
Source organism: Anabrus simplex (assembly GCF_040414725.1). Classification (NCBI taxonomy): domain Eukaryota; kingdom Metazoa; phylum Arthropoda; class Insecta; order Orthoptera; family Tettigoniidae; genus Anabrus; species Anabrus simplex. The sequence continues at coordinate 40,474,682 of NC_090276.1, forward strand.
TCGTCTCATTTCGTACCATCAGGGACCGATGACCTAGATGTTAGGCCCCTTAAAACAACAAGCATCATCATCATCATCAATAATATTCAATGTATTCTTGGGATAATATAATTTGGTATATTTGCCATTTATTGTCCTTAATAGCTGAGGTTGCTTCATGCATTGCAGAAACCCCGTACGTCCACGATTTTATTTAATACTGTTCTCAATACACTCGGGTCCCAAAAAATATCCCCACCTGCATGTTTTAAGGAAAAACATATTTTAAGAGAGTATTGAGAAAGAATTTGAATGTTTTATTTCAGAATAGCAATATACAGGATATCTACAATATATGTGACATGCTTCAGTACTTTGTGTGACCACGTTTAGCCTTTTTTGAGGGGTTGTACTCTTTATGGCATTGACTGAACAAGTTTTTCGCAAGTAGCAGGCTCAATTTCATGATACCACACTTCAACAATTTTTTCAATTAATTCTTTTCTGGTAGTGTAACAATGTTTCCTGAGTTTTGCAGACATAATAGGCCATAAATTCTCAATAGGGTTCATATCGGGTGAATTTGGGGCCCACCATAATCGCTGAATGCCGATATCTGAGGCACATTGCTGGACAACCCTGGATCGGTGACAACTGGTATTGTCGTCTTGGAAAATGAACGGTCCTAGGTTTACACCACTAAAATGGTCCCTAGCAGTATTGAAAACTTCCTTCTTAATGATGTCACAGTATGCTGTTCCATTGATTGAACCCGTGCAAACTTTAATTCTTCCCACCCCTTTGGAAGTTATTGCTCCCCAGAGCGTAACATTTTCACTAAATTTCTTTGTTTCCACAACACATTCCTTCTTTAACTTCTCTCCGGGCTCCATCAACAGTTTTACACCACCATCATTGCCGAACACATTAAATTGTTTCGTCTGAAAAAATCACCCTACACCAATCCTCAGTTGTCCAATTTTCATACATCTCAACAAAAAAAAAAAAAAAATTCTCTCTTGGATATGCTTTTTTGTCAGGAGTGGCTTCTTTGCAGGCTTTTTCTTTTTAATGTTCATATCTGAGAGACGTCTTAACACTGTTTGGTGTGAAACGGAATGACTTAGATCATGTTGCAACTTGCACGAAAGCTGCCTGGAACTCAATATTCGCCATTGCTTTCCGCGCCCTGCACAATCGTGGGCTGGCATTCGTCTTGCGACAACATTTATGTCTCAAGCTTGTCAACCCTGTCTCCTTTTGTTTCTCTTCCCTGTTGGATATTCCTTGGGAACTGAATGCAAGAATCATGCCATGCTTCCTTGGAGATAGGTCTTTCTTCCTCCCCATAACCTAAGGAAACACAAATATCAATCTTAAATTCTCTCAAAATCCTGTAAGCTATGGGAACAGAATTCTATCTACTGAGAAACAGAACAATAACTTATCAGATTGGTTTCTCTTTTTACAATTCAGCTTACTGAAGAACAACTGATAAGAAGTACAACTAGAGGTACATGGCGGGAATTTTGTGAACTTCAGGCATGTGCGTGCCATATTGTGACCAAATATTGTAATGTCTCCTAGGCGCCGTATTGGAATGTGACTCGGAAGCTGGTACCGTGAATACGGCCAATATCAAGATTAATCTTATCACGTTGTTCTGTCATTCACATTACTCCAATTGACCTATCAAAACTGAGCTTTTAATAACAAATACCACTTGAAGAGTGTCCTAAATTCATAGGAAATAAACTGATAGCACGAAAACACTGGTACTAATGCAAGTCTGTTAGAAAATGAGATTGAAATTGAAATACTGTACTGGGCCAGTATACGTAGTGGGGATATTTTTTTGGACCAGAGTGTATGTGCTACAAAATTCAACTTGAAACTTTGTAGTAATACTCCCGTATGAAAACTCTATTAATCTGAACATTTTCAGTGTCCTGCTGCATAATACAATATAATTATTAAGTTTTTTTGTTCCTCCTAAAAATAAAACAGTCGAATGGACATAGGGGGTTTCTGCATTTCGTGATTCATTTGTTTATATTATTTCTATGGAAAATACAAGTTAAGCATGATTTTATCTAAGGTGAATAAAATTATGCAATGTTCACTGGTCATATAAAGTCATATTTTGGCTCTTTTAACGTTTCTTGACGTTTACCGGCAATTGTTCATATTTTGGTCATATTTCCCCCGTGAATTTTCGTTGTTTTTTTTTGTCATCGTTTTATCTTTTTATTTCAGTCGTTTTTCACATCTCCTAATTGTCTGTAATCTCGCACAATTATCTTTCTTAAAAATATAAATGTATGTGAATGACGAGAGTAATATGTATAGAAAGAGACAGATGCGTATAAATCTCCGGGACGTGACGGTGCTTTCCGTGTCCGTATCCGTCCTTTCCGACATGAATATTTCACGTCTGTTCTCACACTTCAGTTCCGTGCAGTTATAAGTCGGCAATCAAGTGTTCCAAAAATGAGTTTTTTTTAGTGATGATGAACTGTTATGATGGCTATAATTTTGGATGAAGAGGAGAAAGAGAGGAAGAAACTGTGGGTTCATCCTATAACTTATGGAAATGCAGGGGTAAGGAAGGAGAGTTTTCTACTCTATATAAGTGCTTGAAGGACGACGAAGTAAAATTTCACGGAAACACTACGTTTGATTTTAATTACTTGAAAAATTAAATAAATGAAATTGTTGATTTATTTTTAATACCCCTGATTTTGTAGGTTGGGGGCAGAAAGTGCCTTGCCGCGCGAAAGTCGGCGCCTATGTACAGACAGACTGATTTCCTCAATCTTAAAAGCAAACAATGTTAGCTATCTACCTTCAGCTTCCATTTTCTCGCCAATTTCGTACCATACACGCTTCTTCAAACCACTATCCATATATTTCTAATCAGCTAAATTATATAGAAATTCAATCAGCAGTTCGCCCTTCATTTTGGGAGGTAAAGAACAGTTCAAACGTACACAGATAATCTTAGTACTCGAAGAAAGCAGAGAAGCAGGAAGGCGGGAAGAGAGAAATCACGTCCGTGAAAAGAAGAAAATATCGTTGGCGAGCGAATACGTATTGCCGGCACGGATCACGGAGAAGCACTGAAGGTCACGGCGAATAACGTCAACGGAAGTATTGGAACTTATCCCTTCGTTTACATGGCGACGATATTTTATTTTTACGGAAGATGCCGTCACGTCACGGGAAACGCCGTAACGTCCCGCAGATGTGTGAATCGACCTAAACATCCTGCGATGCTGAGCGGTTATGAGTCAATGTTACGTGAAGATAGAAGATCGTCAGGAAGTCGTAAAATTTAAGAAATGAGATTTCCACTTCCGCAGGTGCATATGGCCCTGAGGTTCACTCAGCCTACACCAAAAATGAGTACCAGGTTAATTCCTGGGGGCAAAGGCGGCCGGGCGTACAGCTAAACCACTCTACCCCATCACGTGCCGAAGTTAACAGTGGTGGAAGCCTTTACTTTCCACTCCTCCGAGGACCTTCATGGCCTGTACGGAGGTGACTTTGCTTTGCTTGCATCAAATGTGGCATTCATTTCATTCTGTGCAGAGTCGGAGTTATCAGTGGATTGAGTAATTAAATAAATTCAAAATTTATTATTATTATTATTATTATTATTATTATTATTATTATTATTATTATTATTATTATTATTATTATTATTATTATTATTATTATTATAGTATATTTTCAAAACAGCGGCAAGATTTTGAGGATTTCATATTTACAGTATTGTAATATATTAATATATTTTTAGGTCGTAAACATCCGGGCCCGAATTATATTTTCCAGTTTGTATCTTACTATTCAATTATGACCTTGTCTATTTCTTTTTACCTTTATGCTCCGGATATCTTATGTTTTATATTATTTTATTTGTTGAATTTTGATTTCTTTCTTCAATACTCTATAAATGTTGTCCAACAAATCTGTAATGTTTAGCTTAGATTTTATAATAGAATAGCACATTCCTTTTATATATGTAGTATCTATAAATTACGTGGTTACTTACTGGCTGAATGGTCATCGTTGAGGCCTTGGGTTCAGAGGGTCCCGGGTTGGATTCCCGGCCGGATCGAGAATTTTAATCGCCTTTGATTAATTCTTCTGGCCCGTGGAAGGGTGTTTGTGTTTGTTCCAACACTTTCCTCTTCATTTTCAGACAACACACTACACTACCAATCGCCACAAATCCACATGTGCGCCACAGATCGCGCCAGCGACCCCACAGGTGTGGGAAAAGCGGTAGAAAAGGAAGAAAAAGAAGATCTGTAAATTACGTGGTTAAGTGTAAGAGAGGGCCACGAGCCCCAACTTCCCCACTGCTAAAGTCAAATAAAAAAATAAAAAAGAAAGTTTATGAAATGGTATATTATCCCGTTGAATTTCTTAGCTCTTCGTTCTTCAGGCATGCCACAACCATAGTATAGGCCCAGCCATAAAAATTGGATGCGTCGTAATATTCTTCTTCACATTCTGATGCTGATTTGTGCAATGGAGAGAGTTTGACTGTGGTAAAGCGGGACAAAACTATTATTCACGCAGAAATTCTGATCAGTTCAGCTTCGGGAATAATGTGTTTCAATCCCAGGACAGATTTGGAAATTCTGACATACTCTTCGTTCTTAAATGAGGACAATATCTTCCAAATTTCGCCTTCTCTGACACAGTCAACAACACACACAGAGACATATTTTACATAGGTTTGGGAAAGTGTCTCCACTTCAATGTTTACCAAGGATAACTATAAGTAGCTTTCGCTGCAAATCATAGATGTAAAAATACAACTGTTATGTTATGTTACTAAACAATTCACATCTATGCGACATGGGAAATGTAACATTTATTCTTACTATGGGACCCGTGCGAGAAATCTTGCATGTTCATAAAGTGTGTGGTAGAGTAGCCCCCTGGTGAGCTACTGGTGAACTAAGGAATACACAGATCTGTACAATATTAGACGTTCTTACTTACCACTTAATGTAATATTTTATTTTTTAATATTTATGGTATCCACTTGAACGGAAGCAAATGCAAGTGTATTATTATACTGACGAATGTTCCGGAAGTAATTTTTACTTTCACTATCATTCTTTTCTTAACTGATAATTGCAGCGTATTATAATGACATAAAACAGACGTCCCAGCGGCCAAAATGTGAATTGGACAGGAACGATGGCGCGTATTTTCCTACAGCAACAGTATTTGCAAATCGCACACTTCCTACTACAGCAACAGTATTTGCAAATCGCACACTTCCTACTACAGCAACAGTATTTGCAAATCGCACACTTCCTACTACAGCAACAATATTTGCAAATCGCACACTTCGTACAATTTTGAACTCATTTTTGAAAGAAATTATCGATATTTATGAAATGAGAATACAATTCGTCACTACTAATGTCTATTCTGAATCCTCATTTGTCTCGAACGGTTACTTTTGAGAGCCGAAAATAATATATATATGATGTATTAGTATGTTCACTATACATTTCTAATTACATTTCACATAATAATCTTGACTATCGAAGTCAGGCTTACAGAGGTACTAGTGAAAAAATATCATTCCTCATACTTCAGGAGAAGATATCACTTTAAACTCCTCCGTTTACTTTCAAACAGTTCAAAAGTTGTTCCTCGTCCACCTTAAGTATTCTACACGAGTATGTTTAGTCAGAAGTTCATATCTTCGGACTGTTTTCGTACACGATGCCCAGCACAGTAGGTCCGAACACGAGAAATAATGGGGTGGAGCGTGATACTAAACGCTCAGAAAATCACAATTCTTTCCTTAGCGAAGGTGTACAGGTAGGCCTACCATGTTTACATCAGGATTAAACTCTCAGAGTACAACCGAGCAGGCTATAAGTCCAAATTCTTAGTAAACGTCCTGCGGTCGCGCATGTGAGCGGGCCAATCGAGGGGGCTGCCTCGTCTCCCACTCCTCTCGCTGCCCAGTCTTCGTCATTACATCGTGCTAAGCCCTGTACATAGTAGCTGAACACAACGTGTCAACAAGCGAGGTAAGAGATAGCGAACCGGGAAGAGAGAGAGAGAGAGAGAGAGAGAGGTAAGGAGATCTCCCACACTGCCTACATGACCACGCCCCGCCGGTCACTCAGAAGGACGTTTACTAAGTATTTGGACTATAGCTTACTGCCATAGTCTAAATACCTGGTAACGTCCTACACGGAAATCGGCTGCGCATATGGGAGAGGCAATCGAGGGGACTCTGCCTCATCTCCCACTCCTCTCGCTGCCATTCTTCGTCTTCACATCGTGCTAAGCACTGTAGGCTGTGACTGAACACAACGTGTCTACGAGCGAGATAAGAGATAGCGAACCGGGAAGAGAGAGAGAGAGGTAAGGAGATCTCCCACACTACGTACATGACCACGCCTCGCCGGTCACTCAGAAGGACGTTTACTAAGTATTTGGACTATAGTTTACTGTCATAGTCTAAATACTTGGTAAACGGCCTACACGGAAATCGGCTGCGCATATGGGAGAGGCAATCGAGGGGACTCTGCCTCATCTCCCACTCCTCTTGCTGCCCAGTATTCGTCTATACATCGTGTTAAGCATTGGCTGAACACAACATGTCAACAAGCGAGTTAAGAGATAGCGAACCGTCAAGAGGGAGAGCGGGCTAATCGGGCCCTCCACACTACCTACATGACCAAGCCCCGTAGGTCACTCAGAAGGACGTTTACTAAGTATTTCGACTGTAACTATTTGGACTATAGCTATGTACTCTGGAAACAGGTTAGTGCGGATCTCCCGTCCGCCATTCTCAAAATGGTTTGCCTATTTCAACTCCAAGACAAATACCGGAAAGGTACGGCCGCTTTCTTCCCATTTCTAGCTCGTACAATCACATCTACACTCACAGACAACCGCCCCACACAGTGGTACATGTAGCTCACCCTCCTGGGGGTTTACCGGGAAAAGCCGAACATATCCTCAGACACTCCCGGCACAAAAAGAAACCAAGCGGGCATGTTTAACTACTTAATTATTTAACCCGCCTCTGTGGTCTAGTGGTTAGTGTGAATAGCTGCAGAAATTTGAAAAGTGGCATGAGGCCTGGAACGGGAAGTTAACTGAGCCATACTTGAAGTGGTTCTCCGTGGTTTCTCACTTCTCCTCCACGTAAATGCCAGGACGGTTTCTAACTTGAGGCCACGGTCGTTTCATTCTCTCTTCCTTGTCTATCCCTTCCAATCTTCCCATCCCCCGTAAGGCCCTTGTTCAGCAGCAGTTGAGGTCTTCCTCCTCAGTTGTGTCGCTGACCAAATGTCTTTCTCTCCAGGACACTGTCCTTGAGGCGGTAGAGGTGGGATCCCTGGCCGAGTCCGAGGGAATAACCAACCCTGGAGGTTAAATGGATTAAGAAAGAAAGAAAATTAACACACTGCTTTAATACTAAAGAAAGGTATCAGCAAGGAAAAATATTCTTCGGAAACTATCGAGTACAACCTGAGGGACGCGGCCTCGCATCTTAAGAATTTCAGCTTTGTTATTCAGCTAAAGAATACGCCTGTCCCGCCTCGTCCACATCCAGTCACGGTGATCAAGCGGATATTGCCTTAGGCCTACATGATGGAGTTAAAAAAATTAAAAGTTGGGGGCCAATTTTTTATTTTTGCAGAATTTTCCCAACATTTCTAATAGGATTTAAAATGTTTTCACACACAACACCAAGTTTAAAAAATACTGGTTTTGACGGAATTTCCTAAAATCCTTAAACTAATTTTAAAATATTATTGATTCATACGGAATTTATAAAAACATCCTCAATAGATTTCAATATTTTCTCCCACCTCGTGATGTTTTCTCAAATATAATTGATTTTAAAAGAATTTTCCCAAAATCAATAATACATATTATTAAAATGTTTTTATGGAATTTTCCGAAAATTCTCATAGGATGTTTAACTCTTCATGTAGGTGTATGTATGGTTGGACAGAATAGCAGGCTTCATAGCCTGAGTCCCGCCATATAAAACAAGACAATAAATAAATACAATAAATAAATATAAAAATACCTACGCACCTTGTGATAATTTCACAAAAAAATTCTAGTTTAACAAAAATACCAAAAAAGCTCAAAATTGTAAAAAAAGAAATTATTTCTTTTTGCTGAATTTTTCCAAAATTCTCATAGGATTTAAATTATTTCCACACATCACGTCAATTTTTTTATAAAAATTAGTTTTGACGGAATTTTCAAAAATCCTTAAAAAGTTCCAAAAATTATTACCGTATTGATTTATACGGAATTAATAAAATTCATCAGTAGATTATAATACTTTTCACCCACCTCGTGACGTTTACACTACAAATATAACTGATTTGGACAGAATTTTTCAAAAATCAATAATAAATATTTTAAAAATATTGATTTCAATGGAACTCTCCGAAAATTCTCATAGGACGTAAAAAAGTCCTTCATACCTTGTGATGATTTCACAAAATAAAATATTGATTTTGACGGAAGTACCAAAAAGGTACAAAAATTTAAAATTATGATTTTTAATTTTTGTTGAATTTTCCAAAAATTCTCATAGGATTTAGAATATTCTCACGCACTATGTCAAGTTTTTACAAAAAGTATTATTGCTTACTCTGGAGGTTGTTTGAAAAATGTACTTTTTAGCAGGTATCTCACCTTCAGATATACGTCGTGAGTTTGCAGTCAGACTAGAGAAATCTAAGGCATTGAACCCATAGCCTATAGTATATGGATATCAACTAGCAACCCGAAGGCTTAAATCAGGACAAAGCTTCCGTCATTCAATAGAAAGATTAAACCAAGGAGCAGAAGGACACAAACTAAAGAACTGTTCATTTGAACTCTGTTTAATGCCAAGAGAGACAGAATTTAAGATATTGATGAAGAAGGTTAATCGAACTGATAACGCAACATTTTGTCCTGTTATTCTTATGAATTGTTTTTCTTTTCACAAATTTATCGGTTAATAATTGTTTATGAATTAGTTTGTATCACTCCAAATATTTCGTTTTACAAATTAGTTAATAAACCAACGAAGCTAATTTTTCTTTGAGTCGAAAAAACATTATCGCAGTCCGAGGTCTTTAACGTCAAATCCACACTTATCTGAATTGTGTTATTTAGATATCGTCTACTTTACGACCTCATTAACTGCAACATATTTACGAGTGTTATCAGGAGCTGATTTGTTTATTAGCGGCTTCATTTTTTGTTAAGATACTGTATTCTCCCCCGAAAGGAACAATGACTTTGAGATTTTCTTTGTTAAATTCTTTGTTACATTAATTTTCTATCTCGTGTAAATTTGGAGTTAAGGCTTATCTCTTCTTCTAAGGTTGTGAACCTGTAGACTGGTTGGCAGGAATTCTTTGAAAGTTGCGGTCTCGGACAGATGTCGTGAGCTCCACGTAGGATTGGCAACCTAGCTCGTCCATTAGTTGCCCGATGTAGTTCAGCCTAGGTCTGCTTTTACAATCTGTTCCCTCCACGAAACCCTCCAGGATCGTGGCAAGAAGATTACTATGCCTAATTATTAGAGGCATCTGTTTGTGGTGATTCTTTTGCCTAATTTCGTCATTTTAAAAGGTTATTTCGATATATGTTTCGCCGGTTTTATTTTATTTCGTCAATAATTTGATAAATTTTACTTCCACTTTTCATCAAGTACCAAAAGGCAGCATATAGCGTCACCTTCTCAATATAATCTCCTTGTAACTGTATGCACTTTTGCCATTGATGTGTCAGTCTCTCCAGACCTTCCCGAAACCATTCTTTCGCAATGATGGGTACCCATGCCTTGGCAGCTGTGTCCAGTTCTGCAAATCGGCGACCACGCAGAGGTTTCTTCATGTTCCCGAACAGGTAATAATCACTTGGTGCCAAGTCGGGAGAGTATGGTGGGTGTGGCAGCATCGATTGTTGTTTCGTTTTGACTCATGGTAATGGAGCCATGTCTCATCACCAGTCACAAGCTTAGCCATGAAGTCGGCTGAATCTTGATCATGGCATTGCAAAATTTCTTTGCATACGTCCACACGCCTCTGCAGACAAGAGTCTAGGCACCCACGTGGATGACACCTTCCCCAACTGTAAGTGGCCGTGCACGATCCGCTGCAGGGTGTTTCGGTTAATTCCCATGGCTGCCTCCATTTCGGTAAATGTGTTGAATTTGTTTCCTGGGATGGTCTGTTCGACCCTGTCATTGTTGGCTGGTGTTGACACTGTCACATTCCTTCCAGAACTGGTTCCCTTGTCCAACGATGTGCGCCCTGTTTTCCAACCTTCAACCCAGTTTTAAACTGTTTTTCGTGATGGCGCATGTTCTCCACAGACTGCCACCAAGCGCCGATGAATTTCTCCAGTGGTCACGCCTTCTTTCCATAGGAACCAAGTCGTATAGGGCTGTCCCTGACGATTGCTTTCCATGTTGTCTGCTCCTACGTTGACAGTGTTGTTATGAAATGGCTATGACGAGTGCATTCGTTGGCACCTGTGCGTGTGCTGCTACCAAACGGAGGAACAAAACACTAGTTACACGTCACCACCTTCAAAGGTAAATTGTGAACCATACCCGGACGTACAAAAAATAAAGTGAAAAACAATATAGTACGCCCTTCATACATGCTGGCTGTAGTACCCAGCTCTGCTCGGGCAGGTACTTTAAATGTTTCATTTTAGGATTTGTATTAACCGTTTGAAGTGATTAAGTGTAGATTTCTTTGTTGTGACGTTCATTGAGAGTTTATGAACACTTTTGTGAATTTAGACTTATTGTTATGGGTTTAATTTTATGTTTTATACTTTCGCGTCAAACTATTTCCTTGTTGCAGCGCATATTGTAAGGGAAGTAGCTGATCCTTTCAAACAAATAATAAAAGTTACATATAACTGTATGTACTTACGTCTCGCGCTATAGTTATGATGTACATGATTCCTACTTTCACTAGGACTGTCACCAATAAGGCTGACCCCGAAAACTGTGGACTCACCAAAAATATCGGTCATTTTGGACACATTCTTGTTCACCCCTTCTCAACCCCCAACCTACTACGCTGGCGTAGCAGGGGGAGAGGTGATACTCCCACGTGGCGCGTCCCAGCTGGCGGATAGGGGAGTCCTAAACTTGAACGAAATGAAATAGCTCTCGCGGACCAAACAAACATCGCCCCTGTAGGTGGGGGACGCAGACGAAGAATACACTCACAGTATCCTCTGCCTGTCGTAAGAGGCGACTAAAAGGGGCAACCAAGCGATGATCGAATTGCCACCATGAGACTACTTGTAATTAGTACCATCACGCGGGGAACACCATGGGTCGCCTTTACTTGCGAGTAGTACCACTCTCTTAGGTAAACAATAGGTTTGTGGATAGTAGCAACAGAGTACGGATCAGGATTGGGCTTTACAGTACCCGTATTACTACTACTACTACATGCGGAACACCATGGGCTTACCTTGCCTGTGATTAGTGCCAGTGTAAGAAACTGGCGACACCGTGGGCCAATGATTAGTAGCCTACCCACTATGTGAGGAACACCACGGGATAGTACGAGTCCCTGTGATTAGGGCACCCGTGTAAGGAACACCATAGGTTTGCGTTTCCTGTAAGTGGCACCGCAATGTGAGAAACCGATAGGTCTGCGTTACATGTACGTATTACATTACCTGTGAGTAGTACCATAATATGTGGAATACGCGAATCTGCGCTACTTTTGATTAGTATCGCAATTTAACAAATAGCATGGTTCTACTTTACTAGTGAAAAGTACCATTATGAGGGGCGATGATCTGGATTTAGGACCCCTTTAGACAACAAATATCATTGATTCAGGGTAGTGTTTTAGAAGCAGTCCCTTTGTCAGTAATACTATTGTTTATGATAGTTTATGGGAAAGTGGGGTATTGCGGATCGAATCCACTGATTGCTTTAAATTCATATTCATCTATTCATTCTCGCCAACGGCCGTAGCCGTGTTGAAACACAGGATCCCGTGAGATCTCCGAAGTTAAGCAACATTGGGCGTGGTCAGGAGTTGGATGGGAATGGAGGAGCGGAAAGGAACTGGCCACCCTAGCGCACGTAAACTCCGGCTCAGGAACACCTCTGCGGAGGTTCGGACCTGCCTTCGGGCAGAATAACCATTACCTTACCTATTCATTCTCCGTACTCATGTTTTGAATTCTGCTCAGTGGACGATTTTGGACTTTTAAATTGTCATTTCATTTCGTACCATTATGGACCGATGACCTAGATGTTAGGCCCATTTAAATAACAACCATCATAATCATCATTCATCAACCCCCATGCAGATGGAGCCTGAACTGGGACTTAAACGGCGTCCAGAGTGTCACAATTCATCTTAGTGATCCCGCAAGCCATGAATTTGACATTAACATCGGTGGTTGTCGATTATTTTTACATATCACCCCTTCACATCCCCGCCCCAAGGGATGCTAGGGGTGTATTAACTCAAGGTATTCTTTTTCCAGATAGTAACTAATAGATGTACCAAGTTCGCTTAAGAGTTGATGATGATGATGATGCTTGTTATTTAAAAGGGCCTAACATTCGGTAGGGGGGAGACCTAGCTCAACACGGGGAAAATAGGCCAATATTCATTCGATTATTATATATGCTACAAATGTTGTTGACAAATGCTGCACATACCCCAGGATTGGCATGCTTAAGAGCAATCAGAAGCAACTTCAATAATGTCAAAATTCTAATTATAACATTTAAAAATAAAATTTTCAAAATTTCCCGCCTTTTTAACAATATATCACTCTTACTGATTCACGGATAATTATGATTTTTTCAGAGTTTCCTCCCGTAATGTTGTACTACAATCAGATCAATAGGATTTAAATTCGATTTTATATAACATTTTTATTTAAAAAGCTATTAATTTTTTCTGGTGCTCGAAATAAAAACGCGACAAAAAATCCAAATCACTGTCTATGTTAATGATTGAGGTTCATTTTGTAGCTGGAGTTTTGATACACACTTTAAAAAAGGAAAAGTACGAAAATTCTTATAAACTTGGAATTTATAAGGGAAAAAGTGATATACTGTTAAAAAGGCGGGACATTTTGAACGTTTTATTTTATTAAAATTATTAAAATTTTGACATTATTGAAGTTGCTTCTGGTTGCCAGGAAGCATGCCAACACTGAGATATGTGCAGCAATTGTCAACAACAATTGTAGCATATTTAACAATCGAATGAATATTAAACTATGTTTTTCCTTTGTTAAGCTGGGTCTCCCCCCTTAGGGATATACTGAAACCTACTCACATACTGTACATACATCCATAGGCTAATCTTGGTCATTTTGGACGTTCTCTTTCAACATCCATTTAGACTGGGGCTGAAGAATGACTTAAAAGCCAACCAGAGTGTTATATTTCATCTCATCGGCCCCAAAAACCATGGATTCGACACTGATATAGGTCAGTTTTTATTATTTTTATGTTTCACTCCTTCCCCTAGGGGTGCTAAAGGTGTTCTACCTCCACAGTAATTTTTCCAGCTAGTAAGTCATATATGTACTAAGTTTGGTTGAGAACTTTTCTGGGACATACACACACACATCCGTAATCTCGGTAATTTTGAACATGTCCTTTTTCACCCCTTCTAACCGCTATTCCGATTGGGGAAAAACTTTGACTTAGGTATGCAAAGTGTCACTGTTCATCCCAGAAAACTATGGATTCGACACTATTTTCTGCTAATTTTATATGTCACCCCCCTCCCACTCCCACCCGTAGTGCTGCTGGGGATGGGTGATCCCCACAGCAATATAGTGAGTCATTAGTGTACTAAGTTTGATTGAAATTCCTCCAGTGGTTTAGGAGGAAATGTGGAAAGGTACTTCAATAAAAACATGGTGGCATGTTCTCATCTTTCTATATACAGCATTTCTTACCTCTGGTTTGAACGTGACCTTGCACACATCAAGGATGAAATGCATTGGAACACAGAAAAAAACGTGATTCGTCACTACACATTATATTCCGCCAGTCAGCTGCTAATCACGTCCGATGATTTCTAGCCCACTGAAGACACGCCTGTGTTAGAAATGGCCTCTTGCGAGGTGACCGACTCCAAATATTCATTGCATGCAGTTTCCGTCGCATTGTTCTCTCGCTAACAGGTTGGGATGGACCTTCATTCTCTGACTGCAACAATTCTTGTCGTGTTTGGAAATGATTTTGATTCACTAGCCGTGAAACGCGTCTCTGGTCCCTCTCAGTCAGAATCTTTTTCCTACCACAATTCTGACGTCGTGTTTCGCGGCCACGTGTAGTACACCACTGCTTGTAGACACGATGAACAGTCCGCTGCGAAACACCAACAAATGCAGCAACTTCATGCACCGTGAGGCCATGGGCACGGCCAAACACGAATGCCCCTTTTTGCCACCTTGTCACATCTTTGCATGTACCCATGCCCGCTTGAAACATCAATGTCTCATTGATCGCTACTGCCTTATGCTAAGGTAGAGGCAGTGTGCGCGCACTAGTGTAAGTTTTTTGTCTGCTGAGCTTATCTACCATATAAAAATGCTTATTCAGCCGTCAACGCCATCTACATCTGCCCTGCCAACAACTACGTCGCCACCACCTTCAACCGGACCAGCAGCAGCCACCAGTCTACCTTCATCACCGTCAGTAACATCAGCCACAACCGCCGTCTACAGTTGTGTCGTTCGCGGCGTAAGCACACTCATCCTGGCAGCAGAAGTTCAAGAACAACTCCGCCTTCACACCATCCCCATCCAGAGGGTGTACCGCATCCTTAACTACAACGGTCCGACATACTCAGTACGTCTCCAGCTCCCCAGTGCAGCAGACGTCGAACATCTCATTTCCAATGGAGTACTCCTCTACGGTCGTCGTTATACTGCCGAGCCCTTTCGTTCACTTCCCAACTCTAGATATCCTCACCCCACATCTTGTCGCTGCACCCGGCCTGATCATCCTCGCTACCAACATCCAAACCATGTCCGTCCATCACCTCCTTCTGTTAATATCTTCACCCCACCACCGCCGACCTTCGAACATCTTCGCTACCTCATAACTGCTCTCTATTACATCACTTCCACACTCCACCATCTCACCCTTCCTCGCACCTCCCTTGTCGATACTCTTGTGTAAATCTTCACCTATTGTCCAATCAAACAATATACTGATGAAATAAAATATAAGTTAATAAACAAAAGAAAAAATACCGTAATATAGCAACCTTAGCCAAGATCCACCTCAAAACCCCACAATCTAATTTTACCCACCTCCTTTCTCCCGTGCAACTCCCTTAACACCCCATCTCTCCTGGCCAGAGAGAGGGCGTTACCATCTAGGTGGCCCGCTCCTCCTGTTGTATGTCCGGCGCTCCCTTCTCGCTCCGCCTGCCAGCTGCACGCGCGCCTGTGTATCATTCTGCTAGCTTCGACGCGCAGCCCTCAGTGCGCGTGCCTGACCATCGAGTGTACTATAAATAGGAGCTCCCGGCCTGCTCACTTGCCCACTTGCCCCGGTGTCCAGCTCCAGAATACACCCTACGTCGAGCACGGAGGCTACTCCTCTTGAAAATGTGCTTCGACCAGGTGGACTGAATTTCTGGCAGTACGAGGTCTCACCTCTGGTCACCGCTCCCTTACCTGTTTCCGCTGCCTATGTTCCGTAATTCTTTTACAAGCCATTTTCATTCCCTAACTTATGCAAGCTCCCTTAGTTTCGCTAGGTGGAATTTCTTCAATCAATTGAACTTGCTTTTTAGGAATTCAGGCACTTCAACAAACAAGGACTCTCATGAACATTTATGTTAGTGTGCCAGATAGTTCTCGACTATCAACGTGTCAATTCACAAAGACTATCTTTTCAAGATAGAAGTGTATATAAAGACTGCAAGCCTGTACATATTGTATAAAGACAGACTTTTCTCAAGATTCAATATTCCTTTTTGCTTCAAAATAAATTTCAGTTATTTGTGTAAATATCATAAAGTGAAGCAAATAAAGTTGTGTTCTGTAAACTTCAACCTTGGTTACAACACAACTCTATGGCGACGAGGTAAAACAGCGACACTACACTTCATCGGCCCCAGTCGCCAACTCTATAGCGACGAGGTACACACGAAGCCAACACTACAATTCAACGGGCCCAGTTGTCAACTCTACGGCGACGTGCTAAACAACAACGACACTCCAACCAGTTCTGACACACAGCTTACCTTACTCTTTCTTGCACGCATCTCGCAATGGCTACTGCGGAACAACTCGCTACGATCTTCCAAGCCTTACAGCAGCAACAACAACAGTTTATGCAACAACAACAGGCAGCATTAATTCAGGCTATTCAAGCTATTTCTGTCTCTACACAGCCATCAGCTATTCCTCCGTTCTCTGCTTTTGATCCGGCTAAGGAAGAATGGTCAGTTTATTTAGCCCGCTTGCAACAGCATTTCATCTGCCATTCTGTCACAGATGATCAACGCCGCCGCGCACTATTTCTTAGTTCGGTTGGCAATGCTACGTGTGAATTACTACGTAAATTAAGTCCAGAAGAACACTTATCTGAGGTACCCTTCACGCAGCTCTTAGCCCGTCTCACGGAACACTATGCCAAAGCTCCTCACATAGTGGCTGCTCGCTATAAATTTTTTCAGAGCAGAAAGCAACCCCATCAGACACATACTGAATGGATAACTGAATTGCGTGGTCTAGCTAAACCCTGCCAGTTCATCTGCTCCAAGGACGGTTGTGGTTCATCCTACACTGATTCTCTCATTCGGGACATGATAATTTTACATACTCCTGAAGACAAAATACGTTTTGACGCTGTCAAGCAGAGTAACCCTTCTTTAGAAGACGTCCAGCGTATTGCTACGATTTATGAGCTTACTACCAAGACTGCCGCAGCCATAGCTTCTCCACACGAAGTTGCACAAGTCTCGCCTCAGGCCCGCAAGTCCGCTGCTACAGTGAACCGTACGGATAAGGCGCTCTCCACCAAGCATTCTCGCCAAGTTCCCTATCGTAATGCTACACGGAAGCCCAATTCTCAAAGCACCTCGAAACTCCTGCCTTCCTGCCGAGGCTGTTTCAAGCATCATGAACGTCGTGACTGTCGTTTTTTCAAAGCTACTTGTCAACGATGTAATAAACTTGGACACGTTCAGACTGTCTGTCAAAGTTCGCTCCGCCCTGCTAAGACTACTGCAGCGCGCCGGAAGCATATACAGCCCCGCCAAGACATGGAAGTTGATCAGATCAATCTTATTCTTCCCACAAAGGATTCTCACAAAATCATCATTCCTCTCTCATTCTCTGATCGATCTGTCGATTTTCTATTAGACACTGGATCACCTGTCTCTATTATTAACCTGACTACCTACCACGACTTAGGTTCACCTTCATGCTCTCCCGCTGACATCCAGCTCGTGACATTTAACAAGAAGAAAATTAACATCAAAGGTCAAATTAAGCTTCAGGCTAGTTATAAAGGAATTCAGAAGGCCATTCCTCTTCTCGTAGTTAACAACTACACTGCATCAAACATTATGGGCATGGATCTATTTAACTTATTTGGTTTCCAGATACATGACAACATTAACGTCGTATCTACATTGCATCCTACTTCTGACGTTACCGCTCTCCTAGCGCAGTTTCCTGAAGTCTTCGACTCTCAGCTCGGAACAGCAAAAGACTATACAGCTCACATACAGCTGAAATCCGGAGCTAAGCCTCGCTTCCTCAAAACACGTCCAGTACCCCTAGCACTTCAAGACCAGGTCACGAAAGAATTAGAAAGATGGATACAAACTGGAATTGTCGTACCAGTTACTTCTAGTCAATGGGCTACTCCACTCGTGGTAATCAAGAAACCTGATGGTAATGTTCGACTTTGTGGCGATTTTCGATCTACAGTCAACGCACAACTCGAAACCGATATCTTTCCTATTCCACGTCCAGAAGACTTATTCCGTCGTCTCTCTGGTGGACAATTCTTCTCTCGAGTTGATCTTAAAGAAGCATATCTCCAGCTACTTTTAGACGAAGAATCTAAGACATTTCTCACACTTAACACTCCTCTCGGACTGCTCCAGCTCCAGCGGCTCCCATTCGGTGTTTCATCCTCAGCGGCTATTTTTCAGCGCTATTTGGCTCAACTCACCGCCTCAATTCCCGGTTGTGCTAACTACCTGGATGATATTATTGTTACTGGAAAAGATCATCAGGAACATCTAACCAATCTCCGCCTTCTTCTCCAGAAATTGAAAGACAATGGCTTACGAGCGAATCTCGCTAAATGTACCTTCTTTCAGCCTCAAGTTCACTACCTCGGACATATACTTGATAAGAATGGAATTCGTCCTAGTATACAGAATGTCTCCGCGATAGTAAACATGCCAGCACCTCAGAACCTCAAGCAGCTTCAGTCCTTCATCGGCAAAGCGAACTATTATAATAAGTTCATTCCACGTTTCGCTACAGTGGCAGCTCCATTAAACGCTCTACGTAAAAAAGGTGTTAAGTTTCAGTGGACTCCGCAATGCCAACAGGCATGGAAAACAATCAACAACGCCTTAATTCAAGCTATACAACTCACTCATTTTCAGCCCGACAAGATCATCACGCTAGCTACTGACGCTTCAGACTACGGTGTCGGTGCCGTTCTCTCCCAGAAGGATCGTCATGGACAAGAACGCCCCATCGCCTGCGCTTCGAAAACACTTAATGACCATCAACGTCGATACTCACAGATAGAGAAAGAAGCTTTAGCCATCATCTTTGGTATTCGCCGTTTCAATGAATATCTTTATGGCAACCATTTCCTGATCATTACCGATCATAAGCCTCTCGTACACTTATTCCATCCTGGTAATAAGATCCCGGAGAATTCCCTCAGAAAGCTTCAAAGATGGTCCATGTTCCTTTCTGATTATTCCTATCAGATTGTATATCGAGCCACATCCCAGCATTGTAATGCTGATGCCCTCTCCCGCTTACCCGTTGGTCCTGATACTGCCTTCGATTCTCAAGAATCTGAATGTCTTCAGTTGGACATAGAACTTGAAGATACTGTATCCAGTTTTCCTATTGATGCTACCTGCATAGCTAAAGCTACGGATAAAGACAGTACACTTGCTACTGTACGTACTTACATCCGCAACGGTTGGCCTCTTCCGTGCACACTTCCTGCCCACCTGGCACCTTATCATCGTATGCAGCATCGTCTCACGACTCGTGCCGGAGTTGTACTACTAGAAGCAGGCACCATCTTCCGAGTGGTTATCCCACTTAGCCTACAGAAACAAGTTCTCGAATTATTACACCAAAGCCATTGGGGTATCTCCAGAACAAAGCAACTCGCCCGTCAACACTGCTACTGGCCCGGTATTGATGCCGCCATCGAAAAGCTAATACGTCATTGTGAGCAATGTCAAACGAATCAGAACGCCCCGTCTTCTGATCTTGCTTCATGGCCTCCTGCTACTACTCCATGGGAACGAGTTCACATCGATTTCGCAGGTCCTTTCCTCAATTCCATGTGGTTAATAGTCATCGATTCACTGTCAAACTTTCCATATGTCGTGGATATGCATTCGACTACTACAACCGAAGCTACCATTCGTGCTCTCCAGAAAATCTTTACTACAGAAGGTTTACCACAAGTACTCATTTCGGACAACGGACCTCAATTTACAGCTACTGCTTTTCAGAACTTTTGTACACATAATGGCATTCGTCATATCCTAGCACCACCTTTTCATCCTCAATCTAATGGTGAAGCTGAACGCTTCGTACAAACATTTAAAAGAAGTATGAAGAAAGCTGTCTCTTCAGGCTTAACTAAAGACCAAGCCTTGCTCCAACTCTTAAACAACTACAGAACTCTACCCGGCGCTGATAATGTCACTCCTGCACAGAAGCTCCATGGACGACCTCACAGAACTTTACTTTCTCTGTTACAGCCTCTTCCGGCCCAGCATAAGACCTCACCAACGAAGTTCTCCCTCAACGACAAGGTCTACACCAGGACATTCAAATCCAACCCACTCTGGATACCTGGAGTCATCTGCAGATCTTTGGGTCATCGTCTCTACGAGATACAGACTACAGAGAAACGTATCTGCCGCCATCAAGATCAGATACGTCTGCGCTACCGCCCCTGTCCAGCTATTGATGCTATTGCTAAACCAGATAAATCTATTGCTGAACGCGCTTTAGATCATTTAATAACAATGGGTTCCTTTCAGGACGAGACAGCGCCACTCCGCCCAGTTCCAGCTCCGGACAATACAACAGAGATATCAGCAGCTCCGCCCCAGCATCGCAGTCGCCGCCAGCGCTGCCGCCGTTTCACGCCGTACCGGCGCATTTAGGAGGGGAGGGTGTTGTATGTCCGGCGCTCCCTTCTCGCTCCGCCTGCCAGCTGCACGCGCGCCTGTGTATCATTCTGCTAGCTTCGACGCGCAGCCCTCAGTGCGCGTGCCTGACCATCGAGTGTACTATAAATAGGAGCTCCCGGCCTGCTCACTTGCCCACTTGCCCCGGTGTCCAGCTCCAGAATACACCCTACGTCGAGCACGGAGGCTACTCCTCTTGAAAATGTGCTTCGACCAGGTGGACTGAATTTCTGGCAGTACGAGGTCTCACCTCTGGTCACCGCTCCCTTACCTGTTTCCGCTGCCTATGTTCCGTAATTCTTTTACAAGCCATTTTCATTCCCTAACTTATGCAAGCTCCCTTAGTTTCGCTAGGTGGAATTTCTTCAATCAATTGAACTTGCTTTTTAGGAATTCAGGCACTTCAACAAACAAGGACTCTCATGAACATTTATGTTAGTGTGCCAGATAGTTCTCGACTATCAACGTGTCAATTCACAAAGACTATCTTTTCAAGATAGAAGTGTATATAAAGACTGCAAGCCTGTACATATTGTATAAAGACAGACTTTTCTCAAGATTCAATATTCCTTTTTGCTTCAAAATAAATTTCAGTTATTTGTGTAAATATCATAAAGTGAAGCAAATAAAGTTGTGTTCTGTAAACTTCAACCTTGGTTACAACACCTCCCTTTCAGGGAGGTGAATGAAAACGTTAATAGCTAGCTTATTCAGAGCTCAGTTGGCTACAGGTTTTAGTCTAGATCAGTTCAGTTTGGCAGAGAACTCAAAATACATTCAAAAACATAAAGATCCCCGATTTCTTTGCAAAATTCGCACTCGCACATTTCGTCCGCTACACGGAAAAGAATACAATCAAGGATATGTTTTAGGGTTTAGAAGACTAGAGGGTGAGTTCGGGTTCTTTGGTTGCAGTCTCTCACAATCTTGTAACTTACTTATTACTCTATACAGTATACCAACATCCGTAAAACGCCTTATCTCTGATTCCTGTTCTTTATTCATCTATATATAATGAAATAACATGTCCTGAACTGACTGACTGACTGACTGACTGACTGACTGACTGACTGACTGACTGACTGATTGACTGACTGACTGCCTCATCATCGCCGAGCCAAAACTACTGGTCATAAAAAAAAATTAAATTTTGGGGAAACATTTATGTTAGAGTGTAGGTGCTCACTAAGGGGGATTTTTGGATATTCCTCCGCTAACGGGATGAAAAGGGGGTGAATTATTTAAATGAGCATGTGTATGTTTAGTTTAGTCCTCAGCCCGAAGGCTGGTTGGATCCTCAACAGTTCCGCCATCAGCTGTCATAGATGGCCTAGGCATCACTGAAGAGGCGTACTAGGGAAATGAGGAGTGAGGTAGTTTCCCGTTGCTTTCCTCGCCGAGCCAGAAGTTGCTATTACATATCAGTCTGCCAAGCCCACTGAAATGCATGCACTAACTGACCCTATGAGCAATATTTTCACACCATCCATAGCAGGGACTGGCTGCAAAAGGAATGGCATTACTAGGAATGGCATTACTAGCATCGTTCATACCTCAGTCACTTTCATTTTGTCCAAGCCAAGGATAAAGCTGAGACAGATCAATGAAAGTAACCAAATTGCTCTAGCCCATATCAGAAGACATATTGTAGTGCACTGTAAACACTAGGTCCTGCCAGCAAAGGCATATGAGCATATATATCTAAAAAAAAAATTAAAAATTTTCAGACGTAAGAATTGGAATTTAAATCTCTCTTAAAAATAAAGAAACATGTATTTTTGGTCTTTTGGAAATCCAATTAATGGGGGTGAACAGGAGTGACAAACAGTGTGAATTAAAAAAAAAACATATCTACAGAATATCTCAGAAACGTAAATTGTTACACACGTAAAAATTGGTATTTGGAATCTCCTGTAAAAGTAATGAATCATAGATAATTTATTTTCAGAAAATCTACTTGGTGGGAGGGGGAAGGACTGAAAAGGGGTTTGATTCCTTTTATACCGGGCGGGTTGGCCGTGTGGTTAGGGTCACACGGCTGTGAGCTTGCATCCGGGAGATAGTGGGTTCGAATCCCACTGTCGGCTGCCCTGAAGATGGTTTTCCTTGGTTTCCCATTTTCACACCAGGCAAATGCTGGGGCTGTACCTTAATTAAGGCCACGGCTGCTTCCTTCCAACACCTAGGCCTTTCCTATCCCATCGTCGCCATAAAACGTATCTATGTCTGAGCGACGTAAAGTAACTTGTAAAAGAATATATATATATATATTAGGATAGTGATATCTCAAAAACTGAAGATGTTACAGACGTGAAAATTGATATTTGGAGTCTCCTTTAAAAATAAGAAAACGCGCATATCGGGGTGGGAAATCAACTTAACGTGGGGGTTGGTGTGAAAGAATTAAAAAAATAGTTGAATGATTTGTATAAAGATACTTATATCTAAAAAACAAAATGTTGTAGACGTGAAAATTAGTATTTGGAATCTTCTTTACAAATAAAGAAGCATGTGTTTTTTGTTTTTCGGAAAAAGGACTGATAAAAGGGGTTGAATTCTTTTGATGGGGTTACTTATATCCCAAAACTGAAGATGTTACAGACGTGAAAACGGGTATCTGAAATCTCTTTTAAAAATAAAGACCGGGCGAGTTGGCCGTGCGCGTAGAGGCGCGCGGCTGTGAGCTTGCATCCGGGAGATAGTAGGTTCGAATCCCACTATCGGCAGCCCTGAAAATGGTTTTCCGTGGTTTCCCATTTTCTCACCAGGCAAATGCTGGGGCTGTACCTTAATTAAGGCCACGGCCGCTTCCTTCCAACTCCTAGGCCTTTCCTATCCCATCGTCGCCATAAGACCTATCTGTGTCGGTGCGACGTAAAGCCCTTAGCAAAAAAATAAATAAATAAAGAAACATGCTTTTTTTTTCGACTTGAGAGAAGACCCTTTCTCACATAATACAGTTCTATATCGCATGGCCATTTTAGCCCCAAAAGGCAATACCACATACGTGGCTTACAAAGAGTTTCTCGGGTAAATTAAATTCAATCTTTCGGTGAGTTTTTATACTTTAGGGATTTTCAGATTATGTCTTAGTACAGTACCGAGGAACGATTACGAAATCCACGCGAGCGAAACCGCGGCTAACTCTTAGTTTATATTTATATAAGAAAAACTAATGTCCAATAATATTGCCTTGAGGAATTCCCTTCTTAATGATTACGGGATCAGGTAATGCTCCACGTACTTTAATTATCTGAGTTCTATTTTAGAACATCTTAGCCATCCATTCAGTTACTGTTTTCGTCTTACTTTCGTCAATAATCTTCCATGATCTACCCTTCCAAATGCCTTGGATAGATCAAGAGCGGTACAGTCCATTTCCTGAATCTAAATTAATTAGCCTTAGACCTTTCAATAAAAGCATCAGCTGAATTTACGACATATCACAATTCAAATTGAAATAATTATTTAAAACTTAAGCCAATTAGTGTCTGGAGTAATGTTTATGTCAGATGGACCTGGTTCATTTCGCCCATCACTCCAACCAAAACCATCTGTCATCTAAATCAGAGTAGTCACGTGGCTCCGAAAAGATGGCCATCGTATTTCAAAGCAGCTATGAATTACGACATTCATTTGTTACGAAGATAGCTGAAATAAACGGATATCCCGTCTTAAAAAGTCGATTAGTCGATTCGAAATTCGTGATCTTATCGATTAGTTTGGAATTTCATCTGTTATTTCTCGCCAAAAAGTCCTGTTTTGTGCAATTCTCATATATCGCTGAAGTGGAGCATTTATGCCTTGTTTAATGTGATCCATGTATATTATTGCAACTGTTCTACCACAACTTTTAACGCAGAATATGCCCTTTTGGATAATCTACATGCAGTGGTGTAGTCCTGACGTTTTTGTAAAGCGTGCTAAATTCTAAGCGAGGGCATGAAAAATGCTAATTTAATGTTATTGGTTTTTACGTACTACCGACTACTTTTGACGATTTTCCAAGACGCAAATGTGATGGAATTTCGCCCAGCAGGAGTCCTTTTACGTGCCAGTATATTTACCGACACGAGGATGACGTATTATGCACCTTTAAATACCACCGAACTGAGACAGGATAGAATCTGCAAAGTTGGGGTCGGAAGGCCAGCGCCTTAACCATCTTAGCCACTCAGCTCGGCATGACAAGTCCTGCCCTGGCGTCTAAAATGAGTGACTTACAACTAATTACAAAGATATATTGTTGGTGGTGGTGATTATTATTTTTTAGAAAATGTTAACTGTTATAACAAACTTCCCTTAATTTGACATAGCGAGGCATACGTAAGGCACTTTAACATGGAAAATAAGAAATCTCCTCAACTTAACAAGTTCGATCACGGCTCAGGTGGTATTTGAAGGTGCTCAAATACACCAGCCTCGTGTCGAAAGATATACTGGCACGTAAAATAAGTCCTGCGGGACAAATTTTCGGCACCTCGGCACTTTCAGAAACCGTAAAAGTAGTTAATGGGACGTGAAAACAAATAACTCTAAAGAAGGAAATCTATATTTCAATGCACACATTTAAAATAAACATCAATCAAACCAATAAGAAACCCCCGGGTGCAACAGCCCCGAAGGACCATGGCCTACCAAGCAACCGCTGCTCAGCTCGAAGGCCTGGAGATTACTAGGTGTCATGTGGTCAGCACGACGAATCCTCTCAGCCGTTATTCTTGGCTTTTTAGACCGGGGCCGCTATCTCTCCGTCAGATAGCTCCTAAATCATGATTCGTCTGTGTTGAGATTGGTATGATTTTGTTATTTATAATAATAATAATAATAACATTAATAATAATAATAACATTAATAATAATGAAAATGAAATGCTTGCATAATATTCTCGGTCTCCATCATGTTAATCAGTAAAAGGTTCTGGGGAGATCAATCATACTCGATTTCAAAATTACAACTGTGGTTTTGAGTCCTAGAGGTTGCGTCCTCCTTTATCCCTATCAATGAAAAATCACAATATTTGGCTAAAAGAAATCAGTGAAGACCTAAATGAAATTGGCAATAACGAAGAAACCATTTAAGATGGAATGAAACTCAGAATTTTAATTCACAAACTCAAATTTTCTGTAAAGCCCACCCGACTAAATACAGGATGGGCCGAACAACGTAAAAAAGGAACACAGGGAGAGGATGAAGAGGTATAGGGAATAGAAGAAGAAAAGCCAAGAAAGTGCTAATAAGTTCAAACTCGCTCCTTAGTTGGACATAACGAATCAAGAATAATGATGTTAGTAATGATAATAAATTTAATGTGTGAAAGAGATAGTTACGAGTTTATTTTAAGTATTAATAAGGCCATGGCAATAGTTCTACTGCTGTAATATATGTAAGAGTTCGTTATAAGATTAATTTAAGTATTGATGTTATTAGAAGAGTTATGTTCATAAGAAACAGAATTCTGTAAATATGTAAACAACGTAACGAGTGAATAAATACCACCACCACCACCACCACCACCACCACCACTGCGTAGAATGAATGGATCTCGAAACAACACTCAATTGTTTGTTAGTTAGTCATCACTGATTTGCACTGAGGGCGGTCGCCCAGGTGGCAGATACCCTATCAGTTATTTACTTCACATTTACATTTATTAATAATTGTTTACCTACATTTTTCTTAAATATTTTCAACGGACTTGAAATACTCTGTCTATTGCCTGCTCTAATATAACCGCTGTGCAGTTAAAACTCTTTTTACTGTCCCGTCTTTGCAAGTATTCCATCGACAAACCTACTGATATTCACATAATAATAATAATAATAATAATAATAATAATAATAATAATAATAATAATAATAATAATAATAATAATAATAATAATAATAATAATAATTGTTCGTAATCTAGCGAACGCCTACGGAACTACTGAATGTAAAACTTTAAATATACCGAGCTCGATAGCTGCAGTCGCTTAAGTGCGGCCAGTATCCAGTATTCGGGAGATAGTAGGCTCGAACCCCACTGTCGGCAGCCCTGAAGATGGCTTTCCGTGGTTTCCCATTTTCACACCAAGCAAATGCTGGGGCTGTACCTTAATTAAGGCCACGGCCGCTTCCTTCCCACTCCTAGCCCTTCCATGTCCCATCGTCGCCATAAGACCTATCTGTGTCGGTGCGACGTAAAGCAACTAGCAAAAAGAAAAAAACTTTAATAATGTTATTTGTTTTACGTCCCACTAACTACTCTTTTACGGTTTTCGGAGACGCCGAGGTGCCGGAATTTAGTCCCGCAGGAGTTCTTTTACGTGCCAGTAAATCTACCGACACGAGGCTGACGTATTTGAGCACCTTCAAATACCACCGGACTGAGCCACGATCGAACCTGCCAAGTTGGGGTCAGAAGGCCAGCGCCTTAACCGTCTGAGCCACTACGCCCGGCAAAAAAAAAAAACTTTAAATAAATACCAAATCTAGGTAAGAATCTCTGATCTGTCCGAAAATCGAACCTGGGCCTCATATACCCTACCCCTACACCGCGCGGCCGGCATGGAACCCTGATATTTACACAGTAACAGGTTATTAGGATGCAAATTAATTTAGGGCTACTAGGAAGTATAGTATAGCCTGTTCGTCCGTAATGTAACGAGAGTAACATAAGTTTTAGGAGTTGTAATGGACATAGCCCCTGATGTTTATGCGTATCTCATAGCAGAAATGTTGCCTGGGCTGGAATATACTTGTTATCCGTTTGAGTTTGTTTGCGTTCAAACCTATAATATGGAGACAAGTTCACACTTCTGAGTAGATCCAAAATCTTGAATTTGTATCCGTTCCGGCATAGGGGTTTCGAAGCCACGTCGTCGCATTTCCATCAACTGGTGGGACATTTGAAGGAAGGCTGGAGATGATAGTAACCAACAGTGGTGACCTTGAATGAGTTATGATGTTAGTCATCAAACTGAACCATCGCTCACAAACTGCAGCTGAGCATGGCTATGTGGAAATTATTCTTAGCTTTAGTAAGTAACGTCATTATCTGGGATGTCTTTTACTCCGGGGTTATCTTCAAAGTCCCTTAACCATTCTAGTGCAGATTATTAATTTCGATTTAAACGTCTGCAGTTTCTTCATACTTCATGTTCACCGCGTCTCTTTTCCTGATTTTGGTAGGATCTAGTACTGTAATGTCTCGTAACAGTTGGTCATTTTAAGAGTTTGAATAAGGGAATCTCATTTTATCTGATACACTGTGAATGAATTGTTTATAATTTATTGAGACTATCTTGGGGTTATGTTCAAGCATGACAGCGGAATCGGAGTGTTAAACTGGAACCATGCACCGGAGCAGGGAATTTATTTGTGGTCGCAAAACTTGTAGTCTCCAACTTCCGTGATTTTTCTTTGGCCTTCGAGCGCTCTCAGCTCGTGTACTACTTCTAAGGAGTGACGACTGCTTGTATATCAAAACATACGTTTGGGGCATACATTTCTCCGGTTAATGAAACTTCATTTCTTTGTAGCCAGTTTGGTTTTCCATACTTCTTTAACATGTACCTTTGTACATTGTGTTTAGAGATTTTGAAATCGATTGCCTTGAAAGTGGTGAACAGATTTTACCAGATTCATATTATACAGTACGTTCGCTTACGGGTGGGGCCGGGAGAAAGCTCGCTTGCCTGGCACTAGCTCCGCTGTCGGGCGGGAATCAGCGATTTGTATGCTTCCACTGTCTATATATATATATGTTTTTTTTTGCTAGGGGCTTTACGTCGCACCGACACAGATAGGTCTTATGGCGACGATGGGATAGGAAATGCCTAGGACCTGGAAGGAAGCGGCCGTGGCCTTAATTAAGGTACAGCCCCAGCATTTGCCTGGTGTGAAAATGGGAAACCACGGAAAACCATCTTCAGGGCTGCCGATAGTGGGACTCGAACCTACTATCTCCCGGATGCAAGCTCACAGCCGCGCGCCTCTACGCGCACGGCCAACTCGCCCGGTACTGTCTATATTACAGTGTTACCAAGACACATTAAGTAATTAATTAATCAATCAGTCTTCGCAGTTATTATTTATTTAGCGTATGACATTAAAAATAAAAACACACAAGCACAAATTAAATATACAGTTCACTATGTAGGTTACAATTTCACCATCAAGCTCTGCAAATAGTCTATACAAGAAGGATTTGGGTCAAGAAAGTCTTGTGGGCTACCCTGAAAAGCACTCAGGGGGCACTGTTCCACTATATGACGAACTGTTTGCTTAGGGGCACCACAACTACATTCCGGGGAGGGAAGTTTGCCCCATTTATAGAGGAAGTCAGTGCACTTTCCATGGCCTGTCCTGATACGATTGAGGGTTGTCCAGGTTTCGCGAGGTAGGTCAAATCCATTTGGTATACTTGTTATACAGGGGAAGTTCTGATACTCAGCTGGAGCCATAGAAGTCCATTCTTGAAACCAATCCTGCTGCAGGCTGAATTTGTCAACCAGGATTTTGGCAGTCCTTGTTGGTGGATTTCTGGACCGAAGTCTGTTGTTCAAGGCGTAGGGTATATCTCCATGAATTGGCAGATTGGAATTCCTCGACAGCTTCTGGTACTCATGCAACAAAGCATTCTTTCTCCGTAGGTGAGGTGGAGGAATATGGCTCAGAACTGGCAGCCAAGAAGTGGGGGTAGATTTTATGGTTCCCGATAAAACGCGCAAAGTATGATTTAGCTGAGAATCAACCAGTTTTGTGTAACAGCTGTTCAGCGAGAGCAGTACTTACCTTGTTATAGGCGATGTTGGAAGCGATGTCCTTCTGTTGCCACACAGTTCTGACATAGTTTAATTCACTAATTTTGTCCTCCGTCAATATTCTACGTTTTCGCTTAGGAACTGAAGCATTTAGTGATCCTTTTGTTAACAAGTCGTCTAATAGTTTCTCTACCCGGAATTGGAGCAAATTGTCTGCGTACCTCTCTGCATGACTCTGTTTTTACATATATATCGTACATAAAAGCTCTCTGTTCAAGTGGGTATTTAGCCAGTTGCATTTCTAGCCACTGCGTTACACACGCTTTGCACAGCTGGCTGGCTGGCGATTCTCAAGCCGCCCGTAGCTAGCAAGGTTTTCCCGGCCCCACCCGTAAGCAAACGCACTGTACGTCTCTGAGCCTGATAACTTTCAAGATTTCGTTGTTGCTCTAGACGACAATAGAAATAAATAAACGTCGTTGAAGAAAATGTGATAGAATATATTTGCATTTACCCTTCGTATTTCAGTTGAACTAACAGTATTTTCACATTGGCAGAATAATTAATGAGATCCCGGTTATGACGAGGCTAAAAATTCCATCAACACGTAGAGGAATCCACCAGCTGGAATTGATAAGAATTCTGGGGATATACTAAAGACAATGGGTTGGGATGTAGTACCATATCTGAAGTACTTATTTGCTTATTATTTGCATGAAGGAGCTGTACCAAATGAATGGAGAGTTGCTATAGTAGCCCATGTGTATAAAGGAAAGGGTGATAGACATGAGGCTGAAAATTACAAGACAGTAAGTTTGACATGCGTTGCATGTAAGCTTTGGAAAAGCATTCCGTCTGAGTATATTAAACATATTTTGTGAAGTTAATAACTGGCTCGACAGAAGGCAGTTCGGGATTAGCAAAGGTTACTCTACTGAAATTCAACCTGTAGGATACAGCAAATATCTTGGATTCCGCAGGTAAAATGGACTGTATCACCATTGACCTATCTACAGTAAGCCGTTTGATAGAGTAGATCATGGGAGACGACTGGAGAAAATGGTGGCTAATGGACTAGGAAAAAGGTTGCTATATGTCTAGAAAATATAACTCAGAGAATTAGAGTAAGTGAATCTTTATGTGAGGGGCTGCCTGGCCGAGGCGGTAAAGGCGTGCTCGGTTCGCCCGGAAGGACGTGGTTTCGAATTCCCGTCAGGAAGTCGTAAAATTTAAGAAACGAGATTTCCACTTCTGGAGGTGCATATGGCCCTGAGATTCACTCAGCCTACACCAACAATGAGTACCAGGTTAATTCCTGGGGGCAAAGGCGGCCGGGCGTAGAGCTAACCATTCTACCTCATCACGTGCCGCGGTTAACAATGGTGGAAGCCTTTACCTTCCACTCCTCCAAAGGCCTTCACGGCCTGTCTTTGCCTTTTTGAATCTTTATCTGATCCTGTATTCATTAAGGCAGTAGCAATGTACCTTTATGTTTTCTTATAGCCTATACAAATGATAAGTAAAGAAGTGGAATCAGAGATTAGGCTTTTTGCGGATGATGTTATTCTGTATAGAGTAAATGACTGAAATGGCGTATGACTTTTAGTGCCGGGAGTGTCCGAGGACAAGTTCGGCTCGCCAGGTGCAGGTCTTTCGATTTGACTCCCGTAGGCGACCTGCGTGTCGTGATGAGGATGAAATGATGATGGAAACGACACATACACCCAGCCCCCGTGCCAGCGAAATCAACCAATGTTGGTTAAAATTACTGACCCTGCCGGGAATCGAACCCGGGAGCCCTGTGACCAAAGGCCAGCACGTTAACCTTTTAGACATGGAGCCGGACTCTGTATAGAGTAATAAATAGTTACAAGATTGTGAACAACTGCAAAAGATCTCGATAATATTATGAGATGGACAGCAGGCAATGGTATGATGATAAACGGGGTTAAAATTCAGGTTGTGAGTTTCACTAATAGGAAAAGTCCTCTCAGTTTTAATTACTGCTTTGATGGGGGTGAAAGTTTATTGTGGGGATCACTGTAAGTACCTATATGTTAATATAAGGAAAGATCTTCATTGGGTTAATCACATAAATGAGATTTTAAATAGAGGGTAGGCTACAGATCTCTGCACATGATTATAAGGGTATTTAGGGGTTGTAGTAAGGAAGTAAAGGAGAGGACATAGAAGTCTCTAGTAAGACCTCAACTAGGGTATGGTTCCACAGGGATTCCTTAATTAGAGAACTGGAAATAAATCGAAAGAAAAGCAGCTCGATTTGTTCTGGGCGATTTCCGAAAAAAAGGGTAGTGTAACGAAAATGTTACAAAGCTTGGGCTGGGAAGACTTGAGAGAAAGGAGACGAGCTGCTCGAGTAAGTGGTATGTTCCGAGCTGTTAGAGGAGAGATGGCGTGGGATGACATTAGTAAGACGAATAAGTTTGAGTGGTGTCTTTAAAAAGAGGAAAGATCACAATATGAAGATAAAATTGGAATTCACGACGATAAATTGGGCCAAATATTCCTTTGTAAAAAGAGGAGTTAGGGATTCGAATATCAAGGAAGATGTTCAATAAATTTCCTATGTCTTTGCAATCATTTAAGAAAAGGCTAGGAAAACAACAGATACGGAATCTGCCACCGGGGCGACTGCCCTGAATGCAGATCGATACTGATTGATATTCTATTGCGTAAAAAATGTAGGGCTTATGTACGATACCCAGTTAGCCAACATCGGTCAGTCTCTGGTCTGTAATATGTAACGACTGTCCCAGAGTCTAAAATCACTATTACCCGCAGTGAAGGAAATATATTCTTATGCTAAAACCGTATACTAGAGTTGTGCCCAAGTTTTGCAAAGTGAACGTCTTAATAGCACCAAAAAGCAAGAGGTAGAATTTCATTTTCTTTTTTTAATGCAACTTTTTATTTTATTTCATTACCAGCGATTATAGCGCTCTTGTAATTTGCAAATATATACAGAATTAATGTAATCAGAACAATCCATTTCACTGATTTCGTAATTCTGAATGTGTAAAAAACATTTTCTTTCGTGGGGTAGTAAGAGCCCCGGTGTATGGTTAGTTTCCCTGAAACGTAGGTGCATGGTTCCAGGGTTAGAGGTCACTGTAGGAATGTCGAAATTGAAAATAAACCAAAGCAGAAGGTATACAGAAAATGAAAAATACTTTATTGAATCTCTACACTTCTGTACTCGTTTACAGACAATCGCACTTCTTCTTCTTCTTCTTCTTAATTTGTTTACCGCCCAGGGTCGCTTTTTCCTAGACTCAGCGAGGGATCCCACCTCTACTGCCTCGATGGCAGTGTCCTGGAGCTTCAGACTATGGGTCGGGAGATAGAACTGGGGAGGATGACCAGTACCTCACCATGTGGCCTCACCTGCTATGCTGAATAGGGGCCTTGCGGGGGATGGGAAAATTGGAAAGGATAGACAAGGAAGAGGGAAGGAAGCGGCCGTGGCCTTAAATTAGGTACCATCCCGGCATTTGCCTGGAGGAGAAGTGAGAAACCACGGGAAACCATTTCCAGGATGGCTGAGGTGGGAATCGAACCCACCTCTACTTAGTTGACCTCCATAGGCTGAGTAGACCCCGTTCCAGCCCTCGTACCACTTTTCGAATTTCGTGGCAGAGCCGGGAATCGAACCCGGGCCTCGGGGGTTGGTAGCTAATCACACTAACCACTACACCACAGAGGCGGACCAGGCAATCGCACAACGGACTTAAATGCGTTTTGGTGTAGCGGAGAAAATATACAACAAGAGACCGAGTTCATATCCACAATTCTATGATTTTCATTGTCCGGATCCATGGCAAAATGGTTAGCGTGCTGACCTTTGGTCACAGGGGTCCCGG
Organism: Anabrus simplex; assembly: GCF_040414725.1. Lineage (NCBI taxonomy): Eukaryota > Metazoa > Arthropoda > Insecta > Orthoptera > Tettigoniidae > Anabrus > Anabrus simplex. The sequence continues at coordinate 40,507,759 of NC_090276.1, forward strand.
GTTCGATTCCAGGTAGGGTCGGGAATTTTAACCACAATTGTTTAATTTCGCTGACAAGGGGATTGGGTGTATGTGTCGTCATCATCATCATTTCATTTTCACCACGATGTGCAGGTCGCCTACGGTTGTCAAATCAAAAGACCTGCACCTGGCGAGCCGAACATGTCCTTGGACACTGTTGGCATTAAAAGCCGTAGGTAGGCTTACGCCATTTCATGTATGATTGTCATTGTAGTGGAGAAAATGTACTTGCTGGTTTCATATTTAGAAGAAAGGCAAAACTTGTTGCTTGCGCTTGGTCCTAAAGGTTATCCATTCGCGAAAAAGAAGACGACGAAGGCTACACCTTTTCATTGGAGCTCCGGTGAAGCTTATTCGTCTAGTAACGTCATTCCACGCCTTTTCTCCACTGACACCTTGAAACTTACCACTTAGTCGAGCATCTCGCCTCCTTACTCCCAGATCCTCAATTTCAACAATTTTGTAACACTACTCTTTTGTCGGAAATCACTCAGAACAAATCGTTCTGCTTTCCTTTGCATCTTTTCCAGTTCTTGTATCAAGTAGTCCTTATGTAGGTCACATACACTGGAGCCATACTCTATTCGGGGTCTTACCAGAGACCTACACACCCTCTCTGTTACATATTTACTACAACCCCTAAATATTCTCATAACCATGTGAAGAGATCTGTAACCTTTCTCGTTAATATGATTACCCCAATGAAGAACATTCCTTATATTAACACTTAGCTACTTACATTGTTCTCCATGAGGTAGGATACTATCACAGCATCAACATAGTAATTAAAACTGAGGGGACTTTTCCTCTTGGTGAAACTTACAACCTGACTGTTCATCCCATTTGCCATCATACCAGTGTCGCTGTCCATCTCACAACACTGTGTAGGTCCCCCTGGACTCGCTCACAACCCTGCAACTCGTTTACTACTCCACCATCATCCACAAATGTGATTCTAGTTCTTTACTCATACAATTTATATATAAGGAAATATAATGGTCCGATTACACTCCCCTGCGGAACCCCCGTATTAATCATTACAGGATCAGATAACACTTCACCTACTCTAATTATATGGGTTCCGCTTTCTAGAAATTCAAGCACTCTTTTGTCTAGTTCAGTAGCCCTCATGATCTGCCCTATAAAGAGCCTGGAATATGTCAATAGCGATACAGTCCATTTGACCTCCTGAATTTAAAATATCTGCTATACCTTGTCGGAATCCTGTAAGTTGAGCCTCACAGGAATAACCTTTCCTAAACCCGAACTGCCTTCTATCAAACCAGTTAGTAATTTAGGTTTTTCCTTTTTTTCACCCTTAGACCACTTGCATGTTGCCTAATAAAATAAATCGCTGTCAGCATTGTCTGATCATCTGTCATTGTTCGGAAGTAGATCTGAAATTATTTGTATGTGATTCCATCCCTGCACGCCTTGTAAATAATAACATACAGACACAAAAAGTCCCTTGTCTTTCATTCGAGGGTCTGCGCGAAAGACAGAATGCCACGTTTGTTTCAAGCGGCTTTGAACTTGAGAATGCCAAGCAACATCAAACGCAGCGCAACCGAGAGATGGCAGTAAAGTCGACTTGTTTTACTTCTTTTTTCCCTCCGCGTGTTCTCTCTCTTTCTACCGCCAGTCTCTCTCTCTCTCTCTCTCCCTCCTCGTCACTCTTCTGAACCCTTGTCATCTCGTCTTTCTCTCTACTAGCGGCACGGAGCGGCGACTTCTCTGTGTGGTTCGTTTTTTGCGATAACTTCCTGTCGACACTGATTCATGGAACTTCTACCAAGAGGCGTGTCTTTTACAAGACCCAAGTCCCGCCCATAATCATTTATATACTCCGGTGCAGTGAAAAATGGAGGCGTGGGCTTGTACAATCTAATTGTATTGAACAATCAAAACAGCAGTTTTGCAAATGATAATGAGGTCATTAAAAGTTTCGTTCCTCCTTCTCGGGGTCTTTATTATTGTATTATTATCGTACGTGCTAAAGTGATTTATTTGTCTAGTGCTGAAACAGAGCTTGAGATTGGTCGATACCGTGTCGACATTGTTATACGTACTCAAAAGACGCCGTGCCTTGTGTTGGATGGAAGTACCGTAAAATCTAATGAAAGCGATATTAATTCATGCTCAAGAACAGCTTGTTACAAAGAAGAGAAGAATTGAAAGGATTACAATGTAAGATAATAGCCGGTCTGCCACAATGAGTTTATGTAATCATATAAGTTATAGCAGTAGAAAGGAAAGTATAGAGCTATTAGAAGGCACAGAGATTATCATTTTCGACTGCCGTAAATTAGATACTTTTACTAAAACATCCGTCGAGTTTTAAGGATAAAATAGGAAGATTTTAAGGGATTTAATCGTTATCCATCGCAGAGGATAGTGCAAAATTCGAACTCCACTGTCGGAAGCTCTTAAGATAGCTTTCTATTCTTTATCAATTTCACACCAGGCAAATGCTGTGGCTGTACCTTAAAAATCCTTCAGGAGACAACTCATTGTGGAAAACATCCGAGGGATATAAGCTAGGAATTTTAGGTTAATAAAATATAATAAAGTATGAGAATATATTCTTTCTTTATTCCTAAAAATTGCAATCCTTTTCTTAATCATTGTTATGCGGTCGATTAGATTATCAGTTTGCCTTTTTCTACCACTACGAGCGCTAATGAGAGTCGATGCATTGTTTCACTTAAGCACCACTGCGAGTGCTAATGTGAGTCAATGCATTGTTTCACTTAAGCACCACTGCGAGCGCTAATGTGAGTCAGTGCATTGTTTCACTTAAGCACAACTACGAGCACTAATGTGAGTCAATGCATTGTTTCACTTAAGCACCACTACGAGCGCTAATATGAGTCAATGCATTGTTTCACTTAAGCACCACTACGAGCGCTAATGTGAGTCAATGCATTGTTTCACTTAAGCGCCACTACGAGCCCTAATGTGAATCAATGCATTGTTTCACTTGAGCTCCACTACGAGTGCTAATGTGAGTCAAATCAGAGTTTCAATTAAGCCCTTATAACTACATTCGGCGTGGACATTTTTCAAAAAATCAAAATAAAGAACGCTTGAGGGTATTGAACCAAGGAACACATTGCACAAAGAATTATGAAAATAAGTTAATTTGACTAGGATTTGAATAAAAAGAAAATGAGTAAAGAAACGACCGATTTTAGGCTGTTTTTCCGAAACTGGATTAACGCTAGAATTTATTTTCGATTTTTTTATTTTTTTATTTTTTAAGTTTGACAGAGCTGTCTAAGACTCACAGTTTGAAACTCTTCCGGGCCCTTTAGCCCTTCAATGTTCAGCACAATTGAAGAAATTGTTTAATTTTACCTCTACCTTGTCTACTAAGAAGTGTTTTCAACAGTAATAAGGCCACGGACGCTTTCTTCCCATTCCTAGCACTTCTCTATCCCATCGTCGCTATAAGACCTATCTGTGTCGGTGCGATGTAGAGCTAATTGTAAGGATAAAGCGGGAAAATTTTGCCAGTAAAAATGGATTAAATTATTATCCACCGCAGAGGATAGTGAAACATATGTTTATTATTATAGAAGTTTTTAAATGCAGTCAAACAATATTCTTTATTGCTAATGATTATTCCTCCAATCCCGAGAAATGCAAATCTAGATGTAGGCCTACGCAATGCATAGCAAGATGAAGGAAATATGCTAGGTTCAATAAATAAATAAATAAATAAAATAAATAAATAAATAAATAATAGGAAGACAATAAACAGAATTACGGCATTCCGAGATCAACCAAGATCACACGAATAGGAAACGGATTGCGGCAACACCTGGTCGCAAGAACGTAAAGAAGCCCGCTGCGAAGAGATGAAAAAACACATGTTTGACGGAAAGAAGAAGAATCAGAAACGGAAACAATATATAAACAAACAAACAAATAAATAAATAAATAAATAAATAAATAAATAAATAAATAAATAAATAAATAAATAAATCTACATCCTAATGTTATTGTTATAAAGAATAGATATTACATTTATTCCGTAGGCCGTAACTGCAAATTAACCCATCTCTGAGAAATGCAGGCTATTATAAATAGAACAATATTCAGCGGTAAATAAGTTCGAAGTATAAAGAAATAATTCCGTTTTTCTTCGTTCCTGTTAAGCTCTGCGGTTCGGATGTATATTACAGTATACCAATATTTGAACAACCACAATTTATTATTATTATTATTATTATTATTATTATTATTATTATTATTTAATCTCCAAAGCGCTGTGAACCCTATTTAACCATAAGGTATGTTAAGGTTGTAGTTTATACAAAATATACAATTTATCTGATAAAATTCAATACATAAACAACAAAATAGACATGAACAGAAAACAACTAATAAGCAGACAATATCAAATTATGTATGTTTAAATACATAATCAATCCGGACCGACGTATCTTGTTATATGAAGCAGGAGAAGCAGTATTAAAATTATTGCCAGAAAAGTCAAAATATAATTTTCTGTATTCAATACATTCCACAATTGGAAAACTGCAATGAATCTAAAAGGAATTAGAGGAGAGGTAGATATATTTCAGCACTAGAGTTATTGCTCCTTACTGAAGACTACATACGTTTCATTTCGTATCTTCACTGCATTTTGTAAAAAGTCATATTTTTCAGAGTGTAAGCCGAAAATGGGGATGTCATTCACGAAAGACTATTTCAACAGATTTTTTTAGGAAGCGTATAATCAAACATAGTGTCTTCTTACTATTGAAGGTTCGAGCTATTATAACCAGGGCCAGGAGTTTGATGACCTAAAATATAATCTAATGATCTGTACAATGACAGCAAGAGTCCAGTAAAAATGATCCGAAAACTTAAACAAATGACAAAAATGTTAAATGAAATTTCACAATCAGTTTACGGATCAGTTTGGTAAAGGCTATATTTATGTTATAGACATTATAATAACCTTTTAGGCTCTTGTCATGTCAAAAAATAACTTTGCTCTGCGTCTTCAGAAGAAAATCTCCGTGGTTTCCCATTTTCACACCAGGCAAATGCTGGGGCTGTACCTTAATTAAGGCCACGGCCGCTTCCTTCCAACTCCTAGGCCTTTCCTATCCCGTCGTCGCCATAAGACCTATCTGTGTCGGTGCGACGTAAAGCCCCTAGCAAAAACAAAAAAAAAAAAAAAAAAAAAAAAGAAAATCTCGACTGTTCACGAGGAATATTTTTCGAATTGGAGGTGTCTCTCCTGGAATGTGGACATTTCCAAGAAACAAGGGGTGAACAAAGTTTCTTTAGTCACCAGATTGACAAAGCGTTGTGAATATTCTCAAGACTCCGTATTCATCCTTACTTAAAGTTGCGATAATATTCCAATACCACACGCGAAAATGCTTCAAAATTTAAGAAAATTACTCTAAAAGTATAAAATAGTCTAGTTAATTCCGAATAATGAAGTATAATTTTTAGGAAAATGACTTTAATTTTTAGATCATGGCAAAAAATGACGTAATAAATTAGCATTTCTAAAATGTGGGGAATATGATCATGATTTCTGTACAAGTTAACAATGTCTATTGTGAACCAATTAAAAGATGACATGTCATCAAAATCGAAGCCCTTATTATCAGTGTAGTTAGTAGTGGCGAGGGGGGGGGGGTTATTAATGGCCTAAATTATATAATCTGACAGTGGATAATATGGCGGATAGAAATTCAGTTATTGTGTTTAAATGCCTTAGCCTACACAAAAACGCACGTGGAATGAGTGTCCTTACTGGGTTGTTGTTAAAAGTAAAAACAGATACCTCTCCCCAAATTCCATGGTGCAACAGCCCCGAAAGGCCATGGCCTACCAAGCGACTGCTGCTCAACCCGAAGGCCTGGTCGGCACGACGAATCCTCTCGCCGTTATTCTTGGCTTTCTAGACCGGGGTCGCTATCTCACCGTCAAACAGCTCCTCAATTGCAATAACGTAGGCTGAGTGGACCTCGAACCAGCTCTAAGATTCAGGTCAAAATCCCTGATCTCGCTGGGAATCGAACCCGAGGCCTCCGATAAGAGGCAGACACGCTACCCCTACACCGCGGGGCAGTCCAAAAACAAATACAAAATGAAAACAAATAAAATACAGACAAGGAATAATAATAATAATAATAATAATAATAATAATAATAATAATAATAATAATAATAATAATAATAATAATAAGACGAAGACAGCGACCGGGCGAGTTGGCCGTGCGGTTAGAGGCGCGCACCTGTGAGATTGCATACGGGAGATAGTGTTTCGAACCCCACTGTCTACAGCCCTGATAATGGTTTCCCATTTTCTTTAATTAAAGCAACGGCCGCTTCCTTCCCACTCCTAGCCCTGTCCTATCCCATCCTCGCCATAAGACCTGTCTGTGTCAGTTCCTACTATGAATATACAGGAATTGAGACACAGACAGAACTAAAACAATAAGTGACAATAATAAATGCTTGAAGGAGCAGCGATTATGATAAAAACAACAGTGCCTATAACGTATGAATTTATCAAATAGAAATACAAGCCTTAAAATTGTTATTATTGACGTTGTGTGATTCTTAAAATAAATGCATAATAATAATTTCGATGAGGGTTGGCGGCATCTGCCATGTGTAGGTAACTGCAGTGATATGTGTGGTGTGATAGTTGCAGAGTGTTGGATACAGCACAAACACTCAGACCCGGCCAGGAATTGAACCCGGGACCCTCTGAACCGAACGCCAGTACGCTGACCACTCAGCCAACGAGTCGGACAATAAATGCATTCCTGCAGCTAATTGTTGTTTGTTTCCGTTAGGGTCCACGTTAAGCATAATTCATTTCTTGTTCTTGTTCTTCTTCTTCTTCTTCTTCTTCTTCTTCTTCTTCTTTCGATCAGCCCAGCTTTTCTTCATTCTTAGTGAATAGACTTCCTATCGTTCTTGCGACCAAGTGTTGCCGGTCCGTTTCCTATTCGTGTGATCTTGGTTGATCGTTTGATTTCGGAATCCAGTAATTTTGTTGATGGTCTTCCTATAATAATGTCTGTTATATATTACATCCTGTGGCATGTTCTTTTCCTCCTCCTTTACTCCTTTAAGCCATTTCATTTGTCTTCCTACTCTCCATATACGCTATTCCAGAATTCTCTTAGCTTTTCTCTCTTTTGATGTGTCCGTAGAAACAAAATATTTGCTTTTTAAATATGATTTTCTCTACCTTTTCTGTAAAATTGGTCGCAGTCAAAATCGTTGTCCCACCGGGCGAGTTGGCCGTGCGCGTAGAGGCGTGCGGCTGTGAGCTTGCATCCGGGAGATAGTAGGTTCGAATCCCACTATCGGCAGCCCTGAAGATGGTTTTCCGTGGTTTCCCATTTTCACACCAGGCAAATGCTGGGGCTGTACCTTAATTAAGGCCACGGCCGCTTCCTTCCAACTCCTAGGCTTTCCTATCCCATCGTCGCCATAAGACCTATCTGTGTCGGTGCGACGTAAAGCCCCTAGCAAAAAAAAAAAAAAAAGAAAAAATTTGCTGTCCCACTTTTCTAGGCCGTAGTATTTTCCTCAACATTTTTCTCTTTAGCCCTTCCTGTTCATTGAAATGCATTCGATCCCATACAAATTTTCTGGCTTTATTACAGTCTTGTAATCTTTCTTTCTTTATTCGAATCAGAAGTACAATAGAATAATATTACATTTAAAAGAAACAAACTATATACACAAATATATACAAGTAAAAGGTCTACAACAATATATGTCATACAGATTCGGCCCAAAATGTGGCCACTTCAAGGGCATTTGGATTAGCCAGCACCAAGTCTTCCACTGTGCAGTTTGATGGACACAAGGGACAACATAGCAGGTGTTCAGTTGTCTCAAGTTCACCACAGTCACAAAAGGCCGTATCGATGGGGAAGTTCCATTTCTGTAGAGTCGCTCTGGTTCTACCCACTCCAGATCTAAGTCTGTTTAAGGACCTCCATGTCAACCAGTCCTCGGTGTGACCGGGAGGCAACACTTCCCGTGGTTCCATCCTTTTCAAAAGGCCAGGGGTCTTTTGTTTCCATTTGGTAATCCTGGCTTTGTCCGATGATCCTTCCAGGTGTTCTGAAGATGTTAAAAATGGTTTCCTGGACTTCAATCTTCGTTGGGCAGGTTGGTATCCAAAGAGTGGATGTGAAGGCATTAAATTATTTTTAAGCCTTTCGTTTTAGCAGCAACCTCTCTCCTGACGTCACAAGGAGCAATGCCGGCAAGGTAATTGATTTTCTCGTGAGGAGTTAGCTTCAGGACACCAGTAATTATTCTGCAGCTTTCATTGAGTGCCACATCAATCTGTTTTGCGTGGACAGATTTGTACCACGCTGGACAGACATATTCACCGGCGGAGTAACATAAGGCTAGTGCACTAGTCTTGTAATTATATAATATAGCATTGTTCTTATTCATCTTACTTCGTTATGCCCATTCAAGGAACGCGTTTGAAATTGTTCATTGGCCTGTTTGTTTTCGCCTTCTTATCCTCCCAAAACCTCTTCAAGAATGCACTGTTTCATCTCGCGTTCTGTGGACCACTTCCTACTAGTTTTCATTTTTAAATTTCTTGACGAATTTGTGCTTGGCTACTATTGTACTAAAGGCTCCATGATCTTCTTTGATGTCCGCGATATTCATTTCGTGGAAGTCCGCCTTATTTTATTTTTTTATTTTGACCTTCTTTGATTTGATCACCTTGAATCATATTTTGGTGAGTCTTTCGCTGTCCATTATATCGATATGTCCGTAGAATTTCAGGCGTCTCTTGCGTACGGCATCAGTGAACCTGTCCGTTAATGAGTAGAGCTCCGCTGTTCTTCTCTTAATCAGCATTCCATTTTCTTTCGTGGGACCGTAAATTTTCTGGAGAATTTTCCTTTCTTGCTTTTTTCAATTTCTGTAATTTTAGTGACCTCCAAGGGATATGATTTCTTCTTCTTCTTCTTCTTATTATTATTATTGTAGAATCTCACAAAATCGATCTAATGTGGATCGAAAGAGTATCGAGTTACGCAAATGTCGAATTTTACGGAGGTGTGAAATTTTTATTAATAACATTAAAAAAGGAACGACTTTTACTCGTAACATTATTATGCAGACCTAAAGAAAAAATAAAACCTAATCTAAAACATTTCATTTAAAAATAAAATTATGTGTACATTATTTTTTTTTCCTTTTTGCTGATGAAGGTTTGTCTCTAGTGGCACAATTTCCTTCTTCTGGCGGCTTTGTCATGTAGATATCAGATATCGGAGGAGTAAAGGAACTTATCTATAGCAGAACGTATCTTGCTCAGCGAAATAATGCAGCATTCCTTCAGAGGCCTTCAATCCTATCCTCTGATCATCTTTATCTTTCTTTTCCATCTCCACCACTCCTGTAAACTACTTCACTGTAGCTTCGTAATTGACCATTTTCACCCCGTCCCATCCACTCTTCAACATCACAATTCACTTCCCGGTGGAAATTCCGATCCATAAAATGACCGGCGAAAATAGAAACGATGAGTGATGAGTGATTGATATGACCTTTGAAAGGTGCTAGCTATGCAGGGGTAGGTAGAAATTTCTCGGTACAAGTCACTTATGACCTGGAAAATCATTATTTATTACGGCATGTTCCAAAAACTACTGCCCTAATAATCATATCCCTCTACCCGTGTTAATACAGATTAATTTCATGATACTGTATATCCGCTATGGACAAAAAGGAAAAGGATCTTCTGGAGATGTCCAGTTTTACGCAATATCGAGTCTGAGGGACACTTCCGTTTTATTATTATTATTATTATTATTATTATTATTATTATTATTATTATTATTATTATTTTATATCGGTATGCCCTACTCAGGAGCACGGTTGAACTTGCTTAGCTGATGTGCTGGCCTTGTTTTCCTCCCAAATTCTCTTCATCCTCTCGCTGAGCTTCTTCCTTCGTTCTTCTGTCCAAGTTAGCCTATAGTAGCTCTGGTGTTGAGGTTGTCTTCAAAGTGGTGATTGTCGATTTTGGTTCTGAATTTACATCTGTCCTGTACAATGTCTTCTGAGATGTTGATTTCCTGGAGATCTGTTTCAATTTCACGAAGCCAGCTGTTCTTGGTTTTAGACGAAAGGGCCAGGTTGAAAATTCTTTTAGTTAGCCTGTTGGTGTTCATTCTGATAATGTGTCCATAAAATTTCAATCGTCTTTTCCGAAAAGTGTGAGAAAATTTTTCAGAATGACAATATATCTACTGGGATGATTTTTTTCTCCATATTCCATCTATTATTATTATTATTATTATTATTATTAGTAGTAGTAGTAGTAGTAGTAGTAGTAGTAGTAGTAGTAGTAGTAGTAGTAGTAGTTTTGTTTCAATCACCTATGGGTTGCTATTACATAACTTCCCTCATTTTCTAAAGTTCTCCCTTTTCTCTTTCGCCAGTACTCCTTCATTCCTTAGTAGTAGTACTTACACTATTGGGGGGAGTTTTAAGGCCGGATGTTTTTTCCTGGCACCAGATGATTTTGAAGTGTAGCCGCTGCGTTCAAACTTTCGTCGCCAATACTGTGGCATAACGATCACAACAATAACAATAGTTCACGAGACTTCGCTCTTTTATTATTAGTTTATTTGTTAAGTAAGTAAATTCATTCTTGGATTCTATTTATTGTACTTTAATTTGAACAATTTTAATTTATTTATTTATTTTAGATTGTAAATACAGTTTGGTTAAGTGTAAAAGGAGTCCCAGGGCCGTAACTTTTTTTTTTTTGCTAGTTGCTTTACGTCGCACCGACACAGATAGGTCTTATGGCGACGAGGGCCGTAACTTCACCACTAAACAAATAAATAAATAAATAAATAAATAAATAAATAAATAAATAAATAAATAAATAAATAAATAAATAAATAAATAAATAAATAAATAAATAAATTATCTGCAACCACTTATGAAGGAAAAGCTGAATGCAATTAGTTATAAATAATTTTAATTATCTACAGTGTAGTTAAGTTAGTCCACTTCCTTATTTCACTTCCGTTAGCTGTCTTTGTTTTTCTTCTCTCGATTTGCTTTATTTTGAATAGATTGTTTATTCCGCTTTTACCATAATTGGAGACTGCTTTAACTGACAAAGGCTGCAATAGAATTACATTGAATTGTAATCTGAATTTAAAAGAAGGAAGCCTCCGTTCCTCAGGCAATAGTGCGCCATCCTCTCACCGCTAGGTTCAGCGGATCCATTCCCGGTCACTCCATGTGAGATTTGTGCTGGACAAAGCGGAGGCAGAACAGGTTTTTCTCCGGGTATTCCGATTTTTCCTGCTATATTTCATTCCTGCAACACTCTCCAACATCATTTCATTTCATGTCGCTCACTAATCATTGCCCCAGAAGAGTGCGACAGGCCTCGGCAGCCGACAAATTCCTATCATCGCCGCTAGATGGGGCTTCATTCATTCCATTCCTGACCCGATAGAATGACTGGGAATAGGCTGTGGATTTTCATTTTCATTTAAAAGAAGCACAAAGAATGGAGAACTTACCGTTCAAATATGATAGTCTATGCTTAACATAATTTATTGACTTCATTATGAATTCCTCAGGCCGAAACTCGAATACGGGAGCGTGATGGAAAATGCATGCGTATGAACTAGAAAGGGTGCAAAAGAAATACTTTACCGAGTGAGTTGGCTGTGCGATCAGGGAGGCGCAGCTGTGAGCTTGCAGCCGGGAGATAGTGGGTTCGAAACCCACTGTCGGCAGCCCTGAAGATGGTTTTCTGTGGTTTCCCATTTTCACACCAGGCAAATGCCGGGGCTGTAGTTTAATTAAGGCCACGGCCGCTTCCTTCCCATTCTTAAGCCTTTCCTATCCCATCGTCTCCATAAGACCAGTCTGTGTCGGTGCGACGTAAAGCAAATAGAAAAAAACAAAACAAGAATACATGAAATATTTACGTTTTAAAAGAAAATCCTGATATCCACTCAGGACTACGTACAACTAGCTAATGACGAATTTAGAAAAGGATAGTTTTAGAAGAACGAAGGCAGAATGATGCGGTAAATTTTAATTTCAAAATAGTAAACAGGTAAATTAATAATCCTCATTTCCTTTCCCTCCTGAATTTCTATGTCCCAAATTCACCAATTAATTTGACAATTCTAAGTCAAAATGTTAGAATATCTG